>NW_012154173.1:7405563-7407391 GCF_000956105.1 Propithecus coquereli | reverse complement strand
CACATTTTATTAATCCACTCATGTATTGATGGGCACTTGGGTTGTTTCCACATCTTTGCAATTGTGAATTATGCTGCTATAAACATTTAATTCAGTCAACGTCATGAAAATTATTATTCTTTAGGCTCTTTTGGAAAATATTTTTATTTTCCCATTTTTCATTAATAATCCTTTAGCTGGATATTAAATTCTAGGTTGAGAGTTAGTCCCTCAGCATTTGAAATATTAATTAATTTGTTTTCTGGTATCTTTTTGTTTATAAGAATTAGGTTTTCATACAAATTTTCTTGAGTCCTAGGCATAAAATTGGATGGTTTTTTTGGTTACATTCATCTTTGGTGTTACTATGATATATCTAAGGGTGCATTTATTTATATCTATTTCCCTTAGAATTGTGGTACTCCTAAGATAGAAACCACCAATTCAAAATTAGCTTTTTCCTATATTTTTATGTATTCTGATTTTTGCAAAACCTATTATTTTCTTTTTTGGAAGATATAACTATACTTTTTTAAATTTGTTGCTCTAAGAATTAGAATATACATCCCCCACTTTTAATAGTCTACTTAGTGGATGCCCAGCCAGCTCAGTCAGTAGAGCATGAGACTCTTAATAGTCTACTTAGTGTTACTATTTTACCACTTCATGTATAATGCAATAGCCTTGCAACTATATAAGTAAATTTGCATTTCTTCATTTTCCACACCCACACCACAATTGTTTGCTTTATTCTGTAGTTGCCTTCTTATTATATCTACATTTGTTATGAACCCAAGAAGACAATGCTATATTTTTGTTTTAAATAATCATTGAGAATACTTTTTCTTCATTCCTGAAGATCCAAATTTCATGCTACAAACATTTTTCCATCAGCCTCAAAAGCTACGTTTGACAGCACGTTTGCTAGAGATAGAAATTCCCTTAGTGTTCATTTTTTCTGAAGTTTTTTAAATCTCATTAATTAAGGATATTATACTTTGTGTTAAATTCTGACTTGGATTTTTTCTTCTTTTGTGACTATTTTTTGCCTGATGAAAAGTCCATGATTAATTCAATTGTATTAATTGTTTCCTTTTATGTGATCTTTTACTCTTCTCTGGCTGATTTCAAGATTTTTTTTCTTCACCTTTGGTTATCAGAAGTTTGTGATATGTCTAAGCATTTTCTTTAAATATTTATGCTGTTATGGATATTTTGGTCTTTCAAAATTTGTTTAATTATGTCTTTCACCAAATTGGGGACAGTTTCAACCATTTTTCATTCAAATATTTTTTTTTCTGTCCCATTCTCTCTCTCTTCTCTTTTGGGAATTCTAATTATGTATATGTATACATATATACAGGAGGTCTGTCAGGAAAGTATCAGCCATGTAATATGAAAAATAGAGACATTTATTGAAGAAGATACAAGAAACTTTGTACATAGGACAACGACTCCTTGGTCTCCTTCAAAGTAGGCACCTTGGGACCGCACACAGTTCTCCCAGCGTCTCTTAACTTAACCCATACACATTCAACATTCTCAGGTGTTCTGCTTGTTGTAGGACTTCAGGACATGAATCACTTTCAACAGATTCTCGACCATCTTTGAAGGATTTGTGCCACACTTTTATTTGCGCTGCGCTCATTGCATCGCGCCGGAAAGCCCACCGAGGAATGTTCAAGCTTAAAGCAAAATTTGATGCAGATTCGTTGCTCTACTTGCTCAGTCATTTTGAATACGACCGCCACACAGTGCACATGCTCATTTTTAATAGGATGGCCACACAGTACACGTCCTCACTCAATGGCATCTGGTACCCCAATGACTAGCACAGTGAAGGCATCAT
>NW_012154173.1:7392499-7393178 GCF_000956105.1 Propithecus coquereli | reverse complement strand
CAAACTATGAAATAGTTTCATAGTTACTAATTATGAAAGTGTTACATTCTATAACCAAACAAAATAAATCCTAAAAAAAGCCAAATAGTGTCAACCTTCACTCTTGCATAAAGAAATAAGCAACAACATACTGCTGCAGGGTTAAAGGGCAGGTACACAGCTTAATGAGAAGCATTTTTTTACCGTTTTTTTTCCCTCAATTTTTGGGCAATCTTTTTAAGACAAACAAATAATCAAAGAAAAAACAAAAAAAAAAACTGGATAATGCATTTTTGCTTACAGTTTTGAGCTCAGTGATATCTGTAATGTACTGGTGTTAACTACTGTTCTGATATTGATACTACTGCTGCTGTTATTACTGTCCCTAACATTGCAGTTGTCATTAATATTCATCATGCTCTGAAGTTATAAACTCAAGAGAATGGCCTTTTTATTTACCTTATGGGGATAAAAATAATCATGAACTTTCAAATATTTTTCTCTCAACTCTCCTCTGCTACATGCTGATCTTCTACCTCACAGTCTCTCTCTCATTCTCTCATTCTCTTCATGTTATATTTTAAAACATGAGAGTAATGAAAACTTTCCATACTAAATATTTTCCCTGTGACTCTTTCAGATACTTGAGCCTAGAGTAATTACTGCTATCTATTAAGGTATATTTTTTTGTTATTCAACA
>NW_012154173.1:7390134-7391449 GCF_000956105.1 Propithecus coquereli | reverse complement strand
CTAGACAGTGATAAAAGAGTGAGTCTTGGATAGCTATAACCAGTATTTTAAATAATTTTTTTTTTTTTACCCTACGAAGTCTGAGGATGTCTGAAATTTTAAAAGATCTCAATATTTATGATAATTATTACACAGTTGATCCAATCCTCTGATTCAAAGACAAGAAAATGTTTTTCCTTGGTTTCCTTGTTAGGGACAGAGCTTCTTTGCATTAGATCTCAAACTCTATTACGTGTACAGAGGAGTAGTAAACATGGTTAGCATCATCGTGTGACAGCAGTTCTGTCATTGGGTATCTCTCACAGAACCAGTCAGAATCCATATATTCTGCTTTACATGAATACCAGGTTATTTTTTTTCAAATCCCAGTGGAATCTAGACACTAAAAGAAAACACTAGAGGGGATGCAAAGAAGGCAAACCATCCTCAAGATGAGCACAAGGAACAATTCTCCATGAAAATGCATTTGTTCCCAATTACTACAGAGAAATTATTTCTAACACTGTAAACCTGAGCAGAGTAGAATAATATTTATTTTAGCAGCATCTTATTTGGATGCCAAATTTATATAAGTAACACCGAACTTGAGGGTTTTCAATTTATCTCAATTTTCTAGCACGTGAAGTACTCTAAGATTTTATTCAACAAAGGTTTTGAAGATAAAAAGTATCACATGGGTACAAAGAGAAAAATCCCAAGGAATGAATATAGCCCTCTTTGATGGAATTAAATGCTGTTCTCTCAAAATTTTGATTTTCTTTCATTTGCTCATGTATTTATTCATTTTAATTCATTTATTTAATAATACATTAATGCGACAAATGCTTATTAAAAGTAATAAATAGCCAGGTCTCTGCTAAGTGCAACTACGGAGCAATCAAACAAACTGAAAAGGTATAGACTGTCCTCTAAGAACCTACGAGGGAACTAAGTATTAAGTAATGACATTCGAAAGTTGAGACCAGTAAGGGTCATGAAAGTTCATTGTAAACAAGATACACTGGAGATGTTAAGAAACAAGGGGGTGTCCTTGTGAAATGAATAATTAGAAAACGGTTCATGAAGAAGAAAGATTTTGGTTAACTGAAAATAAGTAAAACTGAATTTGTGGATGTGGTGGCAAGGACATTTAAAGAGAAGGGCAAAAATGAGTGTTAGCAGAAAGGCAGGAAAATAGAGTGTAGTGAGGATTAATGAGTCATTTATTTTGGCTGGAGCATAGAAATATTCAATAACACATTGACATAAAAGATTAGAAGTTTTGTGTGTTCTATTTTTAAACAAGCAATTTTATGCATAGAAATTTATCCTACAT
>NW_012154173.1:7387252-7388474 GCF_000956105.1 Propithecus coquereli | reverse complement strand
TATGAAGCCAGGGACGGTGGCATCTACCTATAGTCCCAGCTACTCGGGAGACTAGGCAGCAGGCTCTTTTGAGCCCAGGAGTCCCAGGCCAGCTTGGGAACATAGGAGATCCCATCTCTAAAAAAAGAAGCAGGAATTGGTATGACCTTCATCATTTCCTCTCACAAATTTTGGGAACCAGTTTAAATGTAACTAAAAATGATGAAAAAACTGTTAAATAATATTTTTAGTCATAGTTTCTAAAATTTGGGGGACAGGAAATAGGATTATTGAATTTAAAAATCAAGGAAAAAGTAAAAAGAAAACCTCTTTGAGGTAGTACTTAGCCTAGGATTTATTTTCTTTGTTTCAAATCCATAGTAATCTGTAGAAAAGCTGACTCACTTTAGAAGAGCATAGAAGATAACATTTTAAAGGAGGAATGTTGAAGAAAATGTACTGAAAGAGCGTTGAAGTTGAAGGAGCCACTATATCTCTATCTGTATGTATACCTACCTATATCTATTTATCTATCGTTTATCTATTTATATATCATCTGTCTTTCTATAATCTATCATCTATATGTTTATCCATCCATCCATCCATCCATGAATATGTGTGCACATGTGTATTAGGTATTAAATAAGAAAAGAAATAACTAGGGCAATAGAAATTTTCCCAATAGGGCCACTATTAAACTTTTAACAGTTGACGAAATGGAGAGTCACAACTAATTTAAATTAGCTCTTATAAAAAGAACTTAACAGTCCAACTGGTAGTAACATACATCTTTAACAAATATATAAAAGTTTGAGAAAAATAAAATAACCACTGAATCATAACAAACATTCTCCTAGACATTTTTTGATTAAACACTTCACCATTACCTCAGGGAAATATTTTAAAAGTTTCATTCATTCTGTCAAACATCACCTTCATAATTCTTGTCATGTCTGTTGGCCATCTATATCACTGACTTCTTCATAATGTTTTTATTTATATTGACCTTAATTTCAATTTTTAAAAGTAATCTCTTCTTACACAATTTCTTTGAAACTTTGAATTTGATATTATAGTTATGCTGCTTCTCATACAGATAAACTAAGTTTATAACTTATTATATAAACAATATTCACCTATCTCATAAAATTGTGTTGAGCACCCTCACTTAACTATATTTATTAATTTTGGTATGATGAAAAGGCTAAGTAATTACAAAAAATTATTAATTTGGCTGTTACTA
>NW_012154173.1:7386875-7387202 GCF_000956105.1 Propithecus coquereli | reverse complement strand
AGAAATATTCAATAACACATTGACATAAAAGATTAGAAGTTTTGTGTGTTCTATTTTTAAACAAGCAATTTTATGCATAGAAATTTATCCTACATGTATATGCTCACGTGAGCAATGACATATACAGAGGACATCCATTCTAGTCGTACTGAAAAATCAAATATGTGAAATACCTAAGTGCTCAACAGGTAAATAAAATATGGTATCCCCATGCAGTGACTACCGAGCCGCTATTAAAACAAACACGAAAACTAACAAATGAAAGAAACAACAAAAATAAACCTAGTATGTTTCATATGTATGAATATTCTACAGCCTCCAAGATAT
>NW_012154173.1:7386463-7386825 GCF_000956105.1 Propithecus coquereli | reverse complement strand
TAAATAAAATAAATAGGGATCTTTCTGATAATACCACTTCTCGTCTACTTATACATATTCCAACGAGGTGTGTTTGTAAGTCACAGCACATATATTAAAGACATATTTTAAACAAACAAACAAGTAAAAACAAAGGAAAGTCTGGATTGCTTTGCTTTGGTAAACTGTTTAGGCCTATTAACTACATTTGATCATAAGTGAATGAACCCTGTGTCTTGGAGTTTTGCGAAAACATTATTCTCCCCCCACCCTCTGTGGTTGTATGTGCCTATGGTCCTTTTATTCTGTATAACTATGCTCACAGTGACTTTTGCCATATTTCTAGCAGTGAGGTTTTTTATTTTTAAATAAAATAACATTTC
>NW_012154173.1:7381552-7382715 GCF_000956105.1 Propithecus coquereli | reverse complement strand
TACTTAAATATTTTAGATTATCTCTGGAAGCACACACAACGATAAAAGCAATTGTATCTGGGAAAGAAAGGTGGGCTGCTTGTGAAAGCTTGAGAGGAAGAGGTATTTTTCACTGAGTACCATTTAATAACTTTCAAATTTTATATACAGTCAAGTATTTATAGCATATATTAAATTTTATCTAGAGACAGATTGTGAAAAGTTAAATTTTTAAAAGTGCGATGGAAGGAAAAATAAAATACAAACTAGTTGGAAGCTACAGTGTTGAATTTTTGTTTTGTTTTTCTTTTAATAGTAAATGTCCTGGCTGTGCTTGAAGGCAGAAGTGAGGAGATGGATGAATGGAGAGGAAATGAAATAGAAGGTAAGTGAAAATTATAGGATTTAGGGCAGAAGTGGAAAGGCTGGTATCTTAGAAGACAAATGTCTTTTCTATGAGACGTCTAAACAGAGCCCCTGAATCACGTATTTTGGACAAAAGCTGATGGGTCATTCTTTTGTTTTTGTATCAATAATAGTGATGGGAGAAATGTACGAACTGAGTGATTTAATTGGTATACAGATATCCCCATGCAATGACAGTCCTCACCATAAGGCCTCTGAGCAGTGCAGGTTGCTTTAAGGTAATGGCAGGATGGTTGAGATCTATAATTTAATGACTGCTTCCCTAGCTGCTAATTCTATGTGGAAAGACTTGTCCATAGGCCTCTAGGAAATGTGTTATGTAACCAAGGTGGGAGGGGCTGGGATAGAGATTGGAAATAAGTGTGCTTGCCATTCTTAAGGGCTGTAAACTTCTCCTCATCTATCTATTAACTCATTGATACATTGAGTGCAATGATATAATCTGCGCAGTCGATTCATTTGTTGTGAATATAAAGTTAGGTAATACATGGACAATATTTTGGAAAGAAAAAGATAAGATATTATTCAAAGGCGAGGTAAAACACACAGATGGAGAAGTTTTTGCTTACCTATTTTAGTCTCTTCTTTGAAATAAGTTGTCCTAATGGCAAAGTTTGACGTTGGGCTGTGGCCTATTGAGCCAATAGGAAATACGTATTTATATATTTAGTATAAATGTGGACATTTTACTTCATTCACTCCAAAGAGAGACAAAAAACAAAATTTAATTTTATTCTACAGCAAGATTCATTTTGTTT
>NW_012154173.1:7344491-7380001 GCF_000956105.1 Propithecus coquereli | reverse complement strand
GTTTTAAAATGCAGAGAAAACAGTAGCCAGGTAATATTTTGACAATGGGTTGCCTGATGCTCTATGGAAGAATGGCTCTCCCCGTGGTTACAAACTATTTCTCCCTTATCAGCCTCCCCAGTTTTTAATAAGTCAGCTACCCTAACTGCTAATTGGTGTGAGTGGGAATTTTGTGTAAGTTGAAGAGGTGTGCATGGAATCATTGTCTCAGAGACAAAGGTGACTATGAGAATTTATATTCCTCCCTGGAAATTTCAAGACATTTGAGAAGGACTTGGTACTCTCTCTGGTGTGGAATTCAGGGAGATGAGATGATTTCAGACTCAAGTGTCAGTCATATTGCAGGTAGTTCTTCTACTACATATAGTGTAGATTCAGTTTTCAGTTCATTTAAAAAAAATTCATAGTGTTCCCCAAAAAATTAATCTTGAAGATTTTCAGGAAAGAGTAAAGGAATCAAGTGGAACTCACACAGTTGCAGTTAGAAGCCTAGACTTCAGAGGAGGTTGATTAAGAAAGGATGATCCCTTACGAAGCTATCCATGTGTGGGTGCATCACGGTCTGCACCAGCTGTCTCCCACCTGCTCTAAGGAGGTGCAGGTGTCTTAGGTTGGTTTCTCCCCGAAGCAGACTTTGAGAAAAACTTCAAGCTCAGGTAGTTTATTTGGAAAACACAGGGAACACCACAAGGGAAGTGAGGAAGTGAACTTAACCCCCCAAGGAAACTCTGAGAAATGCTCTCATTCCTAAGGGCAAGTGAGCTGAGGGATTTATACCCAACTCTCAAGAGTGATTTCTTAAAGGAACCTGGAGGTTGATACAGATTCCTCCAGCACCTCCAACCTGCTTAGCGTGGGCCAAGTGGCCAGATAAAAAGCCCCTTAGGCATACTTAACCTACGGCTGGCTGGCAACTGCAAGTTGGCAAGACTACACTGAAATCAGTAAGGTCTGCAGGATGCAAGCAGGGAAACTGACAGCATCTGGCACAGTAACTAAGTAGGAAAGGTTTTGTCTCTCAATTTGCCATAAGGCTAAGAAGGCAAGGGATCAGAAACCCAAGATACTTGTTTTCTAAGGCTGCCTTCTGTATTAAAGTGCTTCAAAATTTTTGTGGGACTATTATAGCACATAAACGCATACTAATAATACTCTAGTTAGTTGGTTTGGTTTTTAAGTTTCCTTAAATTATAATCATAATAATATCCTGCCACACACCAAGAGGCTACCACCTATAGGAACCGTTGTAAATTTTTTATGTAAGGCAACTTATTTAATCTTTACATCATTTTAGCAATGCAGTGTTCCTATACTCAGCTTCAAATGAGAACATTTAGTGCTCAGGAAGCTTATGGAAATTACTCCAGGATACATAGCAGCAAAACCTGGATGTGAGGACAGATAGCAAGGACACTGTCCTTTCCACTTTTGAAAGGCCACTGACTTTTAAAAGATTTAGGTGTATGTCCCTAGGTCGGTTAAGGAAAGAAGAAACTTTGGTTACCCAAGGATATGATCTAGGTAAAATATAAGAATAAGTAAAGCAAATATGAGAAGCAATTTCCAAAAACATTTTGCATAATAACAGATACAATCTGTGTGTCAAGGGGCAGGAAGAATAGACTTCGAAGGCCAAAAAATGGGAAATGTGAGATTAAACAGTTATTTTGGTCAATATATATATATTTGCATTTTAATTTATTTTCCTTCAGGATATTTTAGATTTTAAATATGTTAAATTGTGAATATCAAGAGGAATATAGAGCCCTAATATTTCTCCAAATTATCTGATGTGGACTCATACTTTTCACATTTTAGGTAAGGGAGAAAAGATCTTGTGATATTTTATACTAAGCATCTTCCTTACTCATAAATACTGTTCTAGTTAATTTGTTAATAAAGTTAACATTTTAAAGTTTCTAAATTAAGTAACAGTAAGTTAAGCATTAGAAGTATTTATTTATTTTAGAAATTATGTGAAGTGAACACATGACAAAAGATAATTATAAATGTCAGAGATGGACTTACCTAAGGATCTATTTAGTGATTAGGGCCACAAACTGCCCCCTGTCACTTTTCACACTTGCAATTATTCATAATTTTAGACTTGTCTCAACCAGATTAACTAAATTTCCCTTGAAAAATGGGGAAGGAAGCCTGCCTTAGAGTCCAGAAGGAAATCCCAGATAACAAGGGCTCGCGTGACTCTATTTCCTTTTAGGTCAATACCTTATTTATCTTTTGGTCAATCACCACCTTCTACTATCCCTTATTTTTGAATTCCAATTAATAAATTCTGCAGTGGTTTTTTTTTCCCAGTTCCTTCAAAATTCTCTTGAATGACTGAGAAGTCTTCAAAATTAGAATAAAATATTTTTAAGTCCTTTATTCTCTCTCCTAGACTTCAGTGACACTATGAAGTTTCACATAATTTCTAGTCTGCATCTCATCAAATACTGGCAAAATTTATTCAATTCAAATTAAATAGATGTTGCACAGCGTAATCTTTCTCTATTAAATATGTCACTTTTTGCAATTGTTTCTTAATATCCCTCACAGCTTCCATCTAAGATTAGCACTTTCTTTGCTGCCAGAGTTTCACTAACCTACTGAATTATTCACTGAAGCATAACCTTCAGATATCAGGTTAGAAAGACCTTGATTATGGCAGGAAGTGAACTGTATAAACCATTTTTCTTTAAAAGAAAATTTCTCAGTATAGCAAAGTCTGAAATGAGATAAGCATTAAATGTGTGTAAAAATTAAGTTCATAATTGATAGGAATTTATCCAACTGTGACATTCCTGCATTTTGTTTATTATAATGTATAATACCATCCTAAGTACTGCAAAACAGCATAGAAAACATGTGCACTGCCATAGTGCTTATTTAACCTAAGACACCGGCCTGGTTGCATATTTAACAAAGTTATTGAATATTAAGTTATATAATGTTTTACACAAGCCCGTGAATATTCAGATTAATTTTTTGAAGTTGTATTTTCTCTTTATTTTCTATTCACTTTTGCTTCCTTCACTATAGCTTTGTTTTAGTGTCATATAGCTCTAGAGTTCATGGTGAAGTCAGCAATTCACCATGGGCCTCCCTGCAGCAAATTCTATTAGTAGCATCCATTGCTTTATCTCAATTCAGTGTTGAAAGGTCATTAGAATACTGACTGAGGAGAGAACACTCTTGGAACACCTTTGCTAGTGTTGAAACCAGAAAACTCACCACTCACAAATCAGCCACTTCATGACCAATCCACTGGATACCCAACAGCTAAAGTGCAACGCTGATACACAGCAGGGTGTGTGTCCTATTTTTCTACCAGATGAGAAGAAAATGCACAGAGATAAACACCAATCTACATTTATCAACATTTATTCCAAAAGCCACTGGGGAGACTTTTGTTCCTACAACATATTTGACCTCAGATGCTATTCAAATGACTTTCGACATACTCAGGTGGAGCATGTATGTTTCAAATATCAGTCCAGTTATTAATGTTAGGCTTTTCCTACATTACAGTCAGTGTTGTAAAAGTCAACACAACTTAAGAATGTCAATATGAGGGATGATGCATCATTAAAGAATGCATTTTGATCAGATTTTCTACATAGATTCGCTGTTCAGATGGAGGCAATAAACCAAGAAACATTTTTCACCATGAATCAATGTAAGTGGTATAGACAACATTAACAATTTTCTTTTAATGTCGCCCATACTACCCCCAGCAAAAGTACTAATTGCATTCTCTTCTAAAATTTTAACCTGAGTGAATGATTATTTGAAAATCTTTTCATAAGCACTTAGGGAAGTGCCAAATAAGCATTGTGAAATGACAAGTTCCTCAGAGCAAACAGTGCACTGGGGGAGAAAGACCCAGGAAATATGCTGCTAAAGAGAAAACTGTGAAAACATCTTTTCCTTAATGAACAAAGAAAAATCTTATCAGAACAAACATAACAACAATTTGCCATTTTGTTCAGGTGAAGAATTCAACTGTCTTCTATCAATAAAACGTTTTTACTGGGGAGGAAAGTATAAGAATTTGGGAGGGTTATAATGAGTTGCACATGGTTTGTTAGAGTAGTAATGTATACTTTTTAAATATTTCTCTTTACCTTGTGGATTTTTTTCTTTTATTTTCCCCTTTGCCTCCCCTCTACTCCATGGATTTTTATCCTGTAAGTACTTAAGTCATTGAGAACATACAGTCCAAAAAAGTTCAAAAAAGAAAAAATCCCCCTTTTATTGCCTGTATGCCATTCCTTGCCAATTTGATATACCTTAATTTTCTTGTATTTGGCATTTCCATCTTTTGAGTGGAATATGAATTTAGAAGATGATAGCATCAAAATATTAACGTAAAAGACATCATATAAACTAGAGAGAGATATGTTTTGATCACATAGTAATGTAGAGTGGGGTGATAGGTCATTTTCTAAGAAAATTCCCCCAAATCCTCTTCCATTTGTTTAGAAAATGTGGGATTGAGTTTAATCACAAAGAGTTTTCCTAGTGATAATTCTCAATGGAGAGAGTCTATATAAAATTTCTCTCTCATTTACGATTACTAAGCCCCTAAATAAGTGCGGAAATGAATAGGACACTGTCTAGGTCTTAGGGGGCTCACAGTCTCGTAGGGGAGCTCTGTGAGTCTGGTCACAGGGGATGTGCTCAAGCTAGCACAAGGATGGCAATAGGAGTGATTCCACCCCTTCCTATGTTCATGTCACAAATATTTTCATGGGTCCTTTTCCTTGCTGATCTCAAATATGACTTCAAAATCTTTCTCAACAAAGTATAGATTGGCATTTGAGTTGAAAGTACTCTGCCGTCCCTGCTTTAGTGGACAGTCCCTATTCTGTGGTATGTCTACTGTGACTGAGGTTATACATTTAGGATTTGCATGATGGGGAACAAAAAGTGCAAATGTTAGGCATATCGGCAAAATGCCTAAATAGATTGCCTTGGAGACAAAGGGATTGATTGTACTAATTTATCTGAAAGTCAGGAAATATCCTAGGATGAATAAGAATTCAAGAGATGATCTGGGATTAGTCTTCCCCAAGGTCTCCTACAGATTAAAATAGGCCATGATTTGTTTGGTATTTCAGAGGATAGTAAAAATGAGCTCCAGAATCTTTCCGTACATTATAATAGTCATCAAACTGCACTGTAGTTTTTTAAATATAATACCTGCTTCCACATTAGACTATGCATGGTCTGAGGGCAAAGAACATGTCTGTCTTGCTCACTCCTCAATACCTAGCATATCCTAAGGGAATCTCTGATATAGCATAAGTGCTCTATAAATATTTAATAAATTAGTAAATTAATTAAATGATTATCTGAGTGTGCTTAGTATACGAAAGTGCAGGCAAAATTAAATGAAAAGCTAAGTATGTACACAAGATAAGAGACTAGATTACCACATTTATCAGGATAAGCCCATGTATTATCTTGTCTTAGAGGTTCCACATTTGGTCATAAATATGTACTTGACTCTACTCAAAATCACCCAATCCTTAACCAGTTTATTTTACGCAGGAAAAGCAGAAGAGGGTGGAGAATGTCAGAGGCAGATGCATAACAGGAAAATAAAGGGATATGGTAGATCTCATGGAAAGTTAATAACTAAGGACACTCGGTATGTATTTCTCCAAGTTTGGGATGGGGGAGCTTTGGAGAAGGGGCGATGAGTGCCGGGATCCTAGGTGTCGTGTGAATTAGGACTGCTGTAGCACTGGAGCCACGGCTTCCCAAAGGTGGAAATTCATTGTCCCCTTCCTACTCGTTCACTGTCCTCCTCTCTGTTTTTAATTCCTCCTCAAATTTATAAGAGCAACTATATTTCTCCCAACAGTCCACTGTGAGTGGTACTCATTCGGTGGCACTAAGATAGCTCACGATGAATCAAACCAATGTGTGTCCATCCTATTGGTGGACTAAGACATCCACAAGAAACTTAATAGTTCTATGTAGGACATCACCAAAACAAATTGAGCAAATAATTCTTCTCCTCCCCAAACAATTGCTTTTTATTAAGATCCTTCAGGAGATTGCTAGTTAAGACTGTGATATAAGCATTTTATTTAACGCCTTCTAGTTTCTCTGGATACAGTGTTTTCTGTGCTATAGAAAGAAGGCTGTTGCTGGTATTCTGGGATTCATTAGGAGTTTTTTAAGAGCTGAATATCATTGTTTCATTGACATATCTTATGCCCTTATCCCTGATGTCTCTTTTGTTGTTGACAAAAACTATCCTTGTGTTACCTAGTGAGCAATGGCTATGGTGTGCTGGTGAATACAGGCCACAAAGATGGCAAATGGAACTTTTGCTGCTGGTCATTTCAAAGCACTTGCTTCAAAATACACACAGAAAATTTGAGTGATGTCCCCAAGCCATAGAACAAACTAGGTCAGATCACTCTCAGAACAATTACTCATTTCTCGGGCCCCCTTATCACTTCCTTGACTAGCCAAGTGAATATTTCACCAGTGGGCTATTCATGGAAACCCAATCAAGATCTGTGGCAGGGTGATAATTTATTTCAAATTTATGATGGTATTTCCAGTATATATTAAAGGAAGTAGTTGCTCTTGCTTTCCCTATGGCCTCCTATTTGATGAAGATTTTCTGTGTTAGGTGACTGTTTCATAATTATATAACTAGGGCTGCAGAAAGAGTAAGCAACCATCTAAGCAATGGGATTTTTAGATTTTTCATAAGTGTTCTGTTACTGCTTTTGTCTCTCTGATGTTTTACCACCATACCTAAAATTTTCGCTAGAATCACTTCTTACGTTTCCCCCCCAGACAAAGCTTTCAGCTTCTTAGAGCAGTCTGCTTTGAGGGGGAGTAAAAGCTTGAGTAATTAAGGCTCTGAATTGCCAAACACTGGACTATCACGGAATGCTACACTCAGACCACACCTCCTTTCCATCTGAGCTCTCTCCCTCAGTGATCTTACTCAATCCAATGCCATTAAATAAATTTTTATAAAAAAAGTCCAAATTTTATATCCTACTCTAATATTTCCACTGTGTTCTAGTATTGTTTTCTAATTTGCTATTAAGCAATTCCATGTGAATGTCCAATCGGTGTCACAAATCCCATCTGAAAGCATTTTCTTCTCCTAGCCTTCTCCATTTTAGCAAAAGGTACACCATACACATAGTTGCACAAGCCTACGTATATGAGTTAGAATTGGTTTCTTTGTTCACCTCACACGTCTAATTTATCAGTGAGTCTGGCAAGTTCTGCATTAAAAATATATCCACTCTCCGCACCATGTCCAGAATGAGCAAAATGTAAATGCGATGAGGACATTTTCCTACATAAATTTTTCCAATATTTTCTCTTAGAATTTAGAATAAAATTGTAAATCCTAACCATGGACTCAAGACATTCACCGCCTATTGCTCTCTGGCTTCATCTAGCTACTCTCCCCAGGTTCACTATGCTTTGATGTTCAATCACCTGGGACTTCTTTCTGTTCCTTAAGGCAGTAAAATCATTTATAACCAAAGACCTCTCTGTAAAACTTGGGATAGCTCCTTTATTTACATACTAACACTAGGGCAAAGAAGCCTTTCTTAACTATGCAGCTAAACAGTCCTCCCAGGCACCCCTCTCACGTAATAATGGCTTTGCTGTTATAGTACTTATCGGTTTCTGAATTACTTGACTTATTTATTTGTTTACTTTTTTGTGTGTGTGACCCTTTCTTCTGAGAGCAGGGACGTTATCTGTCTTGTTCACATTCCCATAGTATACCTCAAATCATGGTTAAAATACTGTAGGAACTCCATGCATATTATTTGAAGAAATACAGAAGGGATAGAAGTAAAATTCTGGTCTCCTAATGTATAGTCTGTGTTTCCTTGCCACTTAATTCATATGTTAGTAGTGAGTTCCAGTGTATAAGTTAGTTTCAAATATAGCTAATGTATAAAATAGAGTATGCTACAGGAATAAATTAACCTCAGAATCGAAGTAGTTTAATACGTAACTTTCAGATGGGATCGGGCACATTCAAGCGGCATGGTCGTAGACCACAACTTTTAATAATTATTTATAGGGAGTCTGATACCAGTTAGTGGAACTGCTGTTCCATCTGGTGACTTAGGAATCCAGGTTCCCCACATAATATGATGTTACCCACTCCCCAGGGAGGTGGCACACTAGCTCTTAAACATTTAACCAAAAGTGAAACAAGTCATCACTGACAAATTAGTATTTGTTGGAACTAGTCTCATGGCCAAATATAATTGCAAGTGAAGATGGATTATTTAGGAGAAATGCATAGTATATTTGTTAAACAGCACTGTCTCCAACACAACATTAATGGCATGCTATGGAAATAGGATGTGGAAGGGTATAGGAGAAAAGAGGTCAGGAGATGAAAAGATTAAGAAAGGAAATAGAGACTAGAAAGAGAAAAAACTAAACTGAAACATACTGACATTGCTCTCTGGGCTTTTTTCCACAGCTGATGCAAGGATAGCTATAATCTCCACACTGGTGAGTGTGTGCGTGTGTACATATGTATAGATTCCCAGATTCCCATTTGGCTTGCAGCTGTAGCTAACATTATTTCCTGCTCCTAGTATTATCAGAAAATTTGCCTCTTAAACTCATGTTCTTCTTGATCCTTTTGCTCTAAAGTGTCTTCCCACCCTCAGATGGCTCCACCCCAGGCTTGCCTTTGTGCTCCACTTCACAGCTAATCATCTTAGATTAATACCAGGGGCACTTTTGCTTAATGGAGTTTCAGCCAGAAAGAGAGAGAGAGAACTGAGAAGAAAGCTCCTGCTAAGTGAATATGTCTACTCATTTTCTCCTGTGTTTTACATGCTCTCTGGTATAAAAGAAATCATGGAAGTCAATGGATTAAATATAAATGTGAAGTAAGGAAATATGTGATAAAAGAGAGATGGATAAAAACGTACTTGAGCCCAATGGGCGGACCATGTAGTGAGCTGATATAATACTTTAATTCTGGCATCCCTGTGGCTAGCCCAGGTTGACAACATTTCAAAGATGACAACTATTTGGAATAAATCCAAGATTATACTTTAAATAAAAATGTTCATAAATCATAGCTCCTCCACTATGAATAGGACAAGCACATAAGCAATTACTTATAGGAGCAGTATTATCTTGCAATTCAAGCTGTTTTTTAAGTTGATTTGACTAAAAGCTTATTTTTTTCCCCAAAGTGAAAAATGAAAACATTCAACTTGTCTTTTTCTTTGTCCTATATATGAAGTTCAATTAGATGAGTCACTTATCTCTAAAAAAATTATATAAATGAAAAATATGAATTCAAAGAAAGGAGAAAAAGCCATTATGTGTAGAATAAAGAGAGCTGGGGCAGCTGCTACAAAATAAGGCTAGTGGGGTGGGAAAGAGTCCACTCCACTCAGCAAGAACATTGAACACCACTAAGGACTCTAGACTCAAAATAATAATTCTCTCTGTCTGTTGCTTTACCAAATGGTAGAACTCACAAAACAAATCTTTTTCTGCCCATTGGGAAATGCATAGTGCTTAGAGTCAGAAAATATGACTTCCAGTACTGGATCTGCTACATACCAGCTTTGTGTCCTTGGATGGGTTTCTTAACTCATAAGTGTCAGTTTCATCATTTGTACAATGAAGATTTAAACCTTATGGATGAGTATAAATAAGACAAGATAAATTATGTAGCTCTCTTAGTGAAATACTGGTACATTTTAAATGCTACTCTGAGGCTTTGGGTTGGTAAGGGTGCTATGAAGAATGATACACTATGTATATACACATAGACACACATATATATGTGCATGTGTGTGTGTGTTCAACTTTTAGGCAATTTATGAATGCCCACCTTACTTTATAAGAAATTATAATGTCATCACTGTTTTCCTATCACAAATTTCTATAACACCAGGTAACATATAAAAACCCTACTCCCTCAATTTCTTAATGTGGACAAAATATTCAGTGTTTTTTTTTGTTTTTTTTTTCCCCCGCTATTTATCTATCTCAGTGATATGTCAGTCACTTTTCAAACTCTGGGTTAAAAATAGTCCAGGGTGTGGTATGATATCACCCATTTGTCATGGGAAAGGGCTCTCCCTGCTATGCCAACAGAATGAGTGTTTCTTGATACAAAGGGAAGTTGTAAATTCAATATCAGTAAATGTTATTTTACCAAGTTCTGAATAAAATTCAGAGAGATGCAGAGACAAAATTACAGAAGACAAATCCATATTAGTTCCAAATTAGATTTCTTTAACACATTGAAAAATACTAAAATATCATGGGAATGGATTAAGCCTGCAGACTACATTGGACAAAATTGTCTTTTTAAATGGAAAGTAAAGATGGTGATGTTTAATATAATGCCAGCAAAAATCCCAATAGAAAAATTTTGGTGGAGGGATTGAAACTTGAAAAAAATTACTTTAATATTATTTGGAAGAATTTACATTATAGCACTGGCTTTAAATCTTTTTGGATTATGACCTAGAGTATTAAGCATATTTAGAATTGCAATCCATTTCACAAACACATACACACACCACACACAAACAACAGAAAACCAAGTGTCATAAATAATATATACCCTACGTGATGAACTCTTATATTTTTCTATTTCAGTTATTATGTTTAAAACATTTGTTACATTTGAGTTCTAATGTTCAATAGCAGAGTTACCATAGTTAGCAACAATGTATTCTATATTTAAAAGTAGCTAGAAAAGAAGACTTGAAGTGTTCCCAACACATAGAAATGATAAATACTCAAGATGATAAATACCCTAAATACCCTGATTTGATCATTACACATTCTATGCATGTAACAAATAATCACATGTGCCCCATAATATGTAAATTATTATGTAGCAATAAAATTTGTTGTATTCCAATAAATTAATTCTCAGAACCTCAAATGGGTTATGACCTACTTACATTTAAAATATACTGTTTTATAAAATAATTATATTGTTAAAAATAAGAATTATAAAGGAATTCTTACCTTATCATATTTTCACATATATTAGGAAGCTATTAGCATATGATTGAAACAATAGAAAGTACTAAATTGTACATATATTTACATTAAAAAATTCATATAAAATAAGGACGCAATTCTAGTCAGCAATAAGACCATATATTTTAGAAAATATGTATCTTAGTATGGGCCTTAGTTATTTTGGAAAAATGATATTTAGGTTGTCTAATTTCACAACTTAAATCTAAACCAACTGCAGATGTATTAAAGATATAGGTGCAAAAAATGAAATTATAAAAGTACTAAAAGAATATGAAAATTGTATAATTTTTGGTTGTGGAAGGTCTTTCCAAGCATTATAACAAATCAGAAGTCATTAAAAAAAAGATAGAACCAATATACTGCAAAAATTTTTATATGTCAAAATCATTATGAACAAAATTAAAATCAAAATGAGAACCTGAGAATAATTCAAAGCAGACTTAACATTCAAAGTATCTCTAAATAGAGATGCCTTCCTTAATAATTAAAATAAACACCACTAAAATTAAAATAATGTGTACAAAGCACAAACCTCAATCACCAGTAAGGAAATGAAAAAAATTAAGTTGATTATTTAAAAATTCAAGTAAAAACAATAATAAATAACTCTCATACTTATCAACTTGGAAAATATATTTTTAAGGTTATAATACCCACTGTTATTTAGCTGACATTTATTGAGTGCTTTCTATATGTCAGATGCTATTTTAAACATTCAGTATCCTGTTCAATCTTTCTAAGAAAGCCTATAGCAGATACCACAACTACCATTTCTATTTACAGAACAATGAGGCTGAGACAGGTTAAGTAACTTGCCTTGAGTGATATATCTAATAATTGGTGGAGTCAGGTTTTGATGCCAGGAAATCTGACATCAGAGCCCACATTTTTAATCAAGATTTGCTTGTGCTTACAATAGTGGCGAGAGTATCAAAAAAGGGTTTTTGGAGGAAGTGTAAGGTGGCACCATATTTCTAGAGACCAATTTTACAAAATATTCTAAAAGCACTAAAAATGTGCATGCTCATTTGGAATATTAATTCTGTTTCTACAAATTTACAAACTTGTGCAAATAATTAGTCACATGGATTTCCATAAAAGCTTTTTTTAATAGCAGAAAATTAACACAAAAGAATGAGATTAAATATTTTCTAATTGAGTACATTATTTGTGGCATATTCGTGTAATGGAATACCTTTCAGCAATTGACACACTGTCTTTGATGAACAGTTATTGACAAATACAGTAAGTATAAAAATGGATTGTGTAACAATAGGTATAACATGGATTTTACCAGGTATCTTTGATTTTACATCTAGATGAAGTCTCTATTTTTTTTTCCCTGCTCTCTATTCCTGGGGGCTGATCTGGCTAGACTATATCAACAGATTTCCTGTCCCTTTTGACCTTGGAGTTGATAGGTTTGGAGAGCCTAGTGCTCAAGGGAAGAAAGCTTCTTCAAGGAAAATGCTCATGATTCCGGTGAATTCTCCCCTTCATTTGAACCCTAAAAAAGAAAAAGAAATAACAGAAGCCCAAGAAGGAGGTCAATCACTGCACTGACCATGGTAATTGATTTCAACTACTGCGGAAGAAAATTGGTCTGCAGCTATATAATGGGAGCAAAGAAGAACTCTTTGGGAATCTAGAGATATTACTGAGACATCTCTGAGTACTCATTTCCTCAATAGTCCTGTTCAATAGAAAGCCATTCAACCAAATAAAAGCAAGAACAAAACTCAGAAATTGTGGTAAAGAAGTTTGAATTTATCCTACATGGTGAAGTACCCCATTCAGACAAAGTACTAGCAGAGGGTAAAAGAGAAAAAAAATGGTGTGTGGAAAGACATAGTTCTGAGGTAGGTCTGTATGGGAAAGAGTAGGGCCAAATTGTCATGACTCAGTCAACAGGATTTTGTGCATTCCCTGTGTTGGGCACATGAACTTTTTGCATGGCTGAAGGACAAGATTAATTCTAAAGGACAAGAGGGTAAAACATGGTTGATAGTACAGACATCTTCCATTTGCATCTCTGGTTCACCTTCTCTCCTTCTCTTCTGGGGACTATATCAGCAGGGCTCCTTCTCTGTCTGATTCTGTCAGGATGTATCTAGTGCAGAGCTCTGGAAGGAGATCAGAAGGAGGGAAGAGAGTGAGTTCAGAGTATTAAGTTCCCTGGTCCATCCCTGCAAGCTTCCCTTTGACCGCGTCCCTTGATTATGCTCATGTTTCCTAAGAAGACAACTGATTCCACACACCTGTTTCTCCTTCTAGGTTCCAGTGACCTGACCATGTCCCCATTCTCATTCATTTGTCCTTAGGGTTGGTAATAGTTCACCTGGGACAAACTCTGAGTTATTGTACTAACCCTTGTGGTTCCTTTATATTCAAACTTTTGTAACTTCTCCCCTTTTAATATAAAACTTCTCAAATATCTATTAGAATGCCTTGTGTATTCAATATGGGGAAGATAAATGAGAGGTTAAGTAAACACCCTATTGTCCTGACTTTGAATTCAAAATATAAGTACAACCTCATGAAGTATTTTTAATATTTATCTATGTATGTATTCATTAGTTCTGTTTGCTGGCAAGACTTAGGGACAATGACTGACTCACCCAGTAGCTATGAGCCTCCCCAGCATCCAGACTGTGCTTCTGCAGTAATGGCTGATATCACATGTGATGGTTAATTTTAGGTGTCAGCTTGACTGGATTAAGGGATACCTAGATAGCTGCTAAAGCACTATTTCTGGGTGTGTCTACGAGGGTGCTTCTAGAGGAGATTGGCATGTGACTTGGTGTACCGAGAGGGGAAGATCTGTCCTCAGGAAGGACGGGCACCATCTGATCAACTGGAGGCCCAGATGGAACAAAAAGGCAGAGGAAGGGTAAATTCTTGTTCTTCTGCAGAGTCAGGATGCTCTTCTTTTCCTGCCCTTGGACATCAGAACTCTGGGTTTTCTGGCTTTTGGACTCCAGCACTTAAACTAGCTGTTTCCAGGCTTTCAGACCTTCGGTCTTGGACTGAGAGTCACACCAGCAGCTTCCCTGGTTCTGAGGCTTTTGGACTTGGACTGAGCCATGCTACTGGCTTCCCTGGTTCTCCAGCTTGCAGATGGCTTATCGTGGGACATCGCAGCTTCCGTTCTCATGTGGCTCAATTCCCCTAATAAATCCTCTCTCATCTATCTATCCTCTGTCTGTCTATCCATCTATCTATCTATATCCTGTTGGTTCTGTTCCTCTGAAGAAGCCTGACTCATACACCACATCCGGGCAAGAAGTACAAAAAGATGACTCTGGAATATCTTGACATACCGGAGAGTATGCACTCTGTTTAAGACTATGGGGATAAATGGGACCATTTGAGCATTAATAAGAGTAAATATTGAAATTGATCTATTCTGCCTAAGAATGATTTTTGGATAAAAAGTAAAAAAATAAAAAAGAATTTGATCTAAACTTGTTAAATATGTTTAAACCAGATAAGATACGTGCGTGTGCGCACACACACACACACACACACACACACACACAATAATTGGCTGCCTACTGAGGGAATCAATTCATTATTTTGGACACTGGCTAAATCAGAGGAAAGAAATATTTTTCTTGCCTTTCTATATTAACTAAACCATAAAGTAAAAAAAAAAAAAAAACTAGTAGTTGTGGGTGGGGTGTCTCTGGAAATACTTCTTAATTTTGGGTATTTGAAAAGACTCATAAGATTACACAGAACATACTCATTTAAGGCAATTATTCAGAGTCAAATAGGATGATACACCAAAAAAAACAAACAAACAAAAAAAACAAACAGTTCAGGGAGGCAGTTGGAGATCCACAAGGCTTCAGGTGCAAGCTCTCCATGGCTCTTATTCAAACTCAGATACACATCTATGGATTGAATCACCAAGATCTATGCAGTGAATCTTGGCTTCAGATGAGCTCACGAAAAAGTTTCCAGAAGGTCTTTTAAGCCCTTCTGCTCACATAATCACTCAGGGGCCTAACCCATAAGCCAGTTGAAAACCATCAGTAAACAAACCAGCCCTGGGGTTTGGGGGTCATCAGGGGAGTCTGAATTTTAAACCCAACATCATAAATCCCACCCTACTTATCTTGGGCAAGAGTGAAAGCCAAACATCTAGGCTTGACTAGAGACAAAGAGAGAGTTTTCTTAGGAGAGCTGTAGATAAACTCTACCCTATAAAATTCCATCTAATAGATGAAAGTATAATGACAGAATTAGAATATAATTACTTTGCAATCCTAGTGAATAAATGATCTAAGCATTTTGCATTCTGGCTGTTGACATCAACAAAAGAGGAAAGACATTTTGTGCCCCGTAATGAAGAACACACCATCGGAAGGATCAGTCAGAGACCGATCAAGTCTCTATACAACTGCCAATTTGTAGGAAATACAGAGGGCAGAGGAAGGGGCTAAATCGTTCCATGAATATTCAGTCAACAAATTTAGACTGACAAACTCAAACCAAATGCTTGTAGGTTCTTTAAGGGACCATGAGTTGCATGTTCTTCTCCTGAAAAATTGCATAGAAAAGAAAGATGGAAAGAGAAATCTAAAGATTTTTAAAAAGACTTAAAAGACATATCAAGTTAAAATTTTGGCAAGACTATGTCGAAGTGAATAGAGCTGTATATGCCCCCTTGGGACAGAACACACGGAGACTCCTGAGGTTCTATTTTTGGCTTGAGTGGGGTTACGAGAGTGTTTGTCTACAATATTTCATTAAGCTATACTATTATTTCGTGTGTAGTTCTCCAAATCTGTGTTTCATTTTATGATAAAAGGTTTAACAAGATTAGAAAGAGAGGGTGGTGGGGCCTTGAGTGGTAAGATAAAGAGTTGGAATAAATTTTGATAACATGCAATTATTTATTGACTATCTTTAGTATAATCAGGTTTTGGAAATATAAGATTAAGTCTGAATCCCAAAGGGTAATTTTAGAATAGCTGAGTGAATCGAAACACCACTTTTAGGGCCATCTGGCAGTGCTACTTGGGTATTCTTGAGGATGCTCGATCAGATTTAAATAAGAAACTGTTTCTTTAGGCATCACAGACATTGTGGTGTAAGAATATTTGGAATCACTTCACAAAAAGAGCAAACTGGCTTGGGAAAGAGGGAAGACCTGTGCACACCAGGTGTGCTGTGATTCAGTGCCACAGTATCTCTTGGGCTCTTGTATTTGGATAATATAACAGCAGATAGCAGAGAATGTGATCTCTGTCCCAATGATATATATCATTTTTAAAAGAATTGCTGATCTTCTTTCTGTTTGTTGCTGCTCCCACACGATAGATAGTGACCTTGATTTCAAATGGGAGGTTTGGTGTCATTAAATAGTGGATTAGTAGACAAGCCAGATTACTATAGCCTTCAATGAATTTATTGAGAAAGAAATTTGGACTTTAAGATCAAAGTATAAAAGCTTATAATACTAAGCCATCATAGGATTTTTCTGTGGTTTTAAATGGAAAGAGTAAGATGAAGGTAAGGAAGAAGGGTGGGAAGAGGTAACCATTGCTGTAGATATAAAAATAGATTTTCTTTGAACACTGGGTGGAGAGTGGATATTTGAGATAATATGATATATAAATCCCTCCCCCATTTTTTTAGCTAGGAGAAGAAAAATGTAGTCTGATGGTAATATCTATTCCTGTGAGAATATTGAGGAGAAAATATGAAGTGAAGGAAGGAGTAGAAAAAGGTAGATTTTGCATGAAGAGGAGAATGCAGACCTAACTTTCTGATTTTGAGTTTTCGATGATGGCAAACTCTTCCATTAAAAATGACCTACATATAATTTAACCATTAGCATTCTTAAAAGAAATGTTTTGTACATATAACAACTATCATTCTGTATTTCTGATATAACAAAACATATTGGGTTTTTTTTTTAAATGATTTCCAATTTCTAAACTAATAAGAGAAGCAAATAAGGCGCATGTCACAAAGGTCTACAGTATTTCTGTACAATAGCAGGGAAGACACATACACGGGGTTCTGTGTGAGTGGTAAAATTGTAGTAACTTGAATTATTACATTTTTGTAATATCTTGGGCTGGAGTAATACATTGTCAGACCCAGCACACATGAAAATGGAAAAAAAAAAAGCTAAATACCAACTGAGATATGCTTGTGATATGCTAAAAATGAATTTCAACTACTAAAAACACCACATAAGAGGAAACTATCAAAAACTGCCAAGTTTGAGATTTTCTTTTTTTTATTTGCAAACTGAATCCTAGGACACAAGTTTGAGATTTAGAAATGTCACTCACTGATGCTGTTTCCAAATAAAAAGCTTTTATTCTTCTGGCAGGTTTTCACAGCTTAACAGATAAGCTTTGTGTTAGGTGTTTGCATGTTGCTTTTTAGAGAGGTATTTGATAAAACAAGGATGACAGCATGTACCAGGAAAGAAGGAGTTAATGGGTTAAAAACTGTGTAAATGTTACTCCAGAAAATTACAGAGTGTTGTTCAGATGAATACTCTCCACTTCTCGTATAGCTTTAAATTATGGACAAATGCTCGCAATTGTGAAGTCCTTACATTGTGGCTGCCTGTTCCCAGGCTTCATCAGCCAGGGCTGTCCAATGGGATTACTGTAAGCCTTCACGGCAGTCTGCCAGCCACTGATGAGAAACTCATATCCCTGGATGTTAGATTGCTCTCTTTATTCCATCCTTGTGACGGCTGTGATTGCTGTCATGGTGTTAGGTTAGAAATTAGCATTTTGTGGCCCAAATTTTGCCATCCAGAACATACGGGAAAAAAAAGATTCAAAGAATAGTAATTTCTTCTGTCAAGGAAAGGAACATAGAGCTACCATGATACAGATGTCTACAAAACTTAGGTCAGGAAATGTTGTGTGATCCTAGTGGGCAGAGCACATGCAGGGGGTGTTTCACTGTTGTCGCAGGCCTCCGCTTAGAAACTAATGGTTTTCATTTTATAAAACTAAGGCTGACTGAGGAAGCTGGGAGGGAGTCCTTGAAAATGTTAAAATTAAAAAGTAATCTTCCCCGTTAACATTAAATTGTTAAAAATCCCAATCAATCACAAGAGACTATTTAGTGCTAGGCCAAAAATCGAATTCTTAGCAGCATTTCGGTTCCTATATTTAGAAATAATAACAATGTATAGGTGTTTTTTCTTGTTCTTTTTTTCTGATGGATATGTCTAAGCATGCTATGAAAAAATGAAGGATAAAGGAGTCATGAAAAGTAAAGTGGTAAAATTATTAATTTTATTTGTATTTTTTCACTAAATTACTATGAGGAAATGATCAAAGCAGTGCTATTATAGCAATCGATATTTTGTATCATCAACGATTCTGTAAATGCCCCTGCATTAATATTTTCTCTCTATTCTATATTTGCTTATACCTGTGTACTTACTAAACAATTATTAAATAGCTACAGAACTTTTAAGTTTTATATGACCTACATTGTGGTTGGACTTATATAAATGTAGTTTCTACTCTTTGTACCGGAGATTAATTACAGCAAATAAAATGAAAGCGATTTAAATTTTGGTAGGAAAAAATGACATAGTTTCCTTATCTTCCGATTCTTCCTAGGCTATCCACAGACATGCTAATTTTTCCTGTCATTAACAGTGAGCAAGCTAGAAGGATTCTGACATGTGAGGTGCACAGATTCTGTTAGGAGCCTTGATTTTTATCCACCCAAGCTTATCTGTCATCTTTAATCATGCAAAAGGCAGAATTACTTAATCATTTCATTTTATTGAAAAGAAAAAGAAAGATTTACATTAAAATGATGACATGCAAGGGAAAAAATAAATTGAAAATGATTATAAGGAGAAGGTAATGTGAAGACTAAAGCTCCGTTGGTTTTGTGATGCTCATTTAAAGCAATGATCTAGTAAAGCCAAGACATAAAAGCAATGATGATGTTAGCTGTTGGGGTATAACCATCTTATCTTTGCATTTTAACCTACATTCCTCGTCTGCATTCTTAGCAAATTATGTGGGGAAGCCAGGCCAAATAATTAAACATTAGACCTAATTGTGCACCCCTTCCTACCCTTATTCCTGATTGAATTATACCCTTGTGATAATCTTATATAGAGGACCATGACCCCAAAATTTAAATTCAAGACCTTGAAGATCTTGATAGAAAATACGTTTTAATTCCAACAGTGCAAAATAAGCCAAACCACTCAGACTCTAATAATTATAAACATTAACATAAGCTTACTTTTGTCAAGCAAACATGTTACTTTTGTTTTGCTATATATCATTAGTGTTATTTACTTTTATTGACAGTAATACATGTTTTATAGAAGCAGTGTCTCTTATGCACTGCTTTACATTACAAAGTTGGATTGGAGTATTTAAAAATAGTTGTTGGGAACATCTTCATGGTTCCCTTTGCCCATTCTTTCTATTTCGTTTGTTTCTATTTTTTTCAGCTGAAATAATAAGTAATTATTCCAAAAATGAGGAATTTTTAAAGGTTTGTGAAGACATTGACACTAATTTTTATTGTCTTTTTAATATTCTGTATAATAAGGATTTTTGAAACAATAGTCAGGTCTCTTCCAATTTCTTTTTCATTACCTCAAAACATATATTGTCTTGTAGGATCAGTTAACATATTTCTGAAAACAATTTATACTTGAATGGAAATTTTGTTTAAAATAATCAATTGCATCAAATAAGAAGAGTAATTATTCATGAGAAAGATTAAGAAAAGTGTTTTCATCTTACTAAGGCCAACAAATAATAATATTTATTCTTTTAACCTTCGTATAAATAGTTATTTAACATGTACTATGTGCCAAGAACTGTGGTAGATACAGTGAATATAGCTGTGAAAAAATTTCTGATCTATAAGATACTTTATTTTTCCCATGTCACAAATAATTTAAGAACCTGGGGAAAAAAATGTATTCCCTGTTTTCTTAGGTATGCAATTGGCCATATTTTTACTAAAGTTAAATGTCTTCATATGCACGGCCATACAAGCACTTAGTCACTCAGTGGTATTAAACTAATTCCATATTTCAGCATACTCAGACTTTATATGGAATTCTTAATGCTTACTTTGAATTTAAATAGCACAATTTGAGATGATCTAAGGATATTACTGTTTCTCATATATACATATATAATCAACAAAACAGTTCATTGTGATTTAACATAAAAATTAAAAGATATAATTGAAAGATTGAAATAATTTTTATGTTTAAGTTACAAAGATTATACACAAACTATAGTAATTGTAATTTCAAAAACCGTATAATCTATATAATTAGGTTTTAGAAATTCATGATTTATGATATCATCCCTAGGGACGGAGAAGCATGTATTAAAAATCTACCATTCTTCTGCTCATCTAAAGTATCTTTAAATCCCAGACTCTATAATTACCACTTTATACCACAATCCTTTTAAGGAGATAAAGAAAATTCTGCTTTTCTTTTATTTTACTTCATTGGAGATGTTGCTGCCAGAAAATTCAAGAACTTCTCTTTACATTTTTAGATTGCTTTATCATTTACAAAGCCATATGCAGTTTTTTTATATTATAAAGAATAAATGGAAAATATCACAATATAAAAATTAATATAAACTTGAAAGCTATAATTGTATATATTTAAATGAGCTGGTAGTCTTTCAAAATTAGTTAAGCAAATGAACATTTTATTAATACATGTATTAAAAGCTTAATTATATTCAAAAACATATTCACATTTAAATTTTTATTGAAAATAGGCATTTGACATTAATTTATATGAATATATGCTTATGGTGAATTTGAACTTGATTATTACAAAATAGAAACAAAGTGTAAAAATTATTGCAATTTAAGTACAGAATTCTTATATAAATTTAAATTAATGCTACGATCAATTTTTTAAAGAAATTAACAACTTTTATCACAGCAAAGAAAATTTGATTTTCCAGTGATCTATTTTTAGTACATTTTAGTATAATTTGTTGCAGATGAAATGGTTTATTTATGCTTGATAATGATATAAAATTTGATTAAAACTATAAATTTCTGCCTTACTTTACTATAATACTGGTTTTCAAAGACAGAAAAAAAACGCAAGCCTAAATTATTTTATTTTTATATTACTTCTTGAAACATTGTTTATTTAAACCTTCAAATAAATGTCTTTTTGAAATGTAGTTTTTATGAAAGCATTCATATATTTAAATTACTTGAAATTATCTGTTACTTTACAATCGAAATGAAACCTTAGGATAACAGACAGAAGCCTCCAGAAAAATATTAATCGTAGGATCAAATATTAAGGGAATGATACAAATAGGGCTACTTTACCTTTATAGCAATAGGTGGCACTGTTACCTAAATACTCTTTGATTTCAATTGAAGAGCTAGAAATGAGTCATCTCTGTACATAATTCCATATATGTAAACAAATGAGAACACAGATGAAAGCTTTAAAAATTCTGGGGATATTTTGTTATCATTATTATTTACTTAGTACTATATTCATTTATTCAGCCAGCAATATATCAAATAGTGGAAATGCAGATAAATATTTGTGACAATAAATATGATTAAATGGAACACATTTAAGATAATTCATAAAAATTTTCACTTTTTAATACAAATAGAAATAATATTAATATTTTTCCTGCAAAATTTTACTTTATAAAAATTCATAATGCTATGGATTTCAGCATTGGAAATTTTAAGGTGTTCTAAAAGACAAACAAAAATTTTGAGTGCTTAAGTTGATTAATAAAATTCATTTTCCACTGTCAGGTTTCTTCTGGAGTTGTTTTGTGTAATGGTACAAATAAAAAGGCTATCGTGTGATCTATATATATGTTAAATGTAGTGATTCTTGACAATACACAGCCCATTAGGCTGATAGTAAAGAAATGGATTCTTTCACCCCTACCAATATGGTGATTGTTAGCATCTGAAAGAAAAAAGAAAAATAATTAAATTGGGTACGTGTAAGTTCGCAGTGTTTATCTGGAAGTGAAAAGAATCCATACTGACCGAGCCCTTGCTAGAACACACAGCACCTTTGTACAAGGTAGAAAATGCTGCCCCTATGACAGGCAGATTGCAATAAGACGACCCCTTCCTCTGAGCAGACATAGCCTGTCACCAAACAAAACTTGCAGAGTTGAACATGGACTCCATTTCAGTCCTCATGCCTCCCCACCATCTCCTAATGTGGCTTGGTGCAAGCCACATTCTGCTCCAAGACTTGTAAATTGATTAATGTTACACCAATGAACGGCTGATGTCACTTTTTCCCAGAATTCTGAGAAATGATGACTGACCATATGATTCAATGGTCTTTATGACTATGCTTAGACAATTCCTAAGAGAGAACCACAGCAATGATTTAGTGACGTAAGTTAGAGATTGACTATTGACATGCCAGCTGCTGTTCTAACCAGCCAGAGGTCACTATGTAGTCAGGTCTAACTCTGGGTATTAACTCACTGTGGTAGATGCATGCCCCCAACCCCTTCAGACTTATTTCCCTACCTACTGCAAATACTGCCTGAGATAGGCCTCAGCTACCAGCCCCTAAGGAGACTGCTCCTGCTGAACAGAAGCTTCTGGCCCAAGGTCACATTCCCTTTCTGGGGAGACGCATATCTAATGAATAACACGGGGGAAACAGCCCCAATTTGAGACAATTCAAGTTTCGTCCTGATCCAGAACTTCCCGTAGAATTAATTGATTAATAACATTGGGAACTTTAGCCCCAACTTAAGACAACTCAAGTTTCATCCCTGCTCTACAACTTCCCATAGAATTAGTTGAAACCTCCATTGAGATTGCATCAATCTCAGCTTTTCTCTCTCTCAGGGCTGCTTCCTTACTTTCTCTTTCACGGAGTTACTCGATCCCTAGGGCATTTGCTGATAAATCTCTTGGGCACTAATTTTCATCTCCAACCCTGCATCCTGGGGAATGCAACCTGTACCCTGTACTAAAATAAGATGCAAATTGAACTAGAGGTCAGATGGCCTTGTAGTATAAAGTTCACTTCACTGTGCTCTACAGCCAGAAACTAGATCAAGACATTGGCAAGACATTTCATAAATAAGTTTTTGACCATTGAAACTGACTGAAGAAAACCAAGTCAAAACTTTTGTGGAAGCACCTAACACTACGTAAGACTGGAATAAATAAATATTTATTAAATCTTTGAACTGAGTGTTATATTGACTGGATACAGTGTAACAGGATAATTTTGTACATGTTTATCACATATCATTTGTGTATCAGGCCTCAGGAATGGACCCAAAGTTAACTATGACATGGTCTGTGTTCTGGTCTCGCTCCATTGCACAGGCTGGAGTGCAGTGGTGCGATCAAAGCTCATTATGGCCTCCAGCTCCTGGGCTGAAGTGATCCTCCCACTTCAGCCTCCCAGGTAACTGGGACTACAGGCACACACCACCATGCCCAACTAATGTTTTAGCTTTTTGTAGAGACAGGGTCTTGCTATGTTGTCCCAGCTGGTCTTGAACTCTTGGCCTATGTGATCTTCCTTGCCTCGGCCTCCCAAAATGCTGGGATTATAGGTGCGAGCCACTGCATCTGGACCGGCCTCTGTTCCCAAGCAGCTACTAGGTCGGTAGTATTTCCAGTCTATTCATATTCATTTATGCTCTGTTATTTAGGAGGAAACAGATGTCAATTTGTGAAGCAAACAATTTTCCAAGCATAAAACATTTATTTTTCATGTAATATACACCAAGTCATATTAGGTAGTTTGGAATTTTTGTCTATAAAAAAATTATTACTCTTTGAAAAACTGAATTATATTATACTTATTCCTTTATCAGGTCAAACACATTTCAGTTGAATGCCATAGTTATTTAGTTAAAATGATTTTTTAAAAAAAGATGTACCAGTATTATTATAAATTGTTCTAATGGAAACCATAAGAGATTAATACTTTTTTAAAGAGCTATAATTTATATTTTTCCACAGTAGTAAAACCAAGACATATGGGGCTCCCACTGCCTCCCACCTTCATCCCTGGCTTCCTTCTCCCTGTAGCCAGATTTACATGGAGTCTAAAAATGAGTTTCAGTACCGGGCTCCAGGAAGTTACTATCAAATGTTTAAAGTTGGCATTGGGCCCCATTTGCTGTCCAAATCCAGCCAAATCTCCTCATTTTATAGTAGAAGATGCTAAACCAAGATTTCGAAAACGAAATCCTTGCCTAGAAGAGAACATACGATCGGTTATGATGTCCTGATCTTTTAGTCTGGTTCCCTCCTTCTACCACTCTCTGGACAAATATTTGTCCTGCTGTGCTATTAAACCATTGTATTACTAAATATTTTAAAAACGAAAATGAGAACCAGTTTATAGACTGATTTTTACTGCACTACGTTCCTGGATGTTTGTGGTTGGAGCCAAATTGCTTGGCTTCAGAATCACTGTACTCTCTATTGTGCTGATCAATCATATAGAATCTACAACAAAATTCAAGTTAATTCATTGAATACATTTTTTAAGGCAGCATTTTTCTAAGTTCTTGTAAGAGGAAGCCAATTATCAAAAGCCAGTAGCCAATTTTAAGCTTTCATCAAATGCTGGCATGAGGCATTATTAAATATTTTAATGATTTGTTAAGCTCTAGAATCAAACTCAAGTCTTGCAGTTTTCTGGCTGACAGCTTCTTACCTCTTTTATTATAAAACACACATATCTCTTGGGATAGGGAAAATGTAACTGTGGGGGGTATGACCTCTAATTCACCTGCCACATTTTGCAGTCGACTATGTCTTATGCTAATACCAATTATTACTATGGCTGTACCCAGTCTATGAAGCTCATTTCATGGAGGGATCATACTTGGCAAAACAAACACACAAACAAATCCCAATTGATTCCAGTCACGACAAGTGGATTTTAAGAATCTATAAATTAGAGCAATAGGATGCAGTAAAATATGAAAAAGAAAATCCAGAAGATGGACAAAAAGAAGATATAGAGCAGCAAATATCAGCACCTTAAAAGACAGGCTTTGCACATGATAATAGCCTCTCATCATTGATGTTTTTAAGTTCCAGGCACATTTTAAGTGTATTACAGGTATTTTTATATGCTTAACATTTTTTTTTTTTTTTTGAGACAGAGTCTCACTCTGTTGCCCAGGCTAGAGTGCCGTGGCATCAGCCTAGTTCATAGCAACCTCAAACTCCTGTGCTCAAGCAATCCTACTGTCTCAGCCTCCCAAGTAGCTGGGACTACAGGCATGTGCCACCACGCCTGGCTAATGTTTTCTATATATATTTTTAGCTGTTCAGCTAATTTCTTTCTATTTTTTTACTAGAGACAGGGTCTCGCTCTTGCTCAGGCTGGTCTCGAACTCCTGAGCTCAAACAATCCACCCACCTCAGCCTCCCAGAGTGCTAGGATTACAGACATGAGCCACCGCGCCCGGCCAAATATATCACTTAACATGTTTTATGGATTGTTTTTATCCACGGTTGGAAGACAAGGTAACTGAGGCACTAGTGAACGAAGTGACTTATCCATGAACCTAGTAACTGGGAAAGGTAAGATTCAAATCCAGCCAAGCTAACTTTCAAGTTGGGGCTCTGTGTCACTGCACTATAGCTGTTTTTTGCGGTTTCAAATAAATATCAATTGTAAGTACTTAAAATTATTTATTTACATAGGGTAATTTTACATTTTCTTTTAAAAAGTAACGATGCCACCTAAACCAAATCTGAAAAGAGAATAATGTTGCTGAATTACAGTGCTGATGCCCTAACGAAGATAGTACCAAGCAGCTAAAAGTGTGTCATGGGTGTGATTGATAAAGTATGTCTGGAATCAAAAGCAATGAATTTTGAGATATATTTTTTAGGTCAGCTTTCAAAAATGGAAAATTTCAATGCTTAAAATGACATTATACTTAAAACATTTGAAGAGCTTATTGAATTTAGTAATAATAAAAAATTTTGAAGGCAGCAGCTGCAGTGGTCTGTTCAGCTGCAGATTTCAGAGCTATGTGGAACCCCTGCAATGTCATGAAAAAATGCTGCATGTATGTGCCAATGTGTATGTTTGTGGGGAGTATGTTCAAAGAATTAATAACAATTCCTAAGAGATCAGATTGGTAACACGAAAACTTACAACAGCTTCCATAGAATGCTATTTAATTTTAGTCACAAAAATATATATGTATACATATAGCCAAGTCTGCATGCATATACATGCATATGAATATACACAAACACACCTACAGATTTCTATAAATGTTATTTTGCATGTTTTTTTTTTAGCAGGAGTCAATAATGTATTATGTTTTCAGTAGCTCTTTAATTTTCCTTCTATCACAAATATTAATACTTTTATCACGAGGCAGGACATGTTTATCTCAAAAGGTTGTCAGTGCATATAATTTCACAAGAAATATTTTCACTGAGTTTTATTTAAAGATTTTGTTTTAAAAGGAACGGGAAAATTGTGATCACTTGTTGACTTGTTCAAAACTCTACTGAGGCAAAGGCTAAGAGGCATTTTTGTGTATGCGTGGTGTAGTTTATACTTACTGTATACATACATAATAAGGACAACCTTTGAAAAATTTGGTTCTAAATGTCAAGAACCAAAAAGAGCTCTATCATGTGTGTTATTAATATGTTTCACTATCTAAAAGAATATTCCATCATGTAGTAGGAATGTCACATTACCATAATTTTCTTATATCAAATGCATGCATTTAGCAAGTACATTATGATAGTGTCTGCCCTGAAAGAAGAAAATTCGTTTTGTACTGAGCTTCATGATGCTGAACTGTCCAATCTACTTTAAAAATAGATCAATATTTTAGAAGCAATTTTTGTATCTTTGTTTAGCATTTTAATGCATTTAAATAAACTGGCCTTATGTCCACAGAATACAAAGTAAAATAGAGTTTGGCAAGTATCTTAATAGGATCGATGTAAACACAATGTTAAGGGGACAAAGTTGTATCTTTTTGTTTTTACTACTTGTTAAATTGCATATTTTAACAAAATTGTCAAAAATTCATCACATCTTCATTTACTTCTTTGTTCTATACTAGAATAGTCATGGTATGATTTTTATATGCTTATAAATCAAAGAACTTATTATACATAAAATTATATTTTGTTTAGATTTAAATGCAGTTGAAGAAAGAATATCTGTAAGTCAGCTAAAGTAAAGCCAAGAAACTTTTACTGTTGTATAATAACTTAATTTGAACTTTAAAATTTAGAAATTTGTTAAATATATAAATTTAAGTTATTGGTGGAGCCATGAAAGGTGCCAATATTTGACTATTTAGGATCTTCAAATTTTCACCAAGTTCAACTTAGCCTTTTAGGGATAATAGCCATTGTTATCTCCTGACATACTTGTAAAAATATAGCTTTTCTTTGGAAATCAGTATAATATTTATTTCAATTACATATTTTATAAATATGGTTACCATATTAAGTCCTCTGTGTCACATATGAAACCATATATTTTCTATTCAATTTCAATAATTATGTTGCTATTAGAAGCCCCAAATTCCACAGCTGGAATGTATATTTATTACACTAACTTTGCAAAATCATATACATTGTACTAGATCATCTGTTATCTTCCTGGATAGCTGTGTTTGTTCTAGCAGAGATCAGGAGCTTGTCAGAGTTCCTATTTAAACTATTTGTTCATATGCTTGTTTGTTGGCATGTGCCTTCGTGATCATCAAATAACATGTACTGAGTATTGCTCTGCACTGATTGTGACGCATCTTCTCATTTCTCCATGTCCTCTCCTCAGAGTTCTCAACTTGTCATCTTGTAGTTTCAAATAGCACTCTGTGCTGTCACTCCAAAATCCCTACCTTTATACCAGCTTCTCTCCTAAACTCTGGACCTGCATTACTGAATTCTACACATATCACATTTCACATTGAATATCTACCTTTATTTAAGACTGAATTCATATTTTGCTTCAAAATGACTGTAAAACCAGGTCCAAAGAGCACTATCATTTTCCTAACTCAAAAGTCTTAGGATCAACTTCGACTCCCACTTTTCTTCTTCTCTCCTGGTTAATAAATTAAATTATTATCTATTATTCCTTGAAAATAGCTCATCCCTGTCTTCCCACAGCTGCTATGTTGGTTCTGGAAGTTACCACTGCACCCTAGGACCTACTGCATGCAGGAGCCTTCCAGTTTGCCTTCCTGCTAGTTTTATGCTCTCTAAGCCATCTTTATGCCATCTAGATTAACGAACATATTACTACCCATTTCTATAATGTTCCATAGCTCCTACTTGCCTACCAGATAAAAGTAAGATGACCTGGCTTGTTATTTAAGGTCCTGAACAACTTGAACCCTGCATTCCTTCCTGCCTCACCCTAACCTCTTTCTTAACGAAATGATTCTCTTGAGTAAATATATTACTTACACGACGATCCCTCTACTCATTTATCTCATTACCTGCATTTGTAATATTGCATGTACCAGAATATTCTCTTCTCTGACTACCTACCAGCTATACTTACCTAAACTGTCAAAAGAGTTATTCTCAAATTCATTGAAGAGATTATTTTTTACAACCTTTTGATAATCTTTCTATTATTGCCTTAAATACAAATGACAAATTTTATTGTTACTTACTTTTTATGTTTTCTTTCCCTAATTACATTATGAACTTCTTGAAGATGAATTATGACCTAACGTTTTTTCATCTTTTCATTGCATCTTAGTGCTTAGTATAATTTCAAGGGCTTAATTGTGTGTTCCAAAAACACTTTTCAAATTTTATGGAGTATAAAATATTAAACAACAATTGCCAATTTTTGCTTCTGGAAAAAAATCAGGAAGAACATGCTAAACTTAGAAATACTAAGAGGAGGTTGGGCATCGTGGCTCATGCTCTAATCCTAGGAATTTGGGAGGCAAAGGTGGGAGGATCGCTTGAGGTCAGGAGTTTGAGACCAGCCTGAACAAAAGCGAGACCCTGTCTCTACTAAAAGTAGAAAAAATTAGCCGGGTGCAGTGGCACGTGCCTGTAGTCCCAGCTACTTGGGAGGCTGGGGCAGGAGGATTGCTTGAGCCCACGAGTTTGAGTTTGCAGTGAGCTAGGCTGATGCCACAGTACTCTAGCCCAGGCAACAGAGTGAGACTCTGTCTCAAAAAAAAAAAGAAAAAGAAACACTAAGAGGAACTGCCTGCATGGAGCAGAAGATGTATCTGAACAAAGGCTGCACAATTCAATGGGGTCAAAAGAAGCAGGACATACGGAGCAGAGCATGGGATGGATTTGGTGGCAGTGGAGGTGAATGGCCAAGTGAAGGGAGGAAGGTGATTTATGATTAGGAGCACCAAAAAGGGAGTTTAGCAGAGAACCCAAATGAAAGTTTGTGAATGTCTAGTTTTACAAACATATTCCCATTTCATTTGAAGACTATTCCTATATAAATTACGGTGTCTGAGTTGTCACATTTTTTGCATTTATCAATACTATTAAGTCTGATATAATGCTTAATGTTTTCATAATTTAAACAAGATCAGTTGGGATCTCTGGCAGGAGGCAAATCCTGGGCAAGGCACAAAAGCAAGAGGTCAAAACTGAAATTTGGTGTTAGTGCTAGTGATGGTACTAATAGCTGAAATGAAGCAAATAGCATGGTGGTGGTGCTGACCATGATGTTGGTGATTGTTTTGGCTCTAGATTATGTTAATTTGTGGAACGTTATGTAAGGAATTCAAGGCAGAATGCCAATATTTCAAGACTGGGCCAACAGTAAGGGGTAGATACTGCTGCACTATATGCACCCTTCACTCATGGTCTTCACAAGAATAATAAATCTTGGTGCCTGAAATTAGCTGAAAAATAATGTGTTGTATAAATGAAAATGAAAATACTATACAATTTCTGACTTGTGCTAGTCAATGCTGCCTCTGGACTAAAGTGTTACATATACCAAGGTCATCATTTTGTTCAATATTGTGCCCCCTGAAGTTGATGCAATATCACATCCCCAGCTGGACCTGGTTTATCTACACATGGAGCCATTGACCCAACAGATTTCAAATATCAGTTTACCATCTCATTTGAGCAAGACCAAATTGCTCATATAAATGTTGCTTGCATTTCAGGTTCCAGGGAAATGGTTTTACTGTTTATCATAAGTTCAAATTTTTCAAAATTAAAATTCATGAAAATATTTATCATTACAAATGTGTCAAAGAGCACATATCTGTATTTTCTCAAATAAGCAAAGCAAAACAACAACATCAAATAAAACCAGCAAACACAAAGTCATGGTGCCTTGTCAAAAGAGCAATGATCAATGATTTATTTAGAATTTTATCATATTGACAATTTAATAATCACAATTGATTATATATAGAGATTTGATTTAAATATGTCAGATGGCAACTCTTTAAAATCTTTACAGTGAGGAAAAAGTTATGATGCTTTCTGGGAAATGCTATTTATGATGAAAGATAATATATTTACATCTCTGAGCTCATTTTTATGTTAGGCTAAAAACAATCTAGATTGTTTGCAATTTTTTTCACTTTTTTAAAACAAAATTTTGAGATCTTCCACATGATCTTTTGGTTTTTCCAAATTTTATGAAAAAGTTATTCTAGAAGCTGCACTGAGCTGGACAATACTGTCAGTAAGAACAACTCCTGTAACAGAATCAAAAGCCACTTGTCACTGAAATACCAACACAATCTGTGAATTTGATGGTTTACAAACAAATTTGCCAGGTAAATAGAAAAATAAACAAAGAAAACACGTTAAATGTGGATAAGAGAACCAGAATTTTCTTTTAACATTTCCTTAATGATGTTGGGAGAAAATTTACTGACACACGCAGACATCTTTTTCTTGCAACTGTAAGTTAGCGTCTACTTGTAAGAAGTCCTCAAGTGACAAAAAGTATCTTTTTTCATGTCTGTATCTTAGCAAACTAGCACAGAGTCTGGTTCAAACTGGATGTTGATGACATGGCTAGTGAATAGATGAGTGAACGATATTAAAAATGGAAATTGAAAGTGGAAATACGAATGATGTGAAGGGTATAAACAATATGAGTATAGTATTTAAAACCCTTGTCATGCCTCTCATACATAAAACACACTCAGGCATAATTTTGGCCTTTTCTTAAGATGCTAAATCAGTGTGTTCCTGAGTGTTGTTGATGGAGTCATTGATTCCCTGTTATCTGACAAATGGTGTCAAAGTTGTGTTTGTTTCTACTAATTCCATCTCTAGACAATTTTTAATCTTTCTTATTTTCTTCTAAGTCTTCAAAACCAAATAGTCAATATTTACTCTTATTTTTTATAGCCACCCCTGACACTTGAGATTAGGAAAATTTCAAAATTTTTTGTTCAATAATACTATCATTTCACATACATGTTTATGAAGGAAAACTGGGGGTCCGAGAAGGGAAGTGGATTATGCAAATCTATAAATCTATGACATTATGAGGTGGCAGAGTCAGCATTTGCTATCATCTGATTTATGGCACATGAAAACTCACATTCACTGAGAAGCAATGTTGTGCCGGTAATTCCCTGTCTGCCCCTTTGCCCTTGAACGCCTAGGTTCCGTCTTTACCTTTCCCTACTCTACTTTGTTCCCTGGGAGTACGACATCTTCTTTCTTTTGCATCACCAGTCTCCCTTACTTACTGGATTTTGGTTGTTTTCAGCTAATGGGAGGTACCAGCAGGAGATGAGAGAATGAAGGAGGGGTGAGGAAGAGGCTTGAGTACTTTTCCTTCGCGCTCTCCTGGTCCAGGCTGCAGGTCTGGCGGTTCCTGTGTCCCTCCATAACCACAGGGCCACAGTGCCTCTCGAGTAGCTCCTCTTCCGTTCCTCCAGTTCCCACTGGGCACCAGTAACTCTTCTCTGCTTGCTTTTTCAGGCCTAGGATGACTTCAATAGCTCTCTGTTCTCTTACGCCTCACCACATCTCTGTTAATAGGTCCTTCTTTAAAGTCTCGTTGAATGTCTGATTTGGATTCTTTCTGCCAGGATGCGGAGATGAATAGATAAAATGACCATTTTAAAAATGGGTAGTCATTTTGATTCAGGTGGAAAATCTAAATTCAGTTGTTTCATTAAATTTATTTTCATTTTTTCTGCTAAATTTTTTGCATTATCCTGAATATAGATCAAATTAAAACATAAATTTCTCTTCATTCTCTCTGTTAAGATGAAGAATGCAAGGAAAGGATGTGTTTTGTAAAAATTATTATTCATGAATTAAAAAAGCATACTTGGGTGGTTTTTTTTGAGACATTAAAGTGTTTCTGGTAAATAGTTGCTTTTGCCTATTTCTTTAAGTGGCAGTGTATTTGTTAAAGAAAACCTCTGTGTGTGATGATGGTACAATGTTTAAATTAAATATAGATTTGGGGTTCTGAGCCTGCTGAGTTGAATGTGCTGAAAACATGAACGGACCAACCATGATAAGCTAGGATGATGGTCATTGAGTTGATTGGCACTTGTTTATTTCGTAAACAAACAATTTGACTTTTTTGAAGCCTGAATCTAAACAAGTGACCTTACTGTTATCAAGATTCCATGATTTAGTCAGAATTTACATTTTAAGCAAGTCAATTCTTGGGTTCCATTCAAGGTACAATAAAAAAGAATTTTTTATCATTGCTACTTGCTTTTCCTCTGGGTTTTATAGCACAATGAACCAAGCTGTACTGTTACTCTATTTTTAGTGTTGTCATCTCCAAGTCCCATACAAATGTCAGTCCATACAACTACTTCCAGTCTTTAAAAGATGTCCATCAAAACTTTATGGTTTTCCTGGACTATGTGTTTAGAGACACATTGAATTTTGTCACATCTACACAGCTATAAATTTTTGGCAGAATAATCTAGCCCATTGTTTCTGAACACTCTTAAATTTAAAGCACTTTTTATCTTATAGCCCTTCTTTGTCAATCATAGATTGATACCTCACAAAACTATACTTTTATCTAGCACTTCATAAAATTTAATTAAAAGATATGGTCCTATATAGGATTAACTTATTTTACAATAAGAAGTTAAGAATTACACCCTAAAAAACTATGACATAAGGCATGAATTTAGTAAGGGAAGTGAAAATAAAGTGCTTTGAGAATTCAGAAGAAATGGATTATTAACATTACTTGTTGACACTAGTTGTTTAATTTGCGAAGATATTTTATAAGGTCTCTAGCTAGGCTAATAATTCTTTGAGGGCAGAGGCCAGTTAAATATTTGTTTCTCTTCAGATACAAAGAGCTACTTCTTGCCCATAATAAAAGTTCAATAACTGCTATCGATTATTGAAATGACAGTGAAATTCTGGTGCGAGACACTTCAAAATGGCATGCCACGTCTTGATCAAATGTTCTAAGAAACCAAATTTAGAGTAGAGATTATAAAAAACATAAACATGCAAAGTGGAACCCTACCTTTCCACACCCCACACCCCCAAACAATAGGTAATCCCAGTATACCAAGACTATGAGGATCACTTAATTTCTGTATCTGTTGATATCTTCTATCACCAATTTTTTAAACTTAGAACAAAAGGGAATAACTAGTCATAACCAAACCACTGGACCTCCTATATATGACACCGTTAATTTCTAAGAGTCTTGAGTATCCATCTAATCTTCAATGACTTTCTGCCTTACTACACTTTTGCTACACATTGGTTGACCAAACTTTACTTTTCCCTTCTCTGAAACCACTGTGCCTCTGAAATCAGATTCCACACATCCCACTCTCTGACATTCTAGCTTATATTCTTGCTATACTGGTTTTTAACTCCTTTTGGAGAGATCTAATCCATTGATTGCTACAATAGCTAAGATTTATCAAATGTTTTGCATGTACTAGGCCCTGTGGATAGAATTAGCTTGAGGCTTCCCTCTCACACCAAACTGGAAAATTTCCAATTCTGTATCAATCCAAATATTTGTGTTTTCTACATCTGCACCCAGCCTGTTCAGACTGCTGGGGAAGTAGCACAGGAGCACAAGTTGTTGTCACTCGTTCATGTGGAACACTGCTGGAAAAATCCAGCTCTTACTCTCATTGATTCATTTTTTTTTTCTCCATGGAAATTTTTTTCAAATATTTTCTTTCTTCAAACTAACAATTCTTCCTTTAATTCTCAGAAAAAAATTGAATTCCCTTCAACATTGAAGATAAAATGGATGCAATCCAATTATACCTTCCTCAACTTTTCATCATAAAATCTACAAAAATGCTGGCCTCTGTACCATCCTTTCTTTCCTACTCCCTGCTCTAATGGGAAAGGAATTTGTTTTTCCATCCAAGGACAGTCCCCCCAACTATACTGTAGTACCCCCCGGACTTTCACCATCCATCCATCATGGCCTGTCTTTTAGGCATCTGATCCCTTCTCAGTTTACTCTTCACTCCAGTTCACTATAGCCTTTCTCACGTTCTCTCCACAGTCAGTCTAAATGGTCCCTTTGGATCTGTTCTCACCTCCATATACACCTTGCAGTTAATTGTCTGCTTCTTACCCCTTCTTCAAAGTTATTTTTCTCCAACAGTTTCATGCTATTGAAGTTTCCTATGACTTCAGTCTTTTACCAGATGCTACTGTTTTACCTCTAAATCTTATTTTATAATACATTAATTACTCAAATAATATATGTGAAATGCAACACAGTTGTCCAAGATTGATAACCTGCAAGTTGGCTTCCAAGGAAAGAATATGACCTTTTATGAAACTTCAAGAAAGCTGGTTACATTTCAGTGCTTAAAGCAATATAACTTGACCATCCTCGAGGGTTGGATCACAACTTCTTGATTATGCCAGGGAAGAAGCAGTTTCTTCCCTAAACAAGAATGCTGACATGGCAAATTCTGCAACTAGCTTCTTACATTATTTCGCTGCAGCAGGAAGGTTTGGACCCCAGTCCCTTCTTCATACTAGGGAGGGGCTGGTGGTACCTTGAACCACAATCATCTAGCTGCCAGGCTAGAGCTGGAATGAAAGTTCTGCCAGATCATATTTCTGTTTTTTTCCCAGTCCCTGAGTGACCAGGTAAAGTCTGGGATATCCCTCACCCTATAACTGAAAAGTCACACGGTTCAAGCACCTTGAATCTAGTGTACAGCCTTTATGGAACTCTATGTGCAGCACAAGAATGAATTGTGGTGTTATCCACTAAATACTGTTCCAGCAGGCAAGGAGTATGTGTTCTTTCATTATTTGCCTTTGTTTGCAGGACAATTTGTAGAAATTCTTCTTTTAAAATTTAAGCAAAATAAAATTTATAAAATAAAAAGTTATTTTTCTGTCTTTCTCTCCAATTCCCCTAATTCCCCAGGAATAACCACTATTAAGTTATTAATCAATGAGTATATGTACAGTCACATTTTCTATGGAGGTAGAATATATACATA
>NW_012154173.1:7339762-7340921 GCF_000956105.1 Propithecus coquereli | reverse complement strand
AGAGTGAGAGAATAAGAGAGAGGGAGTGCACAAAAGAGCAACCAAAGCAGAAGCCTCTATGTTTCTTTTATTCCCTAGTGCTAGAAGTTACATACCATCGCTTCTGCCATATTTTATGGGTTCAAAGTGAGTTACTATGTCCGTTTCCAGCCCTCACTCACTGGGAGGGGATTGCACAGGGTGCGAATATCAGAAGGATCACTGAGGGTCACCTTGGTGGCTGCTTACTAATATGTGATATTCTTCAGAAAAACTAACCAGGAGATCAAAAGAGAGAAGAGAAAGGTTAGCCAAGGCTAACTTGAATTTCAAGGCAGATCAGTAGTTGCATATAGTGGAATCTGATTTGTATAATGTCTTTTTTTTTTTAAGTTTTCTAAATGTGTCAAGACTGCAACTTGTCCACAGCTTTCCATTCTCCTCTTCTTACATAGTAATGGAACTCTGGGTTTTCAGCTGGATATATGGATGCCCAGAATAAAGACCTTACTTTTCATTCTTTCCTGGAGCTAAGTATAGCATCTGATGTGGGTGAAGAAGAGCTGTGGGCAACTTCTGAGTCATGCCCTTTTATTTCTATATTTTTTCCTCTTCTGATTATTGACATGTGGACATGGGGACATGGAGGTGAGCTTTCTTGGATCACATGGATGAGAGAAATACTGTAGGGATAGCAAGGCAACAAGGTGGGAGGAGCACAGGAAGTGACCCTGGAGTTGCCAGTCTAGCTCTGGATTGTTTACACCAGGACCTTTAGATAAGAGATAAATTGACCTCCTCTTTGTCTAAGCCAAAATTATCTTTGGTGTCTGATCGAGTCACAGGACTCATATTCTAACTCTATGTTTTTCAAACTTTTTTGACTACTACTCTGTTTAAAGTACATTTTAAATTGCAACACAGTATATATGCGAACATATAGCTAATTAAACGTTTTTACAAAACTATAATTGTCTTAACTATATTCACTCTAATTTATTCCATTCTATTCTGTTTTATTCCATTTCACTCCATTCTGTTAAGGCAAATAATGCTGCTCACTGACACCTTAATCAATTTATGACTCACCAATGGCTCATAACCCATAGTTTGAGAAACATTTTCCAAACTAAAACGATAAGATAAAAGTGATTTGCCTATGTGATATGTTCTATGACAG
>NW_012154173.1:7337672-7339712 GCF_000956105.1 Propithecus coquereli | reverse complement strand
TTTTAGTTTTGAAACTTGCCTTTTTCATTTGATAACAATTTGGAGGTGTTTCCCTGCCCATATTCATAGCTCTGCCTCATTCTTTCCAACAGAAGCTTATTATTCTTATTGTTCTGTATTATAGGCAAATCATAATTTGATTAACTATCCATATTGATGGACATTTCAGTGCACTCCCGTTTTTCATTATTGTAAATAACACAGCAATGGACATCTTCATAAATCCACCAGGACCACGGACCTCTTTTTGTATTACTCTGATGATCGTTTTGCAATCCCAGAACTGAGGCTTAGGGCCGACCACCACACTGGCCTTATAGGAGATACTGCTTTCTCCTCTGCAACTTTCTTCCAAGAATGTTTACAAATTCTTGCTTTAATTCTCTAGAGTTTATCTGAGCTTGTAACAAAGCTTTATTGAAAACATGAAGATAAGATACAGGAATCGCAATTTCAAATAACATACAACTACATGGCTGTTCTCACAGCCCACAGATTCAGGTTCATGGTCTGTGTCCTCACCACTCCTAAGTCCTAACCACCCTCTGTTCAAATGATGTGAGCTTCCTTTCAGCTTTAGGATGCTCTCCAGCGTCTACGTGTCTGAGAACAGAAGGGCTATTCTCCTCTAGTGCAGAAGTTCCATTTTCCCTCTTTACTTTCTTCCTCATGACCTGCCTCTTTCTCGGATATTTGCCAATGGGAAAGGATAGATCTGGTTTTAGTGCAGGATTCAGGAACATTATAGTATTTTAAGTGGAGATTTCCTGTGGAAATTCAGGTTTTACATCTCCGGGTGGATTGGAGTAGTGGAAGTTAGAATGCAGCCACTGCACTAATGAAGTTAAGAATTGCACTGTACCTGCTACATTCCAGAAATTAGAAAACTGCTGCTTCCTGAATCAAGGACCAGAGATGGAAGAAAGAAAGAAAATTGAAATTAAATAAAAATTAAAAAAGAAAACTGCTGCTGCTACCACTACTCCTGCTGTAGAGCTTGCTGTTAACTTTCACAAAACTGGTGATTATTTACAGGAACACTGAGCTGAGGGACCACAGCTTCCTCCAAAGAAAGTTGTCTCCATTGGAGACTTGTCCTCATGTCTCTCCAATACCTTTCTTTCCAGAAGAGAAAGCAACAGGAAGGAAGATCTAATTCTAAGGTGGCCCCCAAGATTCAGCCCCAGGGTGTACATGTTGTGTTTAATTCCCTCCTCTTGATTTTGAGTAGGACTTTTGAATATGCGTTAGCACTACCACGCTTATGTTACATTATATGCTGGTGGGATTTCACACTGGTAATTAAATCTCCAATAAATTGAGTTAATCAAGGGAGATTGGCCAGGGTGAGTCTGATCTAATCAGATGAGTTCTCAAAAGAGATCGAGGGAGTCAAATGAGAAGGATTGTCCCGCTGCCCTTGCAGGTGCAAACAGCCATGCTGTGAACTGCTACAGAGAGCAAAATGTGGCAGGGATGGTGGGTGTCCTCCAGCAGCTGAGAACAGCCCTCAGTTGACAGACAGTAAGAAAGTAAAGCTGTCAGACTTAAAACTGCAAGGAACTGTGCTCTGCTTACTGCAGTGAATTTTAAAGAAGATCCTGAGCTTCCAATGAGATTGTATTCCCCTTCAAAACCTGGATTTCAGCATGGTCAGCTACTGAGCAGAGAGGACTCAGCTAAACTGAATTCAGACCCCTGACGCACAGAAGCTGTCAGATAATGAATTTGTGTTCTTTTAAACTGATCAATTTGCGGTGATTTGTTATGCAACAATTAAAACAAACACAGTGGCTTTCACCTTACTTGTGCCTTAGAAATATGTATTTGTGCACCTAATTGGTGGAATCCTAGTTTAAGGAAATATTGATGTAGTTCTTGGCTCTCTAGTCCTTGTGGTATTGGAAAATACATAAAAAGTGGAAGGAATAGAGTCCAAGTAACAATAGACAATATTCTGCATAGATAATATGTAGTTATTTCAAAGGAAATCCTGTCTTTTAAAAATAAATGTGTGGTTATAGCCTATTGGTTCAACAG
>NW_012154173.1:7330913-7332522 GCF_000956105.1 Propithecus coquereli | reverse complement strand
TAAGAAGAAGATTCTTTCTGCCTTTTCATCTCTCATTGGGAATAAGGAAACCTTTCACTGAATTCCTCTGGAGTATTTTCCCTCTTGCCTCATTGACCAAAATTTCATCAAATTCTTATGACGTCACTACTGTCTGGTAAAGTGATTGGGACAATCACAATTAGCTTAGAATCCCATTGATGATTAATTAACACACGTTTAAGATGAGGGCATTCCCTAGAAATACAGGACTCTATGAATGGAGGGGATTCCTGAACCAAATCAGGGCTCTTCCAACTCTAAAATGAGAGGAGATTGATATGGAGTATTCAAACATAGTGTATGTTAAAGGGTTCATCAAACATTAAACTGAACACACTCATAAGTAATAAGCAATACTTTGGGAAGTTATCTATAGCTGCAGTAACACAAACTGGACTTTACATTCATTAACTAAAAGATATAAAAAATTATCTGAAATATCTGAAGAAGTACAGATAAAATTCCGTGTATCTTCCAAAAGATTAATGGAAATAATATGACATGTTAATATTTTACATGATTATTTGAATTTTTTTGAAGCATGAGAAAAAAGGTAGTCAAAAAAATTTTAGATAACATATAAAAAGATCTCGAACATGTGTTTTGCAGTTTTTTAAAATGCAAACACTTGACCTTCATTTACTCTTCTCATTTTTAATCTGCCATATTGACAGGTCTTCAGAAGTTTGTGAGTATATTGTCAGTTGTAGAACAGAAGAATGTTCAATTACATTGTTACAAAGAAAAATAAATTTTCTACTAATAGTGGGGGAGACCCTTTTGTGTTGAACTTTTTGAAAAAGGAATGGGATAATCAATGAAGTCCCCCTCCCAATAAAGAAAGTCAAACAACACTAGACAGTATATTTACAACTAAACCCCATGCGTGATACTGGAATATGAAATTTCTTAAATATCCTTAAGGCCTATGAATCTAGCAGTTTTATTTTCCAAATGGTGAATAAATTAGGTATATATATAATTTTAGCCAGTGGAGTACTCTGATCTGTCATAGTGATGGTTGGGGTCCATCGGAATTAATATTTTGGTAAGTCATAAGCTTTACCTTACTTTGACTCATTCATTTGTTAGTTCATTAGTAAACAGTTGTCTACAATTTACCATGTGTCTAGCATTGTAATAAACATTTTAAAAGACATAAAAATGAATCAAATTTTTTTACTGTCTTTAAAGATTAGAGTCTACTGAAGGAGGTGTAAGAATAAAGTACAAAGTATGTAGCCCCAGAACAGAGGAATAGATAAGGCAAGCTATGAAAGAAGTTTACATTGTGATGTTCAGGACTTGCTTTATGGAAATAGGCCTCCATGATCAGCTTACAATTAGCCTTTCTCTGCTTCCTCATTCCCTTTAAATAATTGCCGGCAATACAAAGCAATAAAGCACAGAATTTAAGAACACAATGTGAAGGCTCTTTCTTATCAGATGACAAAAATCTCCCAAAATATAAGAGTATCAAAGAATAAGTATGCAAAAAGACAGACAAATGTCCATTCCCCAAAATATAAAAAATGGTGTTAAAGTAATAAAAATATTTTCCAAACATTCTTTTATTATGGCTCAAGAA
>NW_012154173.1:7329531-7330863 GCF_000956105.1 Propithecus coquereli | reverse complement strand
TATTGTTACTTAAACATAGTGGTCATGAGGTAATCAAACCATAAAACCTCATGTGTTTGCACACAAGAAGATATTGAGAATAAAACACATGAGGTATTATAGAAGCAAAGGTGAAAAGATATTCACTGCAGGTTGAGTATACCTTATCTGAAATGCTTGGGACCAAAGTATTTCAGATTTCAGAATTTTTTTGGAGTTTGGAATATCTGCAATATATCTTTACTGGTTGAGCATTCCTAATGTGAAAATCCTAAATCTGAAATTCTCCAATGAGCATTTCTTTTGAGCATCATTTCAGAAAGTTTTGGATTTTGGGACATTTGGATTTGGGATGCTTAAACTCTATCTGGAATCTGCTCCACTTCTATCAGATAAGCATAGAGCAGAACACTTTTGGACTTGGGGATTGAAATAAAGGGCAGTTGAGTTAATCAGCCCAAATTCTCACCCTTTTTCTTGTACACAGAATGTGAATCTTAATATGGAAAAAGTATTGTGTACATGGAATACTATGTGATAAACATTATAAAACTGAAGTTTTGGTAGCACTTTGCCCATGCTTACTGAGATTTATTGCAATGGAAAAACATTTATAGCTTTAATACTCAAAATCCCTTTGTCACTTTCAATATCTTTGGCATTTTAAGTGATCCATCACATTTTTCCAAACTAAAATCTTAGACGTGTATTTACTTGCCTACTTTGTATTAACCTGACTTTAGCTGGGGAGAATTTCCTTATCTCAAAAGTGGCAGGAATGTGGCCTTGTAACAAGTATCTTAGAAGTAAGACAGAGTTCAGACAGTGTGAGACTATTTCTTATTTGGGTGGAGAGAGTTTGCGGACATTTGATGCTGATCTAAGATTCAGAGTTATCAATTACGGTAAGAATTTAGATGATTTTAAACTAAAGAAATAAAGGGACATCATTACATTATAAAGAGAATGGGGGAAGCATGAAAAACTCTGAATTCCTGCGTGGTTTGTATTAATCACAGTTCCTTTTAGTATGTATCTCCTTGGAAATGGAACCACAACACATTTGGAATATCTTATATAGGATGGCAGAGAACAAGCTACTTAAGCAGTGGCCAAGAGCAACCTGATGTTCTGAACTACAAATTGAAAGTGAAGGTTACTTTCTTGTAGACTTTATCTTAAAGCAGTAAAACGGGTAACTGCAGCTACAACTGAAAGTATTGATTTTGTAATTTCAGCAAATTAAGAACAAGACAGAAAACCTATTAAACCTTTCCACTGATTGCCAGGGTACTTTTTGGTGATTCTGAGGGTGACATTAAAATTACATACACCTGTCTCTTTAAAGTAAAA
>NW_012154173.1:7323524-7325336 GCF_000956105.1 Propithecus coquereli | reverse complement strand
AGCTACTGTGAGCCACTGGATAGCATGAGGGCTTGTAAAACCTTGGCAAAATTTCTTCTCTCTGTAGTTCAGTAGCTCTGCAGAGCCATCTTTTGATTATTTCAGTAGTTCCTGAATGTACAATTGGAGTAGACATAACTGGCAACTGGTACAATCTCCACAATGGTCCCCTGACTCATGGAATAAAGGTGGTTACGGTGGAAAGGACTAATGTGGAAGCCCCTTGAAATTCCACACTCTATTCCCCATAACCAGTTAGCTTTCCTCTCCTCCTACACTACATAAACCAAAAGTAATTTTCTGAGGGAATTATTGAGACTACTACCACCATCAAAAACCAAAGATGCCATAGGTGGTGATACCTACCACATGTCAATTTAACTCTCCTGTTGATCAGTGCAGAAAACAGAAGGTATTTATAATGTAGATTATCATTAACCTTAATAAGGACAATCAGAAGTAGATCACTTTCATCTGGGTTGGAGAGTAGTGCATCATCATATTTTAAATTACATTTATATTAACTCTGCTTTTTGTCATAGTATAATTGGTGGGAACCTTGAGCCTCTTGATATTCCACAGAACTTCATGCTGGTCTAGTCCTTTTATAAAAATATGCTAATTGGACTTGAGAAGCAAGAACTAATAAGTACAGTACCTTAGAAAAGTGCAAAAATACTAGAGTGTGCCAGGTGATGGTGTGCCAGGTGAAAATGCAGCCTCCTGCCATATCAGCGAAATGGGGTTCAGTTTTCTGGGGTATGTTGGAATGGACCTCCCAAAGGTAAAGGCAAATTGTTGCAGTTTTACTGCCCAACACAAAGAATGAGACACAATTCTTGGTGAGCCTTTTGACTTCTGAGGCAATACATATTACATTTGGGGATGTTGTTCTGACCCTTCCCTTTTCATGAGTAACCTATAAAGCTTCCATTATAGAGTGGAACACAGAAAAAGAGAGAGCTCTTCAAGTCCAGGCTGCTGCGTTAGATCTCATGATCAAGGACATGTCAAGTGTCTTTTGCATTTAGGGATACTTCGTGGAGTCTCTGAGGAACTCCAAAAGGAGAAACATAGGGGGAAGGTCCATATTTTGAAGCAAAGTGTTGTCATCCCTTATCAACAACAATTTTCCATTTGAAAAGCACCTCGTGGCTAATGTACTCTGTTAAAGACTGAACATCTGACCATAGGATAAGTGAACATGAAGTCTAAGTTGATGTTTTCTATTCTAACAAACCATTAAGTTGGGCCTGCACCACCAGTAAGTTGAAATGGCAGACTGGGTCCAAATATATCCAGAAGATACAAGGAAATGATACATGCAGTTGGCTCAGACACACATGATACCTTCTCTTACTGTTTTGTTGCCTCTTTCTCTGACCTCTCCTTTGACTTTTGAACAGTTTCTACCACCAGGTAACAAAAGAGGAACATTTGAAGACCTAGTTTACAGATAGGTCTGCATGGTGTGTTGGGACTAATCAGAACTCAATGTCTACTTTCCATGTTGCCCAACAGCTTCACCCAGCGTAAATCTGAAAGACTATTGTGAAAATAAATCTTTCCAGTGGGCAGAGTTTTGAACAGTACATATGAGGTGGGACTTTTTCTACAGTGTGTACTATATGCTTCATACTAGAAACCAACACAGGGTTCTATTTCCACCATCACTATAATACTCAGGGGTAGAAACCAAGGAATGGAGTGGGAGTTCCCTTTTACTGTTGTACCCAAGAGCACACTCACAGAGGAGCGATTCTTTATAATTCCCTGGCCTTGCAATTGGTTGCCCTTGTTTTAAAAGGAGGA
>NW_012154173.1:7318973-7320232 GCF_000956105.1 Propithecus coquereli | reverse complement strand
ATTTTTATTTTCATACTTTCTCTTTCTTTCCACTTCTTTCATTTTCTTGTATTGCTCTCTAACTACTCAAATTATCCCTGTCTGCACTCATTAGGCATACAACATATAATAGATAGGCAAAACTTTGCAATTTAGTAAATTTTCTATTTGTTTTATGCATTTGCTGTATTGTATTTGTTAACCTTTCTTGATTCTTCTAAACTATTCACCTCCCTGGGTAGTTATTAAATAATGTAGTTGGCGTTGATAAGTCTGTCAAAGAAAAAAAAAAACATAAAATATATTTGTTCATGGAACTCTAAGCGTTTGACATAAAGGCTACATTGTTACACAACATAAAAATTGTTATACTGTTGTTTTCCCCTTGTATATAATCCTTGGATAAATATTGGAACTACAACTTTTAACCTGATGGCAATACATACTATACAAGCTGAATAAAAATGTAAATTACAAAAACAAGTTTCACAACTATACATTGATCTCTGTTCCTTAAATTCTAATGCATCAGGCATATGTGCGATTGAAAAATTAAAAGGCCAAGTAATTGAAGAGACTTTTCAGAACTGGAAATATTTTTACAAGTAAGCGACAGAGATATGCTACACTTTCCTGGGTGGAATGAAATTCTATGAATCATTAAATTCAAATCAAATTGAGGATAATGTGTTTATATGGGGGATTTATTTTCCATCAAATATATACATTTCTTTGCATTTTACATTTAAAAGGAATTTGTTTGGTTTCTGATTTTTTTTTCTTTTTACCTAGTTCTACTTTTTGTCACTGCTTAAAACATTCTATTTCAAAGACAACACTGGAAGTTCTCAAGGGATTGGTGTTGCTCTATTGAGTGATCTTTGATCAGATTGTAATGGAAAAATCCCTGCAGGTGATATAAAATGTGTACATATATTTGAATACATAAAATATGTGTTTTTTCATTTCACTCATTTTTGACACTTCTGAATATGGACTTATTTAGCATGCTGGCCTCAAAATGATGGGATCATCTTGGGGGTAGATTTCAAAGGAGTGACAATTTTAGAAATTGATGATGAAAATAATTGGATTTATAAATTTTTCGGTAACCAGGGAGTAAATCTCAACAACAATAAAAGCTGCTACTATATAGAGCATATAGAAATACAGAAGAATATAGAAACCTAATCTAAAAGATATATAATATCCATGTTCCATTAACTATGTTTTAAAAATTAGTAAGCATCATTATGTTCACAATCCTGGGTGGCTTAAAA
>NW_012154173.1:7317770-7318923 GCF_000956105.1 Propithecus coquereli | reverse complement strand
AGGGTAACTGGTTGGTGGTCATACCAGCAGATGCTGCCAGAAGCCTCCTTTGCTGGCCTGTTGAGATCATGTGGCCCTTTGCTGCCTTATGCTGCCACACATTTAGTGAGACAGTTGAAGAAAGCTGAGAGAAGGGCCTTGTAAGGCATGGAGCCCTGGGGAGGGCACTGGTTGCCTGGTCTAGGGACAATTATGCATTCAGAGTCTCTCTCTGGTGAGGCGTCAAGGTTAGTTTGACCACCTTTCATGAAATGCTCCACTGAGGCCCATGCTTGAGAATGCATCAATGAACAGACAAACATATCTCCTGAATTCTGAATTTATGACTTTATCATTTTCCCTAATGATAATCATTGGCTATTTACTTAACATTTTTATAACTTGAGAGCTTATTCTAGTGATTTTCCTTGAAGAAAGTGTACAGGGAAAATGACGTCTTTACTAGCAATGTGTAAATGATGCTTCTTTAGCATTTTGGAAAAGAATGTTGTTATTACCCGGCCCCCTCCCCTTTAGCAATACAGAATTGTAGAGTACATATTAAGTCAGGCATGACTTTCTAAAAAGAAACTATTACCTATTTCTTTTTTTGTTGTTATATTCATTCAAATATCTTCATAATATTACATAGATTTGTCATATATTAACCAGTTTCCTATTGTTAGACAGTTATTTTTGATAATTTTACCACTATAAAATCACCAAAATAAGCATATTAGCATCTGCATCTTTATACACATTAATAAGTAGCACCTTAGAATAAAAGCTTCCAAGTAAACTGCTAAGTAAAGAATATATAGCATTTTAAAATGCTTACATTAAAATATGGATTGATTTGATAAATTACATCTATATAATATTAAATTTATCTATCCAATGATACAACTTGTTGTTATATTCATTCAAATATCTTCATAATATTATATAGATTTGTCATATATTAACCAATTTCCTATTGTTAGATATTTATTTTTGATAATTTTACCACTATAAAATCACCAAACTAAGCATATTAGCATCTGCATCTTTATACACATTAATAAGTAGCACCTTAGAATAAAAGCTTCAAAGTAAACTGCTAAATAAAGAATATATAGCATTTTAAAATGCTTGCATTAAAATATGGATTGATTTGATAAATTACATCTATATA
>NW_012154173.1:7305031-7307520 GCF_000956105.1 Propithecus coquereli | reverse complement strand
CTTTTTTATTTACTGTTGCTATATCATCCAGAAGCAAACTTGAAAGGGAATTTGAGGAATGTAGTTTAGCCCAGCCAAGCTGTCACACGACAAGGCATCAGAGTCAGTAACAGTGTTTATACAGAATTTCCTAATACAGTTGGATATGTGGGAGAACATGTTTCTTCTCATTCATCTCCCTTTCCCAAATTTCATAGCTATTTTGACCTGTTTATTTTTTCAGAGATCTTTATGTTTGTTTTATTAATTTACTTCCTCAAAAATCCCAGTAGAATTTTTATTAAAATTGCTGTAATTTGTAACTTGTTGGAGTAAGTTATCTCCATAATATTCACTTATTTCTGGAACATAATGTCTTTTCTCATTTCTTATTTTTCTCAGCTCTATTTGGAATTCTGAGATGAAACTGCTATGCAGGCTGGTCCTGATCCAGCTGAAAGACATCAGCGGTATTGATATCAGGTGCCATGATCAGGTAGAAAGAGGGTCTATTTGACATCCACTAGTTTCCACCCCATACTCTTTTGTGGTATGGACATTGACTTAAAAGCCAGTAGCATTGACTTCAGGAGTTCACTGAAGTAGAGAGAAATGTGTCACCGCATAGGACCGATGGGCTACTTTGACTAGGAAGCTTTAGGATATGTTAGAGACTCAAGAGACCTCAACAGCCACCAAAAGCTCAGTGGAATTGTTATCAGCAAGTAGGTGCTACTAGGCTTTCACTAAGCTAGAGAAAAATCGAAAAGAAAAGAAAATAACTAAAGATTTCAGCAATGGATGCCAGCAGAATGCAAAGGATGAAATGCAGTGGGCACTAGACTAACATACACATCTGAGATGAGTGAGGATTCTGAATAAACAGGTGAATCTCTGAATACCCCTTCACTGCACTGCTATCAGGTTTGCTAAACTGCTTCTTGCATAAGCCCAGATATAATTTTGAATAGGATAAGGAAAGGGGTTACCTGAAGTTAGAGCAATTGTTAATACTTATTTGAGAATTAAAACAATTGTTTGATTTTTCTGTGTTTATACTCAGAGTGATGAATTAGAATGGGCTATATGAGAGTGATTAAAAATATAGCTTGGGCTCTGAATTCCTACTATCTAGGGTCCAATCTGGCTCTGGCCCTTACTAATTTGACTTTGAACTATACACGTAATATTAGGAACTTAAAACTTTCATCTACAAGATGAAAACAATAATACATATCTCATAAGATTTTTGTAAGATTTAAAGATAATATATGTAAATATTTTATAACAGTACTTAGCACAGAGTAAGTTATCTACTGTCGTCATTATCATCACCAAATTAATGGGTACTCATGATGAAAATCAGGACAACTTATCAACAAAATTAAAAAGTAGTTCAATTTTCCTTATACATACAAGTGTTAGAGTGAATCAATTTGAACTCCACTGCCTTACACTCCAACTTTATTATATGATGTGATAACATCTCTTCTTTATATTCAAATCAAGATATTGGCAACAATGGTTGACATTAAAAAGCATGATCCAATCAAATAGGCTTTAGGTAAAATGTATATAGGACATATGTTGCCTTTTTATGCCGCATAATGAATCAAATCACAGAATAAAATAGGCAAATAAATAAAATACCACCAATCAGGAGGCAAAATTGTGACCCTAAATTGTATGAATTCAGAGCCCAAGTTATATTTTTAGTCATTTTGCTATAACATAGCCCATTCTGGTTAATTATTACTCCATAAATGGAATGATATGGTGTATTGGAAGTTTTCTTGTTTTGCAAGTGTGAAATGGAGTTCATTGAGGAAGGACAAGATAGGTTCACAGAGGAAGAATGAGATACATTCTTACAGATGACGAACGTCCCTCTCCACCTCCCCACCCCCGTTGTAACAAAAGGGGCCTGTATTGGGAGTTTCTAAGAGCACCTTCAGCTTCAATGATTCACTAGATGAATTTGAATAATTCACAAAAGCTGTTGTACTCATGGTTAGGGTTTATTACAGTGAAATGATAAAGGTCAAATTAGCAAAAGAAAAAGGTGCATAGGGCAGGGGTCAGGAGAGACCAGACACAAGCCTACAGTTGTCTTTTCCCAGTATAGTGACAGGAACGGTACTAGTGCTCCGTGAAGTAAGGTGTGACAACATATATGGAATACTGGCAATCAGGGAAGTACACAGGAGCCTTGGTGTCCAGAAGGCATGGAGTAACCACATGGCTGACCTTAGCTACTCCATCTCTGGTTGCTGCAGAGGGAAAATTGATTTCATGTGGCCCCTGTCCCTCACCATAAATCACGCTGTTAACATGAACTGTACGGTGCATTCCACCAGGCCCTAGGTAAACAAAGATGCTATTATCAGGTGGCATATTTCACGGGCTTAGAGGTTATCTCCCAGGGACAAGTCAAGGGCCAAACCTTTCTTTGGAATGTGCAAGGCTGGAACACCCCAGACCTGCTAGTTAACCTTTTACTGCACAGTTAG
>NW_012154173.1:7303397-7304981 GCF_000956105.1 Propithecus coquereli | reverse complement strand
TTGAAAATATTAATATGATACTTGACCTGAAATGATTGTGCTAAAGAAGAAAAGTACACATATTTACTGATTGATACAATGATACAGACACTTTGCAAGACCATTTGTTTATGTCATTTTATGTAACCTCCAGAACATCCCTGTAATTTATGTGTTGATGTTTGATTTCTTACAAATGAAAAAAAGCAATATTCAAAGTAATGAAATGATTTTCTGAAGGCTGTTTATTCATTCACTCTTTCAATATCAAATGTTTACCATGTCTAAGTTAGTAGATGATACTGGGACTAAAACCCAAAACAGACATGCTGTAGATGCTGTAGACTATGACAGTGCTCACAGTTGAGGGGGAAACAGACAAGTAAACAAAAAACAACCAATGTTAGGAGTAATGAAAAATTTTTACCCAGGTCCTCTTTTCATTATATATTCTCTTCTGTAAGTGATCTTATTCACACCCAGGGTTTAATAGATGCTTTCAACTCAGACATTTTCTCAGTATCCCAGACACATATTCTGAGTTGCTGTCTCTTCTTAGCTTTCTCAAGGACCCATCAAACTTAGTTCAAAACTGAACACATGATCTTCTCCTGAAAACAACCTCCCCTGACACAGACAACTGGTCTACTTTCATATCCCAGAGATTGGCAGTATCTCTCCTGTTATGAAATCTGACTATCTGACATTTCTTTTCCCTCTATCACTAAGTCCTGTTGGCTGTTTCTCTTGGGATTCTCTCAACTCTACCAATATCTCTCCACCCATTTCCATAGCACAACATACCATCAACCCTCACCTGGAATATTGAAATCACCTCCTTACTAATCTATCTGCATCTGCGTAGATCTCCTGCTAACCACGCTCCACCAGGCAGTTAGAGTGTTATGTTGAAATAGCAAATCTGATGTTATTACTTACTCCTTCTGCTTAACAGGTTTCCATTATTTCCCGTTGCTGTTAGGATATAGAATAAAATACTCAACACGTTCACACATTCCAGAATGGCCTGGCCCTACACTTGGTTCTCCAGATCCCTCCCACCATCTTCCTCTTGACTCTCTGCTCAGTTTTTCATAAATGCATACGGGGCACTTTCCTTCACAAGACAAGAAAACAATCCCTGTACAGGGGTTAATGCCTACTCATCTATAAGATTTTAAACAGTTGACACACCTCCAGAGAAGACTTCCTTGATCATCTTGAATAGATTTTCATTATTTACACACTTTCATTTGTGTACATAAGGTCCCCAACTTACAATGCTTTGACTTAAACACTTTTTCGACTTTATGATGGTGCAAATGTGATACATATTCATTAGAAACCTTACTTCCAGTATCTATACAACCATTCTGCTTTCACTATAGTATTCAATAAATTACAGGAGTTATTAAACATTTTGTTTTAAAATAGGCTTTTTGTTAGATGATTTTGCTCAACAAAAGGATAACGTAAGTGGTCTGAGCATGCTGGAGGTAGGCTAGGCTAAGCAATGATATTTGGTAGGTTTGGTGGATTAAATGAATGTTTGACTTAATGATATTTTCAACTTACAATGGATTTATCTGTATATAACCCAATCAT
>NW_012154173.1:7298636-7302937 GCF_000956105.1 Propithecus coquereli | reverse complement strand
TAAATAAACAAGATGGCTTCCGAGTTTCAAACACAACTAAAATCTGAAAAAGATATAATGGAATTGATAGGGATACCGGCCAGGGAATTATTTCAACCTGGCCAAATTAGATAAGCTCTCTTGAGGAGGTGATATTTGAGATATATAAATCCCTTACTATACATTAATCTAAAAGTAAGAGAAAACACTGAAAGACAGTCATTAAATCTGATCTGGGACATACATTCATTACCAGTGCTGCTAAGTGTTTTAGAAAAAAAAAAAAAAAACATAGAAGAAGCCTAGGGAAGTGAAGGTAGACATCATGGGGCATGTGAGTATTGAAAACGTGTTGGATTTGAATAGAAACCGAGGAAAGTGTTTGGGTAACAGTTAAAGCACAGATGTGTGAATGATTATGGCATGCCGTGGATATTACATCAAGACTATTTTGTAAAACAAACAAACAAAAACTACTACATAAAAGAATTGCCACTGTAGATTTGGCCTTCCTAAGAATGTTTTTGTGTGTGATGTGTTTTGCAGAAAGTTCAACAAAAGGATATAGTGACTTTTTTTCCCATTCAAAATGTCCAAGGCATGCTTATATATGAGGCTATTAGGGAGTGGTGGGAAATAAAGATGGATAATAAGGAATTAGAGCCAGTTTAGGGGGTGCCTTCCAAGCCAGTATATGAGAATTTCTTGGACATTTATTATTATGTGGGACTAAAGAGGTATCATTGTGTTCTTTCTATTACCACTTAGCAGTTAATGGTAGTAAAGAATGAATGGGTCAGAGAGACAGGAGGCTAACTCCCAAAATTCTTTATAAAATGTATTAATTATTGCTAAATATGACATTAATGACTAAAATAATGACATTACTAACAGTCTGGCAGCATAATGTGTTGTAAAGGGCATAGGCCTAACAGGTCAGTAAATCTCTGTCTGCCATTAACTGGTTGTGTGACCATAAATAGGTCACTTTACGTCACTTAGCTTCAGTTTTTTCATTTTTAAATTAACCTTTCAAGGTCTCTTTAAGATGAAAAATTCTATAATTTTATGATGAGTGCCTTATAACAAGATTTTGTTATATCTATGTTAAATGTTGGTCAAAGAAAGGGGATCTGAGAATTGAAGAAATTGCATGCCGAAATATTCAGGGTTGTATTCGCTGAGTCTTTTTGAATTATCTCTACCCTAATATGTTTGTTCATTAGTAAGCATTGTGGAAAGAATAGTGAAATTGCAGTTTGTTCCTGCTTCTGGTAATTCTATGACTTTCTTTCTGTCTCCTCTCCATCTTTAAAACATGTAAGATTGCACTTCTGTATATGCCTTGTACAGATTTCAAAGCACCATTAAATAACAACAAAATATTTATTGTAATTTTACCATCTTGGAATTAATATTAGACATAATGTTTATAGTAGTGTGTGCTTCATGAATTAATGAACTGAGTCATGGGTTGATAAATCGTATGGATGAATCTTTTAAAAGAAGAACATTCCAATTGTGGTATTGCAGAATTGCCTATGGGTGTCAAGTGGGAACTTTGCCATTGCTGTGTTATTAATCTTTTTCCTGTTCTCTCTTCATCATTAATTTTAAAAAGGGATATTCTTCAAGGAGCAAAATCTTTATATGTGTATGTAGCAACAATAAGTGCAAAAAGAAAGCATTAACAAATTCAAAAAGAATTCTAAACCAATAGATGATTATACTCTCACTATATATATTTTATTCTTACTTTATGGAGAGTAAAAAATTTTTCAGAAGAAATTTGTGCATATCATCTCATATTTCCATTAAAACAATATTTTTGTCTCTCAAGATGATATACAGTTGGCTCTTGAACAACGCAAGTTTGAACTGCACAGGTTCACTGATACACAGATTTTCTTCCACTTCTGCCACCCCTGAGACAGCAAGACCAACCCCGCCGCTTCCTCCTTCTCCTTGGCCTACTCAATGTGGAGACAAAGAAATGAAGACCTTTATGATGATCAACCTCCACTTGATGAATAGTAAATATATTTCTATGCCTTATGATTTTCTTAATATTTTCTTTTCTTTCACTTCATTGTAAGAATACAGTATTAATACATATAACATGCAAACTATGGGTTAATCAACTGTTTATGCTATTGGTAAGGCTTCAAGTCAACAGTAGGCTATGGGTAGTTAAGTTTTTGGAGCCTCAAAAATTATTTTCAGATATTCAACAGCATGGGAGATGGGCACCCCAATCCCCCTGTTGTTCAGGGTCAACTGTATAGCTGCCTGAAAGTACCATTTTTATCTTTATTTCAAGAGCTAATAATCAACTACCATATGTATGTATTTAGGATAAAATGTCTCAACACATTGATATATTTGACACTAAAATAAGTACACAGTCAGCAGAAGATAATATTTTATTGAGTCAAATATTCTATGTCTTTTAACATAGAAAATATAATTAGCTTTTGTTTCAAGAAAGTTCCTCCCCCTCAAAAAACAATTGTTATGTTTGAAACTATTTCAATCGTATATACATGCACATAGGCAACTTCCATCTGTGCATGCAATATGTATCATCTACTAAATTCAAGGAATATGATTTCAAACTCTCCATGCTCTAGAGCACGTGCACACATTCCCATAAGTTGTAAATAGCTGTTATCACTTGTTAGGATAACTTAATTAAACTTGCTTATTAAAAACCTTTAATTCGTTAGTGATAAAATCTTGATTAGTACATTTTCCTGCTAGGTGACCTTCTAATTTAATAGAAAATGAATTTTTAAATGGGGAAAAATGCCTGTGGCAGAGATTTTGTGCGAGTGAATAGAGTTTGCAATACACACAGGGATATATTCTAGCCTAATTAGTAAGGGTGCAAATGAATTTTTATTTCATACACCAGAAGTGTCATTGATGAACCATGGTGAGGAGTTTGAAATGCATTCAGATTGGCAGTGTGGGACTGAAATCTGTGGGAAAATCACAAGCTAATTCATTGATTGCCCCTTGGAAATTACTGCTGTTAATTGTTAGGTAATTAACATGGAGCTACAATTATATTGGCCTAAGGGGGTGATTAATGTTTCAACATGTCACATTAGCAGCGGCTGGATTTTCAAAGCTTTTCTTTTCACATGGTTTAGGAGACAGATGGTATATTGTCTATGGATTTTTTTTTTTTTTTTACTAAAGTTTATGCTGAGAGCAAGTGTGTGTGAATTTTCTGTTCTTGAACCTCCTTTTATAGATATGAATTTTAACACAAGCATTTTATAACATTTATGAAATAATGTAGTATTGGCTAATAATATCCCCTACCTAAAATAAATATTGCTAAACAGGAAAGTTATTTTAATTTTATCTGTGGGTGTAAAAATCAAAGCTGTCTTAAATTTGAGGAGTTGGCATTTTTCTTTATGACAGGTCTTAAATTATTTAGTGATAATAAGAGGAAAAAGAATTGTATGATATCATATTTATAACAATCAATATAATTTAAGGAGAAACCAAATAAACCATGTTGAACAAATGCATTTACAGTAATGTAGAGTACATTAATGTTTCTTTCCTGCCTTTCATTACCTCTTTCACTCTTTGTTTCTTTTTTCTTAAAGCTATGTACTGCCCCATACACCAAGCCCTAATTTAGTCCTGTTCATTGTGACATGGATTTTTCAGAACTTTCTCTTGAAGAAGCAATGTTGATCCCTAAGTATCAAGGCTGAAAATGAATGGACTGAATGCACCAAATCAACTGCTTATTTATTTAGGGAGGACCCTCGCAAAAGCCAACACTAACACTTACAAAATTTGCCACAGGTGTTGCATTCTGTGTTAAGAACTCGCCTGTACCAATTCATTTTATCTCACTTTCAAGGTTTGTGAAGCTGTTTCCAAAGTTTGGGGTACATCTATTTTATAATGAAAATACCTATGAAAAAAATCATATCCAAACTATAGTCACTTGCACAATTGAAAACATCATTCTTGCAAATTAATTTTATTTACAGATAAATCAACCCTCTGTTGATCCTAGATATGCAGGCATAGATTCCGAGAACAATATTTTTAATATGCAATCCATCTATTTTCATTTGAAACTCATTTTGGCTGAAATGGTTAAAAATTTTTTTTCTAAGTATTTTAATTTTTTTGATGCTACTGTAAATGGAATCTTTTTTTTAAGTTTATTTTTTGGATTGAGTCATTTAAAACAACTTTTGAGATAAATGGGCCTTGACTGCATTGGTATAGCAGAGCCTTCCACAGCTTTCTCCTGGCTCCACAAACATAATTCCATGTTTTTATTT
>NW_012154173.1:7258531-7298586 GCF_000956105.1 Propithecus coquereli | reverse complement strand
TTCTAAGTATTTTAATTTTTAATACAAGTCAGTGTTGTACATTCCTTCTTATACAAAGATATATTCAACACTAAAATCTAAGTAACTTGCAAAAAACTCTTAAGGTCTCCAAAGGTGGTTTTTACTTTTTAAAATCCAATTATGGCACATTATTTAAAAAGGTAGAATGGATTTCTAGCAGTTCAAAGAACAGCTTCTTTTATAATTTTTTTTCCACGAAAATTTGAGATGTCATCTTTCTTGGTAGCCCCATACTGAGGTCTTTGTTGTGACTACAGTCTCTAGCTTTTATATTGATTTGTACTACTTCAACGAATGACAGAAATCTTTATTATCTACAGTCAAGCCAAACATTAACTTTTAATGTCCATTAAAACTGAAAAATTGTGAAAGGAAGCTAGTATTTCTAATTTAGCCTTTAAAATAGAGAATTACTGAAATCTTGATTTTAGACAATCCTGTTTTCAGATCTTCCTGCATTTCTTTTACATTCAAAATCAATTGCAATTGTTCAAATGCCTATTTTACCGCCAAGTTGACATTTCACCTCAGCTCCTCTTTTCTTTGCTTATTAGAATTTTACAAAAAAATCCTTGCCATGTTGGAAATAGCAAACTATGCAGTAGGGCTAAATGAGGTGCATACATTTTTATTGGAGAAAAACTTTCATCGAATTTCTTTTTTTATCCTGTTTTAATAATGAATTTAAAGTGAAGCAAAGGATTTTGACTTTGATTATACATTGTAAGCCGACAAGTTAAAATTTGCACTTGAAAGTTCTCTAGGGCAAGTGAAGGCCATATCCACTTATCAACTTGAACAGTAGAGGTCACTATAATTCTTTTAAGATAAACTCACAGGAAGATTATTAGCCACAGATAAGATTGTTCTTAAAGATACTTTAGGGGAGGGGAGAAAGTCTCTTTTAAAATAAAAGATCAATTAGTACAGCAAAAACTATGACATACATACTACACATACACATGTACACACACACACATGCACACAACCCTGTATGTATACAGTGAAATAGAATTTAAATTGAAGACTGTGATTGTCGTTCTTGGACTATTGTGGATTTAATTCCTGAGTTGTGGTTTGCCATATATCAAGGGCTTCAAGAAATTCCATGACTAACTCACTTCATGAATGTTATTTGCACATTGCTATTGGCTCTTTCTTTTCTAACCTAATTATAGCAATCTTCATGGCTTTTTTATCATAAGTAAATAGCAGTCAGAAAGATTATTTAAATTGATGTTAGACAGAAAAATGGGAATTTTGTGATGAATATCAATGTTGGTTTGCCATTCTTTAGTGATCGCTTCAGTTGAAACTGCAGATGAAATGAACCAGTCATCAACAATGGCATGACATAGTAAAATTTGTCATTTTCAAGCCCATTATTTTATGGTCCCAGTCACTGAAGATCTCAAAATTTGGTAGGCGAGACAGATATGAAAGTAACTCTTAGAGCGTTAGGAAGTAAGTGGTATATTTGAAATAAAGGTAACATTCTGGGGTAGAGCAGAGGGAAAGCTGAGTTTGTGAGTGGAGAATTAGTGGCAGCTTTCCAGCCAAAGGAGGGTAGCGTACTTCAGGAAGAGGGATGTGCAAGGCATTAATGTAACAGAGGTAAAGGTCTGCAAAAGGGCAAAATGTTTTACTATTTCTCTCTTTAAAACTCTCACCCGTTTTGGGAATTAAAACCTGCATTCCTGCTGGAGACCAGTAATCAAAGGGGCAAGAAAATGTTCTTTGCTCTTTGTTTTCTAGTATTTCACACCACAGGAGATGGCCCAACAGAATTGTCCAGAGATCACAAGATCATCTTCACTGGAGATAAGGTAGACTAAAACCACCAACTACAGTTACATAGCAATAGCCAAAGCCATGACATGTCACATTGGTCACATAGACCTGAGCCCAACCTCTGAAAACCCCCCTTTAAAAAGCCCTGTATTTCTGCTTAAAGGCAGGAAGGTGGTCTTTCAAGACCATTAGTCTGCTGCCCTTCCTGTTTGCTGGCAAATTAACAAACTTCTTTTGCCTTTTCCTCAAACCACTTGTCCTAGTTCTTCATTCTCACTGATTTGGCCTTGGGGACAAGTACTAAACTTTGGGTAACACTAAAAATAAAAGGTTATGGGGATAGTTAGGTATGTGAGTAGACTCAGGGAGATTGGAGTCCACAGTCCATGACTCTGGTGTTGTTTGGTGGGATGGACCACAACTAAGGATAGAAATGAAGCTCATAAAAGATTTTGTATGCCCTGTTTAGTAATTTACTTAGTTCCATAGGAATTGAGGATCTAACATGACAGGATGTAGTCTTTTTTTTAATGTCACAAAATCATCAGTTTAGCTGCCCATTATCCAAAAATAATAACTCATTCATGAGTTATTCAGCACATATTAATAAATGACTACTATATAATCATGCCTACATGATTATATGTGCTAAGTTCACAGAGATCAACATTGTGGATGAAATGACTGCTCTTACACAGCTTACATTCTAGAGGAAGCAGATAGATTACAGAGAGATAAAAATAATTAAAAAAATAAGCTACTGTAAGATAGCCAAAGTGCTGTGGGGGAGAAAACAGTGCTATGGGATAGAAAGTGACTGAGATGGGAGAGCCACTTTGCATAGCTCAGATGGAGAAGTTCTCTCAGAGAAGGAAACAAATGAATTGTCACCTGGATGATGAAAAGAAACGAGCTAAGTGAGGATTTGGAGGACTGGCATTTCAGGAAGAGAAGTACAAAAGTCTGAAAGCATTTGAACATAAAACATCTAGAGAATTGGAATAATCATTTCTCTTGCTCCCTTGGAGGCAGATAACACAGTGGAACAATTATGAGTTTAGAGTTTGATGTCCAATTAATCTGTATTCAAATTCTAGTCAGTCCCTCACAGGAACTTAGGCAGGTTATTTAACTATTCTGATACTCACCTTTTTCTTTTCTAAAATGTAATGATATTATAAATACCCAAAGCACCCAAAATATACACAGGTAGTTAATAAACAGGGCTCATCTTACCGTCTTCTGATTCATTTCCTCCTCTGCAGCACAGAACTGTGCTACTTACCAACTCAGCATGTTTGTGTTTGTTAATCCTCAAATAACATGTGTGTTAACATGAACTTTTTTTACATTCTTGATTCAAAATTGGATAGAGAAGATCGAGATATAATAAAAGCTGGTCAGTAGGAAGGGAATATGTTGTTTGCTCTCAGTTATTTTTAATTAATTCTTAATTATTCTTAATATTATTCTTAGTTTATAAGAACAAATCCAAAATATTTCAGGTTTGTGTGAGAAATTATCATGTTTTAGAATAAATAATATTGCAGGTTTGTCAAAAGTTTTTAAAATTAAAAAAATTACAAAATAGGCTATTTTTATAGGCCTTCCAACTTGGAGTGAGTCTTTTAAAATCACTTAGCTAGCTCCTGTTGTCGTTGCTCTGCCTCTGATTTATTTGTAGACATTGCTTCTAAATAAGACTTTTCTTATCCCATAACTAAAACACTTCTTGTTGGCTCTAGCATTTCCAACAATTCTGTTCTTAACTTTTCTCTCCTTCTTCTTTTGTTGACAATATATCTCTTACTATTGAGCTTCATTGCCAATTCCCTAAACCTCTTCTTCAAAATAAATCCTCTGACCTTCTTTTTCTAAAGTCTAATGACCAAAACAGACTCCTCACCAGTGCTCCAAGTAATCTTATCTTTGCTGTCACTGACTGCATAAATTTACTCCTGCCACAGGCAAACTGACTTCAGTCATGTTTTGTGTATACTTACCACAGAACCCCTTGTATAATGGCATTCAATTTACTCTTCTTTTCCATTTCCCACAGAACTTTCTCCTGCCTCTTTTTATGATATAATTCACAGTATATTTCCGGAGTATTCCAAGGGCTATATAGGTAAACATTCCTATTTTATGGCCTAAATGTATATGTTTTACATCTTTCTTGCATATAATAAAGAGATAAGTTGTTACAACAAAATGAAACCTTACAAATAATGTAATCCAATATCTATATTATATAAAAAAATTGAAACATAAGGAGTTTAGGTTATAGTTAAGATCCAAATATTTATAACTCTTACTCTATGTTCTTTGCAGTTCACAAGAGATCATAACGTTATGGCTCAGGGGCTAGATACACCCAGCAGATGTGCTTTGCTTGACCCTAATAGCTACTTTAAAATATTTTTAGTTGTTTCTGGACTTTAATATTCTGAGATTTCATATAAAAATCTGGATTTCTGAAATTCTCTTAGAAATCAGAAGACTTAACATTTCTGGGTGCAGCACTGGGCTAACAATAGGTATTGATAACAGTCACCACATTAGAGAAATTACTGTCTCCAACTGGCCAGTTTCCTTTAGTCTTTAATATTTTATGCCTTTAATTAATGTATGCATTGGTTATTTATATTATTTGCCTGTGCCTTACAAGAATTTGACTTTTGTCATTCTTTTACTATACTTAACTGGTTTTCATGTGAACTGATAAAAACTTGAAAATTTTGACTCCTGTCCCGCATCATTGGGAAACCAGGACTTCAAAGAAGTACTGACTATACAGCTCAGAGGTGTACCAGTGGCCTTCAAAATGGACAAGGACACTTCAGTGGCTTCAGTGGAATTCCACAAAGATGTTCTAAGAGTTGGCTCTGTCTAAAGCATTGAATTAAGCACTGAGGTCTCAATGACAAATGAAACCATCCTTGGGGTATTTTACTGATTATAAAACTAGACCAAAATATTCTCAAGGTGGGTACTATTTTATTTGCATCAAAATGTAGAATAACCAGTGTAAAATCTATTTATTAATGTGATCAATATAACAGAATCATAAGGGTAGGGTTCTTGAATGAAAGATGTTACATAAGCAAATAATATGACTATACTTGTTATATCATGAATATTATTGTGCCATTTTGTCATTTATTATTAATCTCAGATGAGTATTGCTATTGGTCAAAATTAAACAACAGTGTTTCCTAATTTAAAGGCATGTAAACATCTCATATTGGAAACGACATTTATTTATGTCCCTAATGTTTGCTATTATACAATGGTTCTTAAAATTTTAAACAATGTATATATTACATAGCAAGCATATTGGCCCTGCTCTGGTTAAACTAAACTATAACAGAAAGCAAACAAACCAGCTCTTCTTTATTAACCAGACAGGTGCTATTCACCCACCATTACTAGTACATGCATGCCAAATAATTTTCTAATGGTTATGGTAGATTTTGAACATCTATTCACATTCTTGCTCACTTATCTTTGTGACTAAGGTGTGTGCTAGGCATCTGCATATATGTTACAGGTAGAACCAGTGGCTTAAGAAAAGAAAAGCAAGAGTTCAACACAGGATGTTGCCCTTATTACCACTGTGGTCCAATTGACCAAAGCCAAGGACCGCCAGTATTATTAAGAGTCACCAAACTTTGCCTAAATTATTTCATTGAGTGAAAAATGATAACTTGAAATAATGGTTTATTGTTCATACTCATTTACTCTCTAGAGTGCACTAATATATGTTATGAGATGGTAATCGAGGTATGAAAAATACAATGTTTTCTTTGCACTCTTTCCAAACTCTGTGAAATTAGTCAAACAAATAATAGCAGTGGAATGAATTCTTGTAAGGATGAAAAGACCTCAAAAGGTCAAGGTCTTCATTATTCCTGTTTGTTGAGCATCCAGTAAGTCCAACACTTTATAAGCCATGTTGCAAGACTTGGTCCTAGCCCCAGAGATTTATAGACCAAATTAAACAGGGAAGGAGAATTGTATTAGCCAGGTGGGTGGTTAGCTCTAAAATAGAGAATTTCCAAATATTAAAAAATTGTTTGCTTTCGTTTTTCATTCTACTCCTGTTTCTCATATTTCAGTCATTTCAGAAGAATAAAAAATAGGTTAAATCTTGCCTCTGACAAGAATTATAGAAAATTCGATTTTGTGAAGAGAACTTTTTTAAGTGAATATAAAAATAGACCGAATGTAGAAAAGAGGAAGATTGATTGTTATAAGCATGACTAGAAAAATAGAAAGCAATACAAAGTTGGGTTAGAGAAATGAAATGTGCTATATAATGAATGGGTCTAGACTAGATAAAGGGAGTGTTAAGAGTTAAGGAGTCAAGAGCTGATTTAGCAATACATACAAGGCTGGCTTACTCTAAAATAAAAATGATGGTTTGGCAAACTGAATTTATGTTGTCTGAGGGTTCCAGCTCTACTTATTCAACTACGCATCTTTAACAAATAACAATGATGACTTTCTGAAAAGTATTGAAAAAAATTAATTCTTGGACATTTCGTTTACCCCAATATTTTCTGAAATTTCCTTTGCACTAAAAAGAACTTTCCAGCCGGGCGCGGTGGCTCACGCCTGTAATCCTAGCACTCTGGGAGGCCGAGGCGGGCGGATTGTTTGAGCTCAGGAGTTCGAAACCAGCCTGAGGAAGAGCAAGACCCCGTCTCTACTAAAAATAGAAAGAAATTAATCAGACAACTAAAAATATATAGAAAAAAATTAGCCGGGCATGGTGGCGCATGCCTGTAGTCCCAGCTACTCGGGAGGCTGAGGCAGGAGGATCACTTGAGCCCAGGAGTCTGAGTTTGCTGTGAGCTAGGCTGATGCCACAGCACTCACTCTAGCATTTCATATTTAGTAAGGAAATGAACAGGTTGCATGCGTAAATGAAAAGGAAATCTTCTGGTTGAATTATGTTTTCAAATTATGATTTTTTTTGGATTAATGACTGAAAAATACATGAGCACTTCTCTATTATATGTGACATCTGGCCTTTGCTACAAATATATTTTTTGCAATTTTCTCTTACATTTAAAATATTTTCTTTTGCTTTAATCACTTTAGTTTTTGAAAGGATTGTTCCTCAATTCTACTTCTCAAATTACAACAAATCACAATGTGTAACAGGGATTAAACTAAATGTGTATTAGATGAGTTAAGAATTTACTGAGGCAAGACTAATCATCATTTAGATTATCAGTAGAAGATGATTAATAGACAAAGGATTTTATGATAAGTTGTTGATGCTGTGTTTGGGTAGCCAAATGTTTTAGCTTTTACAAATGAAAAAAATCCCTAAGCAGCTTATAACAAAAAAGTAATCATTCAAATTACAAACTTAAGAATTTCAAATTACATACTTCATCAAGTTGAGTCTATTTTACCTCACTGAGCAGATTTGGTATAACAGAATGAATTAATTACTTAGTGTTTGAAGTAAATGGAAAATAGTGTTCCAATACTTATGATTTATTCTCTACACAACTCCTATAGTAGATATCTTTGAGGAAAATTGCTGAAAATGTATCTCTATAAGATAGTGGTTAAAAATATGTTCAGAAATAAGCATTTTACAGATATATTTTTCTTAGGAATTTCTCTTGTCACGATAAATTTTTTGAAGTGCTTCTATCTTTTGGAAATCAGATCCTGACGAACAAATTTGCAGAGATGTAAAAGGAATATTTTTTGCCCTAAGTGGGTTCTCTGAATTGAAGATAAAAATCTGGCTCCATAAAGCTTTTCAACAGTTGGTGTGCATGCACATTTGAACTTAATTATAATTATATTGTGTGTGTGTGTGTATATATATATATATATATATATATAATTTACATGCTAATTCCTTAAGAATTTCTCTAGGATACTTGAAAGTAAGAGTTCTGGAGTTGGGCAACCTGGGTTCAAATCCAAGCTTACCACTTACACAATCATTCTGGAGAAATTATTAACCTTTCCAAGGCATAGTCTTTTTGGCTATAAAATGGTGTGAATAACACCTACCTCATTATTACTATAATGGTAGCAATGAAGAAATGGTTGTAAAACATGTAAGAATGGTGTTTAAGGTACTTAATGCACCTAGCTCATAGCAAATATAACTTCTTACTATTATTGTTAGAATTTCTTTTGGTTGTTAATGTGTGATAATTTTAAGTCATATTCAGTTGTTTCAGACCCTCAAAAGAATTCAGAACCCATCCTGGCACATTTTTTAAAATTCCATAAAACAAGACAAGGGATGTCAATACAACAATGAGATCCAAAAATAGTTCTAAATTAATGTACCCTGGACACACTCTCAGTTTCTACACATACTTTGCTAAACTATAAGCCTCAAAGTATCCTTTCACGGAGATTTGAAAAAGTCAACTGGTTTGATTATTCTAAAATTTTGATCTTAGCCTCACTGGCTTCATGGTCTCTCTATGGCTTTTAGGAGACTACTGTTTTCTGATAGTTCTTCATGCTCTATGATACTATAAAATGTTATTGAGATTTCCATGGTTATTGAAAGAAATTAAGAAATAATTATCTCCCAAGTCTAGACATAGAATTCGTAACATATTGTCAGCCATTCTTATTTTTCAAAGACTTATTATGGCTTGAATTTTACTTATGTGATAATAATAATATCGCCCCAGCACTAACCTGTTACCAGAGGATAAAATATTGCCAGTACTCAAATGTAAAATCTAGCTCTCTGGGAGGGGTTAGCTAGTCCTAGCATTAAAACATTAGTGTCACAAATTGCAGCAAAGACTGAATAATGAAGAAGAGCTATTACTGTTTTTAATGTTGAATCTGTGAAATTAAATGGAAGTAAACCCCTTCAAATTAAGAACGGCTGATTCTGAGCTCTGTAGCTGCATGGCAAAATGAATTGCATATTAATCTTGATAATTGACTCCCTTTTAATTTTTTTAAGTTTATATCGTATTATCTTCTAACATACTCTCTTTAGGTTGATTATTAAGGCCTCAAACACCTTTCTACTCAAATAGTTAGTTTCTTTGCTTTCCCTGAAAGAGAAATTGCTACCCAAACTTTAAGTGTGTCTGTATAGGAGAGAATGAGGGCCAGCTCTTACCTGTATTCTTTTGACAGTGTTCTTCCTGGCTGACAGCTTCATAAAGACATGATAGTAGATTAGGGAAGATAGGCTAGAAGAGCCTCTCTGGTTTGATGTTGCCATATTTCACAGAAAATTTATAGCACAAACCTTTTTAATAGATATGGCTTTGTACATATCTTTTACAATCTGTAGCAGGTATATATCACCACCTTGTAACTTGTGAGAAGTTAATAACTAATAATTCAAGGATGCTTTTTTAAAAAACATACTTCTATCTAAATTGAGAAAAACTAAAGGCAGAAAAAAGGATGAAAAAAGCCTACAAAATAACATAGGATATGGATGGGTGTGTGTAGTCTTGTTCAAATCTTAGAGTTGAACTCTTTACGAATCCCACGACTTTCAACAGAAACCTGAATTTCACATTACTGTTTATATCCTCTATGGCAGTCTTCAGTATCCACCAATTCTCCAGTCGTACCAGGGAAGCATTGCCTGCAACAGGCCCTGGCACATAGAAGGCATTTCATAAAATATGTTTAGTAAGTATTGCTGAATTAATTGTTAGTGTGAAATTTTCATTTATTCATTTAAAATATTTATGAAATTCAATATTATTGTAGGCACTAAAATATAAAGTTGAATAATAACCAACAAAAATCTTGGACAATTTAAGTTATTTTGTATAAATTTGTATTAATATCAGAACTAATTGCTTAATTGCTATTGTACACGGAGTCATAGTACCTTCAGCAAACTTAAGTGATTGGAAATTTTGTAGCCATTTATCACTTTGCCCAAGCAATCAGTGACCACAGTAAGATATGGTATGGTCAGAATGTGAAGCTGTGACAGTCTGTCCATTAAGTCCATGCTCATTACAATTATGCTAAACTATCTCCTTTAAACTATGAATGGCCTTCTAGTAGGTATTTCATATATGTTATTTAACTTAATATCATTAATTGTTTTGAGGTGATTAGAGTTGTATTATTAAATGTAATTTATGGATTAAGATTCAGAAGATGAGAAATAGCCTAAGATGCCAGACAGAACTTTATCCTATCCCTGCCCTCCCGCCACATTATTTTTTAGCTGGGAACAATCTGGCTGTGATCCATCAGCCAACTACTTTCCCCGCAGCCGTGGGAATTGATGCCTCAGTTCTGAAGGGAAGGTCTGGACAGGATCCTAGAGCATCCGCTACACTATTTAACACCAGCACGTCCTCCAAGTTCAGCTCAATTATGATTTTTACATGAAATTCTTCCCTCATCTCAGGAACTAGGTCAAATCGTCTTTCATATGCTCTAGGGTACCATGCACCTTCACTTTGCAGCATTTATTACAGTTGCAGTTTCCTTTTATTTGTGAGTTAACTTAATTGTCTGTCTTCTACACTAAGTCTATGATCCACAAGAGCTTAGACAGTGCCTGATTTTGCCGAACATTGGATCCCAGAGGCAAGTATGATACCACATGCACAGTAAAGGGAAAATAAGCAGAGAAAAACTAGAAGACCTCAACGGTCTCCAAGCCAAATAAATCAGGGTGTGTTTTACCCAGGGCTGTTGGTGATAACTAAGTGGAGGACGAGTACTTTACTTCTACTTTTCTGACATGATTAAGATGGAAGAGTGGCAGAATGAGGAAACCTGCAATGAGAAACTTAGGAGTACGGTAGCCAGTCTTCCATTTTACCTCTGTTAGAACTCATTCAGGAACCAGGTCCTGGTAATGGATCCAGCGAGGCAGGAGGAAAGAGGCAGGGTCTGCCTGTTGGGTTGGCCCCCGCTACATAGCCCCAGCATGTGGAAATGTGGGCTGACAGTGGCTGCACGTGGATGTTACCATCAGCTTCTAGCAGCTTCTGGGCGACATCTCAGATTGCTTACGTCTACAGGTAAATCCAGTTGTGGGAAAACCTTGCAGTGGCTTCTTCTTGCTCTCTTTTTTAGGACTCACAATAAATGAACTGTAGCTTCCCCCAGATTTCCCAGGTATTTCTGAGGCTCCCAACTCATGGTTATCATCAACGCCAAAACTAGAGGATGATTCCTCTAGTGACAGTTCCAGGCTGTGCCACTTTTTTCCTGATAACATATTTGAGACTTCCTAGAGTTGTATTACTATGTTATAGTTGTGCTATTACATTATTAATACAGTGTATTAATAGTGTAGTGTCACATAATCAGCTACCCATTTGACTCATTTTTCTTTGTGCTCAGGCAGAGCAACATCTGTTCATGCTCCACTAGTTAAGATTGACTTACCCTATTATTCCTGATAATTGGAGGGTGCTATTGCAAGAGTTTGCATTGTAAAACAACCCCTCATTCCTATCTCTTCAGACATCAACCCAGTCCTGTTCGGGCAATAGGGAAATGAGTGTCTGGTATAGGATAGACTCTAAGCATCCATATTTTGATGGAGTAAATCTAAATTTTCTGGATCAGAGAAACCTGAGAGGCTTTATCAATTACAAGAAGTCTTTAATATAACTGAAAACAGTGTCATTGGTTCTAGACCAGTAGTTTCAGACCAATACTTTGTTTATATTAAAGATATTTTGTAATAACCTTTACTATTCTGAAATATAATTCATATGCATTTTCATTTTTCAATAAGCATGATTAGACAAAAAAGAATCAATATAATATGCTAACTATGAAGGAGAAATATGAAATAAAATAATCTTTAGTAAACTAATATATTTTTAAATTGAAAAAGTGGTCACGATTATAATGGAAGACATAAATAAGTAATCAGGGTCTAGCACTTATATGTCTAAATATCATGAACATGGCAGTTACAGATGATGACCGATACATGTATGTTTATTGACAACTCAAATGTCATTTACAACCTTACCTTTAGTCACCTGATATTCAAATGATGAACCATTGATAAAAGAGTTGGTGAATTCTTGGTAAAATTTAAAATAAAACAAAGAACAATTTTCTCCTTACATGATGATAAATTTCTGGAAACTTCAGTATATATTAAAAACCTTTCCCAAATACTTTGAATTTATCAGTTAAATGAGTTTGGTTTCTAGACTAAGATAAATTTAAGCAGGTTCTTCATATATACGAATTCCTGGTAGAAAATTTAAATGTATGAAACTGTTTACAGATTTACAGGGCATCTGACCTCTCAGACTCCCACCACGTAAATGGCATAGCACCACCCCATCATGATTACAACCCAAAATATTGTCACAGATTTCCAAACTGCTTCTAGAGAATAGTGGATGAGAACCATTACTTTAGATTCTCTGAGATTCTTATAGATTTAATGCAGATACCCAAAGTGTCAAGTGTGGACCCAGAGGGAAACAGCTCTCTTGGTTGCAAAAGATCTTTTTGAACCCATCGTCTCAACAAATAGTCTTAATATATACAAATGATCATGTTTGAGTGTGTATCGTACAGCATCATGGCCTTTTATTGGGCCATCTTCAAATGTATGCAGCAGATATTATAATTTACATCTTTTTTTATTACAACTTCAGTATTTAAATAAGAGGACACAATACATCCAGAAGAAACTTAAGTATACATGTAGGCAAACAAAGAAAGGCAAAATAAATAAGCAACCTCTGTTCTTCGAAGACCTTAGTCATGCCAGATTTAATTCTAATTTGCTACTTTCTTGAGAGGGGCAATAGTTGGCCCCTCAGAAAGGGAATCACCTTGGATTTGTTATAATTTATAAGGTAATATTAAATTTAAAATCATTTCAAGATCTGTGGCATACTTTTCTTTAATTACACATTTTGTTAACTCTGGAATAATCAATGCTGTCTATTATCACGTGGGAGACCATACCATTTCTTGAAGTAAAATGTGGTTTTCAAAACAAAAAATGTCATTTTGATGTTCAAGTAACAATTATGAAGGAAAAGTTTAAGTTAATATTATTAACTTGTTAATAATATTATTATATTGTCAACAATACAATAAAGATAACAATATCTAGCTGAGGGCCAGAATGAAAGCTAACGAATCATGCTGTAACAGTCTCGGTTTGTAGCAGATAAATGGAGGTCATGTAGTAGCAGCTGACAAGTTAGTTAGGAGGTAGATCAGGTGCTGAAGTGCCCTAAAGGCTGTCAGAAATGCTATTGATTAGTGAATGATCAATTTTATCAATGTTAGTAAGGTGGAGAGGGCAAATTGCCTTCTTCCCTCTCTTTTTTAATGTCTCATTGCCCTCACAGCTTATAGATGCACTTAAGCTTTTATAAATGACTTTAAACAACTCATCAGTTCTAAGAAAATCAGTACATTTGCTACAAAATATATGAAGCTGTTTAGTGTTGCGTCAAAAAAGCAACAAGTTGATTAACAGAAGCTTTACTTATTTACTGTTTTTACTTACTATATTAAACACAAATATTGTAGCAGGTACTGTTCTGTATTCCATTATTTTAGCTATAAATTATTCTGTCATGGAAGTCTTATCATGCCCATTTAACAGATCAGAAAACCAGATTCTCAAAGAGCTTGTATCTTACTCAAGGTCACACTTAAGTGTTGTGGGAATCCCATTGACCTTCACACTAGATCAGAGCAGCTTGATTTGGGGCAGCTTCACACAATGTGTGGGGATTGTCTCATCTATAAAAGAGAAGCCTCTCTAATTGAAGTCTGTCTTACATGCTAATCAAGTTTATGAATTGCCAAAAGCAATCAAATTTTGTTTTAAATTGTTTCTGTTTCTTTCACTTTTCAGGTATACCCCCCAAAAGATGACAGACTGCACAAAAGATGAACCATATGCGTATTTCATAATAGGTATTTTGCAGTGATAATTTTAAATTTAGACTGCATAATAAAAAGCGAAAATAAATAAACCTAAAACAATAGACGTTTTCAGACTTGATGTCAATTAAATCACGTCAAATCAAATAAATGGTGAATTCTATATCACTAAACGGTCATATTTAGAGGTGATGATCATTTCTGTAAATCGACACCGGTGGAGCCAGAATGAAAATAAGATGAGGATTAGGTTTGCTCTATACACATGCTGAATGTTGAATCCTGCTGAAGCAATTTTTAAGATTTTGTTCCTATAGAAAACAGTTGATTCAATTTTCAGTCCTCTCAGCTTCCCAAATTGATAAATGGAAGCACTTGTACAACCAGAATCATGCCAAGGAAACATTTATACTCTGTGCCTGAGTCTTTCAAAGGTTGTTGGATGTTTGGCTCAGAAAACAAACAGAGATGTGAGAGGTTGGGTCAGAGTTGAGAAGGAAGTAATTTTTTTCCAAGGCAATTACATTCGAACTTGAGTATATGTGTCAAGAGTAGTGGATTTTGAATTACTTCCTGACAGTTTTAAATTTATGTCAGTTTTGTTAATATTAGACTTGAACTAATATCTATATCTCATTTCACCTCAATTTTAGAGTATATTTTTGAATGTTTTGAAATTTGCCTTTTTTCCCCTCAAAGAATTTTGTCTTAATTCCTTAACCAGTTTATACACATAAAATGTTATTTAATAGTCAACACTTTAAAGTTTTTTTTATTTTCATAATTGAGAAGAAGATTATTAGTGTGGATGGTACTGAGTAGAAATAGCTGTTGGACAATTATTGTCAATAATATAATAGCATAACAAAATGTATAATTCTCCTTATTAAATTTGGTCATCCCTCTAAATTCAACATTTTTAAATCAGGCTTATTATTTATTCACCTGTCCCTTCCAATAATACACTTATTCGGATGAATGACATCATTGTATTTCCAGATAATCTTCAACTCTTCATCTAATTTCTCCCTGCCCTTTATCCACTTACTCCCATGTCCTGTGGCTTCTTTCTTCATCGTGACTCCCTAGCCAGTCAATCTCTCTCCATTCCTGATGACACCACCTAAATTTAAGTCCTAGAATAGCTTCGCCAATCCTGCACATCATCCTGAGTTAAATTTCCTGGAATGTGGTATCTTTTTGTTCAAAACACAATGTCTAATAAATTCTTTTTGAATAGGTTCTACGGAATTTTAATCTGGCATGCAATTACTGCTATAAATTCTTCTCCAATTATTTTTCAAGCCTCCTTACCTTTTACCTTTAGTTCTTCTAGTTCAGGAGTTTGTCCTGAACATCTAGAGCCTTCCCAAATTCTGTGATTTAATTCATGCTCTTTGACTACCAAGAACATTGTCTGACTTTCTACAACTACATCTAAGTTTGGTCTATCCTTAAAACCATGTACATTACCAACAGTTTCCTGATTAGCAAAGCCAGATGCAAACTCTCTTTTTTCATAAATTATTTTATTTTCTATGCCTCTTTTGGGGTCCTTGGCTGTGGAAATAGTCAAGACATATTCCTGAGGTTTTTGGCTACTTAGTGGCAAAATGCAAAAGTCAGGTCTTATGAGTTCGAGGTGATTGCTTAGAGCATTTACACTGTATTTATAACCTCAGAGCTGTGGTAATTTACTATTTTAATTGCTCAAACATTTACTGTCTAGATAAACACAGGCTTAGTTGTCTTATGCCTTCGAGAGAAGTCAAATTCACATTCTATGAGAAACAAGATCCTCACAGCAGTGGAGTTCCAGCTGGGATGCCCATCAGAAACCATGGAAGCAAGTATTCAATGAAGTTTGTTCCCAGGAAGCCTCACCTTCCCCTGTGAAGTCACACCTACCAATGCTGAGATGAGTTCCGTCTTCAGCACTTTATGAGATCCTCAGAAGTAGTGATTTTTTACCAGGAATATCTGAGATCAAATCATGCCAAATTTAAATAAGTGTCTTGTAAGAGCAGTTATTTTAGTTGAAGCGGATGATGTTTTGATTTCATGCCCATTAATAAATCACTTAGCTGTCTGCTGCTTAAAATGGGGAAAGGATGCTCTTTATGAGGATTCCCCATCAGGATAGGGATAAGTATGGAGCTCTGGCTGGGATAATTTGATGTGAGGCTTTGGCTTCTTCAAGCTGCTAGGCAGCATGAGGTGGCGATGGCTACGGCATGCTCTGCTCTCCATTGCCTGTCTCCGTGTGTGTTTTCATCACTCACACAGCAGTGGGTGCATGAATGATTGCCTCAAGGATTTCCATGAGTGCTTATACTCTGTTGAGGTGAAAAAGCTTCCTGGAGGAGAAATTTTTTTTTTTTTCCTTTCCATAGCAGAGTAAAATAGATTTAAAATTAATGTTTGTCATTTCTAAAAGATAGCATTGCAAAATGAATAAATGAATAAATAAATAAATAAAATGAACGTATGTATGGATGTGTGTGTATTCACACCAAAATTCTAGCAGGGAAAGCTAATCAAGCTTTCTGTGATTGACTAGATGCCAGATTGTTATGTTTTCAAGAATTATTTCAAACTGGTGGGTATAAAACTAAGCAAGTCTAGAAGTCTTGGCTCTGTTGTCAGCTCCTTGAAGCTCATGAACTTTTAAAAGGCATCTGATAAAAGTCTTACTTATTGATGCTACTTTCTGAAATCCTGGTTGACTTTCAATTTTTTTTCTGTAGCTTGCCAGAAATTAAATAGTTTAGTAACTTAATCATTGCTCTACCTTGATATTTATTTCATCCTCCTTCCCTGAGGTATGCAAATATATGTCTCTTTGCTAATATCTTTTCTCCATTCTCTAGTCTGAGAGCTGATGCAAAGAAGTCATTAAAATTGATAGCAATATCCCCCACTTCAGTGAATAAATTACACTTTCCATTTCATGAAGGTCCCATTATCTCTGGCCCTGACCCCTTCTTACTTCTCTACTTGAAAGGATCCTGATTTATCTCAAACTCTTGTGCAATCTTCCTTTCATTTTCTACCCTTAATTTTCTTATCATATTTTTTACACTTTCCACTTCATTCAGTCATCTCCGTGCTTCTCTCTATCTCATGTTTTATACTGTACATTTTCTTCTTTCTTGGCTTTGATTAGTTTTTGGACTCTTCCCCTTCTCCACATTGACTTTTTAGTCTAACTAAAACCATATTTATTTCTAGATGACATGCATAGTCCTTGAACATACTTTAATTTACCTTTCAGCATATTTCATTTACTCTTTCCTTTAACTTTCTCCCTTTATTTTTCATTTGGTTAGCGTGTATGCTTGTACTAAAAATTTACTTTTCTTTCTATTAAAAATCATACTTTTGCCTTTTCTGTGTTCCTTTGGTTGATCTGGTAGACCAAACCCCAAATCCAACTTTATTACTCTGATTTCACTGTCATATTTTTTTAATCTGTAATAATATCTCCTGTTACTTAAACTACTTTTGGAATTACAAAGAAAGCACATTTTCTTGGCCTTTGAAAAATATTGTAAGAAAAGTATTGTAAGCAGAAAAGTGGTAAGTGCAGGAAACACTGTGTTGGTAGAATCTTTGTTGAAACTTTCAGCTTTGAACTTCGTACACTGAAAACCATTACATTCTGGGATAATAGAACCAGTTTCATTGTATCCCCTTTGTTTGGCTATCTCTGCGGTTTATCAGTCCCCATAGAGTAGAGGACTGGAGGGGTCTTGAGAGGTCATTTAATCTATTGCTCTGTGGCCTGAAGGTTCTAAGGCCTCATATGCTCTACAAGATACCTTTTCACTTTAGTTCTTACCAGTTTAAATGGTATTTGGAATTCTTGGTAAATATTTGGGAAGGCCGCAAATGTCATAGGGATGAAAAAACTTGTATAGACAGAAATTATAGAAATGTCACCTATTAAAAAACTCAAAAATGAGGGTTGTTAGAATAATCAAAGCATTTAGTGGTTGGAAAGTATAGGTCTCTGGCTTACTGCAGAAGTTTTAGTACAAACAATATAAAAGATTTTTAGTGTTTTGGCCTAACATTTCATGAGGATGAATATTCTCAGTAATAGCAATACACAGGCTTTTATGTCCTATGGGCAGCAATGAGTCAAATATATTGACTCATAATATGACTATCTACTTTCCATACAGCACTGATATCCATCAGTGATGACCTAGTAAAGCAGATTAATATTCTCAGAAGAAACAGGAATGATATTAGAAGTTTTTGCAAGAATGTAAATAGTGAGACATTATAGATTCAACTAAACAATGATAATTTAAAACTGAGTCATTTTTATATTAATACTTCTGACTCAGTCTCTGACTCATATTATTAAAATCCCTTGGGTTTCCAAGACCAACTTTTCAATTGATATTTAGAGGGGTGAGATGGAGCGGATTGAATAGCATCTAATTGTTTTTATAGATGAAAAACTGTCAAATTCAGATCTCTATATATTAGATAGCTCTAATTTTAAGGAGACTTCGTCAGCCCTTAGTGGTTCTTTAAGGGTATAGAATCATTGACAAAAATAACAAAAGTAAATAAATAAAAACTAGACCAAATAACAACGATCATTGATTTCAACTAAAATATCAAAATAAGCCTCATATTATTCACTTTGTTGACATAGGTAATTCAAACTCTGTAGAGTTTTATAAAAGTCGTTAACACTTTGAAAGTTACTCAGAATTTCAGGGAAGGTATAAAAATGATTTGGGTTGAACAAATGCGTATCAGTGCAAATGTCAAAGAGATAACTTGCTATTACAGGTTGTTCACTTAGTGAAGATCAAATTATTGAAATTCAGGGGAATAGCCATTAATATGCTATAGCTGAGGATGATTAACAAACAGCAATTAATGAAAAACTGGAGAAAACAGTTAAGTCCTCACATGGAGTCCAATAAAAACATTTCCATATAAAAACAAAATGTAGGCATTCAATATATGTTTGATACCCATGTTAGCATTCTTTTGACTTTTTGGAGGCTTCTAGTATAGGTTATGAAGACATTATTTTAAAATGAGCATATTTGTAACAAAATTTTTTACTTATCACAGAGAGTTTCAAATTAAGGAACAACACAACCCACCAAGAAAATAAGGGGAAAGTCTATGGCAATTTGGAATAGAATTTATGTTCCACAAAATAACAAAACTACCAATAAACCAAAACAAATCGTTTTCTAGCATTAATATTCCGAGAAATTAAGGTTAATAATGCAGATCATTTATATCTGGCATGGTAACATTATGTCAACTTTGGTAGCAAGCATTATGTTCAGTTTTGTATTATACAAAAATATTTGCATTTATTGCATTTCATTACCTGTAGTTTAGATCTGGCTCTGTCACTTACTCATTATGTAACTGTAGGAATCTCACTTCAATTCTTTAATTCTTAGTTTGTTCATACAGTAAGATAATGACGTTTAACTTGAAGAATTGTCATGAGAATCAGCTGGGATAAGGTTTATATATAAATTACATAGAATAATAGCTAGCACATATTAGATGAACAATAACTTGTATCTCTTCACCACATTGTCATTCTCATTTAACCCCTAAAGTATTGCAATCACTTCCTTGCTAGGCAATATTCTTCAGTCCTCTCTGTCTTCTCAAGATCATTCTATGTGCAATTTTCAAATTAATATTTTCTAAACAATATACCAGTTGTATCACGTGCCTGGTCCAAATTGTCTTCTCATTAAGTCAAATTTTATCAACTTAGCCCAGGCCTCAGATTTCCCTCATTATGTTGTTGCATTACAGTCTAATGTTTCCAAATGATTCATATGCAGCTGCCAAACTACACTGCTTATTATTCCAGAATATACTTCATATTTTCTACCTGTATGTCTTTGTTTACACTGCTCACTTTATTGTGCTGTACAGCATTCAGTAATCTACGCTGGCATTAACCTGTTTGCTCTCAGACCAATTTTTTTGCCATTGCCCTCTTTTGCACTGAGCCACAGAGAACATTTCCCAGATTCCCTTAGCAACTGGTTTCTGAATAAAATTGACCAGTGAGAGGCACTGACAAAAACCTGGAAGGTAGAAAAGTAGGAGTATTTCTTCCTTATTTTTGTCTTTAAGTCCTTCAAGAAGAGTCTATAGAAATACCTGAATTTCCTCCATGTTCTCTAGTTCACCCAGTTTACCTGCTCCTCTGCGGTCTTAGATTCCACTGGGGGCTCTGTATCTTGGGCTCTGGTCAAGCTATTTCTATTTCCCTTCAGCCTTAGGGTGGAGCTAGCCTTCAGAGATAGGCATTCTCACGAATAGGCATTTCTGAGTTGCCTGTTTGACTCCCGAGTGTTTCTATCCCTTGTGTATCCATTTTCCTGTAGTGAGTTCCCTTAGGTCAAAGAATTTAGAGTAGTTTCTAACTTACTAGACTATGACTGCTACAAAGTGACACAGATTTGGATTTAAATACTAGCTTCATGATATTGGAAAAGTTACTTACCTGACTCTCGGTTACTTCACCAATAAACCTAATAATATTCTGTGAGGTTTAAATAAACAGCATGTATGAAAATACATATATAATATTCAGTATATTTTGGTTAATTAATACTTGAGTTTTCACTCCCCATTTTCTATGCTATGAGCCTGTTAAATAAATAAGAACTGAAATTAATTGATTATTTGAATGTAAAGGAATAAAGAAAAATCTTAGTTAATGTTTACCTTTCAAATGCATCTCATTATTTATATCATTTATGCTCTGAAATTGTGTCTTGTTATTAATTAGAATCTTAAAGTATTTTAGTTGTAAGCATACAATAGATCAATTTAATGGATTATTAGGCAACTACTGTACAACAAATGTCATTTTCTAGGTAAATGTAGAAGGCCCTATTCTAAGAAAATATTATGTGGCTCAGGGGATGTACAGCAGGTGAATATGGATGAACTGAGGGCAAAGCAATCCCAAAAGTCCTGAGGGAGACAAGTAACAGGAAGAGTAAGGGATTTGTTGGATAAACATTAAGGTCAGGGGATTAGAATAAGGAATCAGAAGGAACCTTCCAATTACTGAGGATTTTCTCTTTCTGCCCTCGGTCTGAACAAGGAACTAAAACAACTGGGACTGTTTCCCACCTACAGAGGCCAGTAAGTTGGGGATCAAAGACGTACTCTCTTCTCCTGTGATAGCTCATGAGGGTGGCTCCCTTCTATTTTGGTTATTCATGATTATTCTGGGAATATCTCTTCAGTCCCCAAACTATTTTTTAGTATTTCTGCCAGAACCAGGACTACAGTGGTTTAGTGATGTTTGTAGCCAGGCATTTCTGTTTTGTCTCAGGAAGAACACTCGCCAACACATCCTTTGTCTTCTGCACCTTGGGTGTAACAAGCCTGCCATGCTCTGGCTACACAAAGTGTTCAATTCCAGGGCTATTATCTGCAGAAGAAAACAAAGGTTCAATGTCCCCTGAATAAAGAACATGGGAATCTAGAGAACTTCATCTTGTTGGGTTAGAAAGGATAAAATAAGCTCTCATTCAAACTCAGACACTTGGACTCTACTATAGACCATTGTATGCATCTAGGATAAATTTTGGTTAGATATGCCAAAGGAGGAAAGAATTCAATCTGTGCTAAAGATTGTTTCTGTAGGAGTAACCCAATTTCCCCAAACACTTTTTCATCTGTGGATTAGATGGATCTGGGATAAGCAAAAGCTCCTCTTAATTTTTTGTGATTCATAAGCTGTTTAACGCAAGAAAAACTTAATTTTTTAGAGCAGAGGACTTACTGGCCCAATTACCTCTAACTTTTAATTACATAACCCATGGAACATTCTGGATCATTGAACAATGACATATAAAATATTTGATTGAAACAACACAAGTTATTAGGTAAAATGATTTTAAATTATCTCTATCAAACATGATCTTGCTTAGCTAAATATTTAGGTAGCTAAGCGATTTAAAAATTGTTCATTGCTCCTGGAAAATACATAGGATTTTGAGGTTTTTTTCCCTAACTATAGGTTACCATTGTAATACTGGTTAACTTAGATTCTTGATATGGGATTGAATCAGGTGACCTTAAACCATGTAGTTATTCTTGACTAGCTCTCCTCTATCTGTTGTGTTTTTAATGGGAATAATGAAAGGTAAAGGTATTAGCCATAAGGATTGACGTATTTTGATGCAGAATTAAACAGGTGCTCAAAGAGAATTGCTACGAGAGTAGAGCAGAAGGAATATTTACCTCTGATTAAAGCACTGAAGATGATTTACTTAAAATTACATTTAATCTAGGGATTAAAACATGGGTAATGTTTAACTGGGTTGAAAACCATAGGAAGAGTACACCTGGTTGAGAAAAAACAAAAGGAAACTCAGAAAAGAACTCAAGAGAGAGTTGAGAGGATATGTGAACCACAAGCACTTGGTGTGAATTGGAGTTTATAATTCCTGGTGGAAAGAATTGAGAGATACATCTGGGAAGATAATTTGGGACATAAATTATAGGATTTCAACCAGGAGGCCTCAGCACTTATTATTTTGGTAAAGGCACACTCTTTCGGAATGTTGAATAGAGATACTGTATGATTCAACTTCTATTTTGGAAAGGTAAACGCTGAGGATCTTGGAAAGTTATTGGAGTGTAGAGAGAATAGAAATAGAACAATTTAGGAAACTATGGAGTGGACAAGACAAGAGATTATGAGTGCTTGGACTAGGGCAATGGCAGTGAGAATGTGAAGTTCGGATGAAAATGAAAAATATTCTAGAAGTTGAATCAGTTGGAGTTGTAAGGGTCCCAAGTAGACAAAGAAAAAAAAAATTGAGGTTCAGCAATTCATAAATGAATTGCAACATTAATAGACATATATTATAGAATACAATGAGTGGAATTAACCTTCACAGAAAGGCAGGTAGTTTAAGACATTGAATTAGAAATATATGTGGGTACTGATACACATAATGTTTTTGTGAGCTGGCAGCTCAGGAGAGAGGATGAAATTGTCACTTACTCTTGCAAATATGGCAATATTTAGATTTTTTCTCATTCTTTTTATTCACCTATCTGACACAACCTGCCAAAAATCTTCCCCAACTTGTCTGAGTTTTAGTTCCAAATTTTTAATTACTTCTTTGTTGCCCCACCCAGACATTTTAAAAATATGTCAAACTCACCGTATTTGAAACTGATGTCATCATTTCTATTCCTCCAGTCAAACCTGCTCTGAAGCCTGCAGAAATGACAATGACAGCAGGAAGGCCATTACTATCAACCCAGATATTAACAACTTAGACCACAGCAACACAAAGCAAAACATGCATGCGCAATCTTGCGAGTCATCCTGGGCTCCTCTCCATCGTAATATCATTAGTCTAGACCCTAATTCTTTTTTGTTAGCATTACTGAAACAAATTTCTACCAGAAGACCTTGCCTCTGGACTCTCTGTCAAATCCACTCCCCATGCAACTACCTGAGAGACATACAAAATGTCAATATGATCATTTCACATTTAATCACATCACACTCTGTTCATGTAGCTATTACTCTCTCCCTACATTAAACTTGCTAAAAGAAGGGCAACCTATATTGTTGTTTTTCGTGATTACTTTCTGGAATATTAGTCCTTAAGGGTTTTTAAATGAATTAAAATATTTATATTTAGGAACAGTTAATATGAAATGTAGTTGAAGCTGTGGCAGTGAGGAATGTTCAAATGCAGAGAAAAAAAGAAGGTAAGCAATAAAACCTTCAAAGAGGGAGATAAAAAAAAGCCGAAATTGCAGAGAATTTAAGAATTGGACAGTCATAAAAATAAACAGAGATAAATGACATTTAAGAGAAGACTGTTTTAAGAAGGAAGACTTATTTACTTATCTAACCTCTCTGTAGGCATTCAATTATTACCACTTTCTCCTTCTTGAAACACTTTGCTTCTTCCTCCTACTTGCCAGCTTGATGTTTTCTCTTTCTCTATCTCTACCAGCCACGTGTATATGACTGTTGTCCCCTCTTCTGTCCCTCACCTGCTTCTCTTCCTACTCTGTGATCTCTCCCTGGGAAATGATTTCCCCATTTGGATATAAACCATCTCTGATGCACAATGACTCCCAAATCTGTTTGCAGCCCTCTCCATCACTGCACTCCAATCCTATCATTCAGCTTCTACTGACCTTTTCTGTGAGATCACACAATGTCCATATTTCAAAAATGAAGAAATCTTCCCTCCCAAATATGTGCATCTTATTCCAACCCAACTTTATAGATCTTATGTAAATGCAATAATTTGTTTTATTTCACAATCTTGAAATGTGCTTCATCCTTGACTCCATTCTTTCTTATACACCAGCCCATGTCAATCACCAAATTTTATCAACTCCACCTTCTAAATCTGTCTTATATCTTTTTCTATCATCTCCACTTTTACTATGTTCATTCAGTTCTTCAACATGTTTTGTGTGGATTATTGTGGTAGCTCAAAACAGGTATGTTCACCACAATCTCTCCCAATCCAAAGTATCCTTTGTGTGATAGAGATAATTTTCTAAGGTAGAATATGAAACAATCTCACCTGTTTTTGAAAAGCAAACAAACAAAACATTGTAACTCCCTGATGGTCAGAGAGTCTCCAGCCTATTAATATCTTATATACAGGCTTCCAAAACATGACTACAACTATATTTTTCAGTAACATCTTCTCTAAATGCTTTTTCCACATCACAAAAACAAATAGAGAAGTTTTCAAATTTTCTTACTCAACATTGTGACATTTCCATACCTTTGTAAAATCTATACCCTTCTCTGGTAATTTTTTCCTCTCTCCACTAATATGTAGTTTCCTTTTGGAGACTATCCGCTTACACCTGATGATTTTTTTTTAATGTCACCCCCTTTGGGGAAATTTTTCAGACTTAATGTGTCAAATCCAACTTTTTAAAGAGGAAAGCCTCTAGTTTGTAATTACAAAATATATATTCTTACATATTTATACCTGTGACAATTTAAATTATGATCTTAATGAGAGCTTTCTGTTTGAAAGAAAATTACCTCTAGTTACTTTTTCTGCCTTATGGATTATCTCACTGGTAGAGTGTGCTCCTCTAAGTTTGTGAGTTTTTGAATGAAAGTGTCACTGCTAAAATTAAATGAAAACCCATAACTTTGGATGTTAACACATATTTTGTACCATAATGCAGAGGTCCCCAACTTTTTTGGCACAAGAGACTGGTTTCATGGAAGACAATATTTTCACAGATTGGGGGGTAGGAGGGGGAGGGGGAGGCAGAGCTCAGGTGGTGATGGGAGCGATGAGGAGCGGCTGTAAATACAGATGAAGCTTCCCTCACTTGCCCACGGATGGGAGGTTGGGTGGTTGGAGGAGGAATGGGGTGGGTGGACGAGGGATCAAAAGCAGACGGGAGGGAGGGAGGACAGGGAAGTGTGGAGCTCAGGCCGTGATGCACTGTCAGTTCCTAACAAGCCACAGACTGGTACCAGGCCATGGCCTGGGGGCTGGGGATCTCAGCCATAACGCATTGCTCAGAGGTAATTATAATAGTACCAGATGGTCAGCCAATAGATAAAGAAACATTTCTTCACTGGAGAGAAAACTATGAAACTGTTGTCAAGAAATTGATCCCATTTATTTAACTTGATTTTGTCCTGCTAAGAAAATTAAAAAAAAAAAAAACATAAGCTTTGCCTTGTATTAGTGTTGCACCGAGACTTGTTTTCCCACCTGAGAGCTATTAATAGAATATATGTTCAACAAGCAAACAGTGAAAACGCACACCATGCAGAGATAAACCCAGTCTACAGATGACAGTCCCTGCCAAAATGCCATTGGAACCATGATACTTCAAATTTTGGCCTCAGTTACCTGGAAAGAAAGAAAGCTGTGTAATGCAGAAGGGAACCAAATGAAACCTAATCATGCTAAGCATCACAATTCTAAAGTCAGGGTGAATACGATGAAATGAAAAGCTATTCATGGAAGTTTACTCCACATGGGACAAATGATTTTTATGCTTGAAGTAGATTTAATTGTCCCCAAACAGCAATCTCACTCTCACACAGGAAATGAAAGTCAAAGCAAGTAGACAGACAGTCAGAAACAGTTACCACCTTCCGGGAACAGCCACTTGAAAACTGGTAGAATGTGCAGCTCAGTAGGATTCATGCAACTATAAAAAACATCTGAATTAATACTTGAAAGTGATCTTTAGCTCTAGTGGGATGGTGAAATGACTTTTTTGGACTTTTCTTATTTTTCTCATTTTTCTTTTTTCTGACTCTGTAAGATAAATTATGACAAAGGTTTCATGTTAGGCTGTCTGATTTGCATTTTGGGGCTTATCATAGTCTTATTTGTATATATTAAGAGGTTTTAATGAATTGTGTCAGCAAGAAAAACAGTGGGGATCGTTATTTCAGATATGAAGTGATAGTGTACAGGCCTGAGCTGTTATTATTTGAAATTCCATTGCAGTCTTAATTTCAGCTGTTCATGCTTCATATATGTTTGCTAATTATAGATTGTAGTTCTTGATGCCCAAGCATTATATGCCAGTTAAAGACATGGGAAACCTAGTAGATTTGGAGTCAGATGACTGGGCTTGTTTATTCTGTTTGTCTGTGTGTGTGTGTGTGTGTGTGTGTGTGTGTGTGTGTGTTTAGTTTTAATTGGATATATCACTTACCAGCTATGATAACATGTGGATATTCTGGGATTCTCTGTTTCTGAACTATCAAAATATTTATATATTAACAGTAAACCATGGCTAGTTATATCACAGATATTTTTTGTGTGTGTGTGAAAATCATAAGAAAGCATATGTTAGTTTGTAAATTCTCGATACACATATGAAATACTTTGCTATTTAGAAGGAAGCAGTTAAGAACACTAAACTCAGGGTTATGTGACTTAAATTCTAGCTTCGATTCTACTGCTTACTTGCTTTACGACCATAGGCAAATCAGCTAACTACTTTAAGCGTTTGTAAAGAGGAAACCGATTTTTGTAGTTCATGATTATTTCAAAGAAGCACATTTATTTCATTTTTTTCTTATAGTTCTTAGCTAGTAATTATACTAATAAATAGAATAACTATGGCCACTTATTGAATATAGATTTCAAGATTAGGTTATTGAGGAGTCAAGATTATAATTAATAAAGACAAAACATGACCTATCTGTGGATCATATAATTATAAATATTTGATATCTTGATATGGAGTTCACTCCCATTACTGGCCTTTGTTCATAGTTCTTACAGTATAAGTTATTTTCATGTATTAAAGATGGATTTGCTGATTTAATCATGATCCTTTTAGTTTCCATGCAAGCAAGGGTAAAAATTTGAAATTTGTGACAAAATTTAGAGTTGTGATTTGGGTCAGAGAACAGAATGGCTATAACCAGTAATATTAATAACAGTTAAAAGAACTCATACTATATTCCAGGTAGTCTTCTAAATGGTTTACGTGAGTACCTGTTTTCATTTTCACAATATCCCTAGGAGATAAAACACTATTATTATTTTATATTTTACAGATGCAAAAAGTTAAGAGCTGAGAAGTTTAGTTCACATAAATAAACCTAGATATGATCCAAGGCAGTTGTACTCCAGTTGAACCACCAGGTTCTACCAGCTGAGAACTATGTTCTAACTACTGAAGCCATTTTGAAAATATTTATTGGTCTTATTAGTCCATGCCTAAAATAATAATAATAATACCTTAGCCTAACTCTTCTAGAGGTGAATTTTTAAATATTCTAGGAGTACTTGATCTTTCAAGTACATACATTTCTCTATTTGATGGTTTGATGGAGATGTGTTTTCAAATAATGTATTTGAAGCAGTGCAAAGGATCTGTGTAATCACAATTGTATATATACTCAATTAGAACTAAAACAAACCAAAACTACATACAACATACATTGTTTTTAAAAACTGAACTTTGTTTGCAATGTTTCTGTAGGTAGGTTTTCTTAAAAGCAGAAATAATCTTTTATAGAGAAATCCTCTTCTTTATATTCAATTTTGAAAACTTTCCTTCTAAAAAATTTATAGGCAACTTTCAGCCAACCCAGAAAAGTTTTAGAACTGAAACTTCATGTTCATCTTTTGGTTTGGGCTTCTGTTTTGTCAGACCTCTAGTTTAACAGCAGCACAGAAACAGTTTATTGGGTTAATGGACATTTATGGGAACCTCAGAAAATATTGTAATACAACTTATTGTTTTTGGATTTTTTAATGGAAGACATTTGAACAGGAGTAAGGTAATATCTCACTGCAGTCTTAATTTTCATTTCCCTGATGATTACTGATGTTGAGTATTTTTTCATATTTTTATTGGCTTGCCATTCGTCTATCTTTTTTTGAAAGCTTCTGTTCATGTCTTTTGCTCATTTTTTGATGAGGTTGTTTGCTTTGACCTCACCCAAAAAAGCTAAAGTTCACAACTCTTATAAACCAGCACCAGAGGTAAAATAAAGCTACCCAACATGACCAACAGAACAGCATCCCACGTATAAATTCTATCTCTCAAAATTAACAGATTAAATTCATCACTCAAAAGACATTGGCTGGCTGAATGGATGGAAAAACACAACCCAAGTATCTGCTATCTCCAGGAGACACATGTGAACCACAAGAACACACACAGGTTCAATGTGAAAGGATGGAAAAAAAAATATTCCACACAAATGGAAAGCAAAAGAGAGCAGGTGTAGCTATTCTCATATCAGACAAAATTGACTTTAAATCAACAATAGTAAAGAAAGACAAAGATGGTCATTATATAATGGAAAAGGAGTAATTCAATAAGAAGATATAATAATGCTAAATATTTATGCACCTAGCACAGGAACTCCCAGATACATAAAACAAATTCTATTACAACTAAGCGAGAAAATAAACAGTAGCATAGCAATTTCCAGAGACTTTAATACCCCACTATCAGAGCTGGACAAATCATCAAAGCAGAAAATAAATAAAGAAACACCAGACTTAATGAGACCCTAACACAAATGGACCTAACAGACATTTATAAAACATTCTACCCAATACCTACTCAATATACATTTTTTTCAGCAGCACATGGGGCATTCTCCAAGACTGATCATATCTTAGGCCACAAAGCATGACTTAACAAATTTTAAAACATCAAAATCATACCATGTATCTTTTCAGACCATAGTGGAATAAAACTAGAAATTGATTCCAAGAGAGACATTCAATTCTATACAAACTCATGGAAATTAAATAAACTGCTACTGAATGATTATTGGGTCAATAATGAAATTAAGATGGAGATCAAGATTCCTTGAACTGAATTACAACGGCAACGCAAACATCAGAATCTGTGGGATTCAGCAAAAGCATTTCTAAAGGGGAAATTCATAGCCTTAAATGCCCACAATAAAAAGTCAGAAAGATCACAAACTAACAACCTAATATCATATCTCGAAGAACTAGAAAAGGAAGAGCAAATCAAATCCAAAGCCAGCAGAAGAAAACAAATAACAAAGAGCAGAGCAGAACTGAATGAAATGGAAAACCAAAAACAATACATAGGATCAATGAAACAAAAAGTTGTTTCTTTGAAAAGATAAACAAAATTGATAGACTTCTTTCCAGATTAACCAGAAAGAGGAAGGACTCAAATAAACTCAATCAGAAATGAAAAAGGAGACATTACAACTGGTAGTACAGAAATACAAAACATCATCCATGACTACTACAAAAATCTCTACTCATGTAAACTAGAAAACATAGAGGAAATGGACAAATTCCTGGAAATTCAGAAACTCCCAAGACTCAATCAGATAGAAATGGAACTCCTGAACAAACTAATAACAAGCAATAAGATTGAAGCAATAATAAAAAGTCTCCCAATAAAAAAAGCCAGGAGGATTCACAGCTGAATTCTACTAGACTTACAAAGAAGAACTGGTACCCATACTGCAAAACTCCATAACATTGAGAAAGAGGGAATCCTCCCCAACTCATTCTATGAAGCCAATATCACCTTGATGCCAATGCCAGGAAAGGACACAACACAAAAAGAAAACTACTGACCAATATCCCTTATGAATGTAGATGCAAAAATCCTCGATAAAATAATAGCAAACCAAATTCAATAGCACATCAAAAAAATAATCCACAATGACCAAGTGGGCTTCATCCCAGGGATGCAAAGATGGTTCAACATATGTAAATTCATAAAGGTGATTTACCAAATAACAGAAGCAAAGACGAAGACCATACAATCATCTCAATAGATGCAGAAAAAGCATTTGACAAAATCCAGCACTCTTTCATGATTAAAATCCTCAAAAACTAGGAATATAAGGAACATATCTCAAAATTATAAAAGCCACATGTGACAAACCCACAGCAAATATCATACTGCATGGACAAAAGTTGCTTTAATTTTATTTTTCTAGGAGACAATCATCAAAGTTTCTCACACCAGAAACTTCAGAATGAGTGGCACTGGGTATTTGTGATTGGCATCAGTGAGTTTGATCTGAAGTACAGGCTCCTCCACACTCTAGAGAAGGAGTCCCTGACACCAGGGTCAAGGGATGTGGTCTTCAAAGAGATTATACTGCTTTGCATGCCTACCAATAGGTATGATGTAAAAAGCAGGAGACTCAGGAAGTTTCTGCTCTGGGAATTTTATTGCCAGTATTTCAAGAATTTGGAATTTTTCCCTAAAGTCTTTTTTTGACACCATAATTTTCCTTCTTACTTTTCCCTGATGCTAGATGTTTGTACAGGTTTGTCCAATATGCAGATATTTGACAAATTGATTGCATTGGTTTAAAAAATACTTCACAATAATATGAGGGAAAAAACCTTCATATACAATCCATGTGCCGGCAGATAAACTTAAAGCATGCAATTTTAGTTACTTAATTCAGTTTGATGCACCTTAAACAATGGTTCTCAACCAGGGGTGATTTTGCTTTTACAGTTTTATTTTTCTGGATATGGAAATCCAATTTTCCCAGCACCATTTATCGAATAGGGTATCCCTTTCCCAGAGTATGTTTTTGTCAACTGTGTAGAAGATCAGTTGGCAGTAGGTATGTGGCTTTATTTCCAGATTCTCTGTTCTGTTCCATTGACTTATATGTCTATTTTTATACCAATATCATGCTGTTTTGATTACTCTAGTATAATTCAGTGTCAGGTAGTGGGATACCTCCAGCTTTGTATCTTTTTCTTAGGATTGCTTTAGCTATTCAGGCTCTTTTTTGGTTCCATGTGAATCTTAGGGATTGTTTTATCTAATTCTGTGAAAATTAATGTTGGTATTTTGATTTGAATTTTATTTAATCTATAAATTGTTTTGAGTAGTATGGTCATTTTTTTGTTTTTGTTTTTTTTTTTTGAGATAGAGTCTCACTCTGTTTCCCGGGCTACAGTGCCATGGCATCGGCCTAGCTCACAGCAACCTCAAACTCCTGGGCTCAAGCAATCCTTCTGCCTCAGCCTCCTGAGTAGCTGGGACAACAGGCATGTGTTGTCATGCCTGGTTAATTTTTTCTATATATTTTTAGTTGTCCAGCTAATTTATTTCTATTTTTAGTAGAGACAGGGTCTCACTCTTGCTCTGGCTAGTCTCAAACTCCTGAGCTCAAATGATCCATCTGCCTGCTCCCAGAGTGCTAGGATTACAGGCGTGAGGTCATTTTAATGATATTGAGTTTTCCAATTCTTGAATATGGGATATTTTCCATTTGTTTGTGTCATCTACAATTTCTTTCATAAGTATATTGTAGATTTTTTTTTTTGGTAGAACTCTTTCAATTCCTTAGTTAAATGTATTCCTAGGTATTTAATTTTATTTTGTAGTTATTGTAAATGGGATTGACTTCTTGATTTGGTTGTCAGCTTGATTGTTATTGGTATATAGATATGCTACTGATTCTTGTATGTTGATTTGTACCCTGAAATTTTACTGAATTCATTTTTCAAATCTAGGAATCTTTTGGTGGAGTCTTCAGTGTTTTCTAGGGATAAGATCATGTCATTGACAAATAGGGATGATGTGACTTCTTTTCAAATTTGAATGCCTTTTATTTATTTCTCTTGCCTTATTGTTCTGTCTAGGACTTCCAGTACTATGTTGAATAGGAGTGGTAACTTGTTCCAGTTCTTAGGCGGAATGCTTTCAATTTTTTCCTGTTTAGTATAATTTTGCCTGTGGGTTTGTCATGCATGGCCTTTATTATTTAGACATTCCTTCTGTGCCTAGTTTTTTGAGGGTTTTTATCATAAAGCGATGCTGAATTTTACTAAATGCTTTTTCTACATCTATTGAGATGATCATATGGTTTTTATTTTTAATTTTTTTATGTGGCGAATCATGTTTATTCATTTATGTATGTTGAACCATCCTTGCATCTCTGAAATAAAACCCACTTAATAGTGGTGTATTATCTTTTTGGTGTGCTTTTGGATTTGGTCTGCTACTATTACATTTTGTTGAGGCTTTTTGCATCTATGTTCAATAGGGATATTGGTCTGAAGTTTTGGTTATTTTGTTATTGTTGTTGCTGTTGTTGTGTCTTTGCCTGGCTTTGGTATCAGAGTGATACTGTCTTTGTAGAATGAGTTAGAAAGGATTGCTTCCTTCTCAATGTTTTAAAATAGTTTCAGTAGGATTAGTATCAGTTATTCTTTATATGTCTGGTAGAATTCATCTGTGAATTTTTCTGGTATATAGCCCTATGAGATATTTTAAAAGTTTAAAATTTATTTTAATTAAAATCCTCTTTTTTAATTAAAATAGTGTTAATTCTTTATTAAAAATTTAACATATGACGTAAAGTTTTAATATGAAAAAGCCATTATCATTTCTTTCTATGTGAAAATATTGTAATTTTTTCTTTGACATAAAATCACACTAATTTTTCATATATGTATGTATAAATGTATATAATAAATTATATAGATACATTAAATAAAGCATTAAGTTGCTTAATATTTTAAATAAATTACATTTATTTAATTAAAATTATAAGTATTTAGTTCAAAGAAAAAGGAAAAATTGCAGGGAGGGAGTATTCTTTATTTCTTTAGCAAAATTCATTCATAAAGTATATGTTTTTAACTATATAAGTTGAAGGAAAATTATGCTTGTGCTCTTTTCCTCCCATAATATTTTTTCTCAAAGTAAAAAGAGAAATAAAACAGCAATGTTTGTAGAAATTAATAAGCTTACTCCAAAGCTTATGTGAAAATACAAAAGAACTAAAATAGACAAAACAATTTTGGAAAAGAATAATGACAAATGACTCTCACTATTAGAGATCATGGTTTACTATAAAGCTACAGTAATAAAGACAGTAGTACCACTGGGAAAAGAGTAGAATATGGATCAATGGAACAGAATAAAGAATTCAGAAATTGACTAACACTTATTAAATAGTCAACTAATTTTTCAGAAATATGCCAAAGTAATTCAGTGGGGAAGGGCTAGTTTTTTTCAGCAAATTGGACATCTGTATGTGAAGAAATGATTCTCTAATCCTACTTCACACAAAAATTACATTTAAGTAGATCTTAAGCTTATATGTAAGGTCCAAAGAGGAAATTACAAAAGAAATTAGAGAATATTTCTAACTGAATAGTTATACAAACACAACATATTAAAATTCAACTATAGCAGTGCTTAGAAGAAAATTTATAGCTTTAAATACCTCTATTAGTAAAAAAGAAATTTGTAAAAGCAATGACTTACTTTTCACATTAAGAAATCAGAAAAAGAAGAAGAAAATAATTACAGAAAACAAAATAATAAAAATAAGAATGGAAATTAACAATAAAGAAATAGAAAACATATTGAAAATATTGTTTTCAACAGATCCAAAAGGTCGTCTTTTGAAAAGATTAATACAAATGATGAGACTAATGAAAATGAATAAAAAGAGAAAGGGAGAGGAGGGAGAGAATAGTTTTATTTCTAGATATTTATTCACGATTTCCACAAAAACTGTTTTTACAACAATGTGTATAGTATCATTATTCATAATAGCCAGAAACCTGAAAACACCCAAATATCCAAGTGAGAAATGAATTTAAAAATAGTAGTTTATTCAAATATTGAAATACAGTTTAGCAACAACAAAGGAAAAAATAACACACAAAACCATAGGAAAACATCAAAAACATATTGACTAAAAGAAAGCAGATACAAAAATCACACACTTTATGATTCTATTTATATGAAGCTATTCACAAAAACCAGGCACAATTAATACATGGTAATAAGAATTGGAAAGTGGTTGCCTTCAGGGTTGAGAGTATTGACTGGAAATATGTATAAGCCAAGTTTTTGGAATGACAGAAATGTTCTATACCTGGTGAGTGATGACAGTCACATGGGTGCATACAATTGTCCAAATTCATCTATCTAAACACTTCAGATCTGTGTATTTAATTTTGTATAAATTATACCACAATACATTAAATAAATGGACTTTAAAATCAGTAAGAAACAGGCCAAACATTCATAGGCTATTAGGTACATATTTTAAGATTTTTAAACAGGTGTTAATATGAGAATTCTTGACAGCTAGAATCTATGGTCAAAAAGGCAGTATTGAAACTATTGAAATAACAAACAGATGAAAATCATGTAATGTACTTTCTTAAGTTAAGAAAAAAAGTGGTTTCTGATTAAGCAAAGACAAATCAAAAAACGTCCTCAAGGGTTAAATCATGTAATTAATATTAAATAATCATTTATATTTTCTATCCTGTATGATTATTTTTTATGACTTTTAAAGGTACAATGTTTTTAATGGTTTATAATTGATTCTCAAAAAATTTTTATGGGATCATGTAGACATATTTCTTGCTACTTTTTCACTTTTTTCTATGCAACTGATATTTAATATTCCATATATATGGTAATACATTTATTTTAATTTATATCAAACTTAAAAGGAAGTAAGGAAACACAAGTGTAGCTTAACTAATATAGGTAGCTATGAAAAGCATAATTTGAGCAATCTTAGATTATGTTGTAGTATCCAATGGCTTGAATATACGTTGGGAAAATGAGTGATCATATTCTTTACACTTGATCTTAGCCAAGAGGCCAAGAATCAATGATCATATTCTTTAAAGAGCTCTTAAGAGAAGAAATTTAAGAAAACTACAACACATTCTTTTCAAATATATCCTTGAATATTTATAAAAATTCTTAGTCTGCAAGAGCAAAGTCCAGAAAATAAGTAGAAGCTTTTGTGGGGAATGTTAACATAACTAGAATTAGGAGACATCAAATTTGCAGGCAGAATCTACTTTTAATAAATTTACCATCTTTTATTTATTGCTTAAGCTGCATTACCTATGCATTTTAATTTCACTGTGAATGAAATCTTTGCATACTCTTAACAACAGAGAGACAAAGTCTAGGGCTAGGCTATCAGGAAAAGAAGCCACATAAGCTGCTGCTCATTGTGCTGCAAGCTTTCTGAGTTTTACATGAAGAGGTCAGAATTTTCTTGGAGAGTCACTTTCCAAGTATGGCATGCTTACAATAATTAGTATCCTGACTACTCAGAAGATGGTTGTAGACACAGCTGTTGTTTAAGGTAGCAGTCGCATCAATGGCAAGCCACTAGGTATTGATTTGTGCACTGACATCCTTCTAACTATGTCATCTGAGTGAAAGAAACCCCAAATTAACCAATAATAAAGTATTAGAAGTTGTAGTAGCTACTCTCTTGGGACTTGTTTTAGAAGAGTGTAGATGCCACTCCTTCATCCATGCCATCAATCCTACTAAAGGACTCACATTGACATTAAGTTGGCCAATAAGACAATGTCAGGCCTATGGTAGTGCCATATCTCATATTAGTAGGTGTACATGTGCATGCCATTTTTACATTAGTTTTCCATATATATATATATATGTACCTCCATCTATATAAAATGCCCATATATGCTATAATAATCCAAAGAATTCTTAATGGTATAATATATAAAACTTTCAGGCATTATACATCACCTTTTATAAAACTAATTTCACAGTTCATTAAAACTAATTTGAAAGGCAAAACTAAGTTACTATATTTCCCTCAGAATTAGGTACGGATAAACTTTGATTTCATTGTTTTAGTTTCTGATTTCATCATATTTTCTATTTTCATATAAGCTCTAGCTACACAGTTCATACAGAGATCACAAATATGTCTGGATTGGATTATGCTAATATCACTAAAGCTAAAGACCACGCATATTTAAAAAAACAGTCAACAAAAGATTATAATTACATTTATATTTTCATCCAAATTATACTTTGACCATGTTTATATTAAAACAATCTGCAAACTTCTGTATATTGTCTTATTTTCTGTAAACTTTTAGAAGATAATTTTTCTAGCCTTAGTCTGAATTTTTGTGGTCCTTTTGAGGGTACTCATTGGATAGCATGGACCTACTCTTTCAGCTTTTGTTTGACCAAAAATTAGGATTCTATCTTAGCATTTGACCCATTCCTTTATCTCATGGATATGAGATTTCCCTGTAACAGGTTTGATAAAAGCAAAAGCAATTTTAGAAAACAGCTCACAGTTTTTAAAAAGTATACGGTAATATTGGCAGAGATGATATAGGCATTTGCGAACACAGGGTTCTGGCTTGCAGTGGCCTTTGTAGCTCATGTGAGAATTTCAACTAAAGCCTTCAATTTTCTATGGTCTGACATGTGATCCTATTTGCTATTAAGAAGGGGAAATCAGCTTTATAACACTACCCAGGAAAATGTAACCACTTGCTTCATTTAAGTTGTTTGTAGTTTCTAGGGACATGTATAGTTGTTACTGAATGCTCCTGGCTGTCAGTCAGTACAAACATAAGACATAATTTTTCTTCTGAATGTTATCAGGCAAGAAGAGGATGATGAAGCCAAGTCTTAGCTGAATTATGGCTATGGGACACGTCTTATCATTGGCTATTATCTTTGTCAATTTGATTAATTGGCAGTAGGCATTGAAGTTGAGATTAAATTTTAATATAAACTATGTCCCCATCAGTGAATCTTGGTTTGTCAGGGATGATTATTCTCCAGTTGTCATTTGGACCATTCACTGCCCTCCTTTTGGCTATGCTATGCTCCAAAAGTCTGGCATCTGCAAATTTCCCACTTGGGCTTTCTTGTTCTCAGATTCTTACTGGGTTCTGGTAATGTGAGGCAGCAAGAAGTAAGGAGAAAGGAGGAGGAGAGAAAGGTAATTCCAGGGTACTATTTCACCCGTCTCATTCTCTTGCTGTTTCAGGCAGTGGCTACCTCCTTCGACAGCCACAGTCCTGTCTGGTGACCTCAATTTTGTGGCTCCATTTCACTCTGGGTTCCATTGACATAATTCCCTCACCTACTTCTTCAAGCATGGATGGAGTGGTAAGGGCTGCATGTTCTTGCTCTTCTTCAGGGATTCATCACTCCTGGTTGGTTTCCTTAACTCTATCGACAATACTATAAATAGCCCCTTCATTAAACTCTTCAGTTAAACTGTGTTCCCAGCCGGTCTATCTAAGTCTACCATACACACACACATATATACATATTTAAGGGTTGATGAGATGTGTTCCTATCTTAAATTGAGAACAGGATTCTTTCCTTAATTTGTAAAGTTATGATAATTGTGCCATCAGAGGCATTTATAATGTCAAGTTTTGATTTATTGAGTATATACGTATGCATGTATTAAACTTTCAGACAGGCCTTCAGCATATCTACATTTACATGATGAAGAGCGTAACATTTGTCATATTGGTTCTTCCACAGAGCCATGTGATTTGTCAACAAAGACAGTGTGTCAGGATGGTCTACATGTCATGATTATATTTCCTGAGGCATAAAATTAGAAAGTTTGGCTCTTGTCTTGGATAACTTTACTTCGATTTAACAAATTATTTAAAAGCTACCAGTCATTCATTCTTCTCTACTTATCTATATCTCAAATTATAACCTGCCTTAGATAAAAGATTTTGCAATTGTGTTATCAACTGTGTATTACAGAAACTGGGCTAGGCAAGGAGGCTGAAGATATGGATATCTACATTCTTTTGCCTTGAACCTGGGCAGAGGCTTGGGATTGCTCCAACTAATATTAGTGATATTATGAGGCTTTGTAAGTTATTTTATAAAAAGGATACAGCTTTTTGCCTAGCCCTCTTTCTTAATATGAAAATTTTTTTTTTTTTTTTTTTTTTTTTGAGACAGAGTCTCACTCTGTTGCCCGGGCTAGAGTGAGTGCCGTAGCGTCAGCCTAGCTCACAGCAACCTCAAACTCCTGGGCTCAAGCAATCCTTCTGCCTCAGCCTCCCGAGTAGCTGGGACTACAGGCATGCGCCACCATGCCCGGCTAATTTTTTTTTTATATATATATATTTTTTTAGTTGTCCGATTTATTTCTTTCTATTTTTAGTAGAGACGGGGTCTTGCTCTTGCTCAGGCTGGTCTCGAACTCCTGAGCTCAAACGATCTTCCCGCCTTGGCCTCCCAGAGTGCTGGGATTACAGGAGTGAGCCTGCGCCCAGCCTTTAATATGAAAACTTTTGGGACCCTGAGCTGCCATGTAAGAAGACAAGCCACCCTACAGATACATACTAGAGGGATCAGGTGAAGAAACCACATAAACACGAGAGATGACTGAGGAACCACAGCTACTGGTGTCTTCCCAACCAGGTGGCAAGTGTGTGAGTGTAGGAGCCTTTGAGAGGACTCCAGCCACAGTCACCATTTGACTGCAACCGCGTGAGAGTCCCCAAGCCAGAATTACGCAGCAGAACCACTCTTAAATTCCTAACCCACAGAAATCTGGATAGGTAATAAGTGGTTGTTTTTGTTTTAAGCTACTATGATTTGAATAATCTATTACACAGCCATATAACTGGAACATGAACCAATTACTATAGGAGAAAAGGAAGAATAAGACTCTCTCATGAGATTTCTCAAAATTACTTTACCACCTACATTAGAATGTCCTAAAATGCTTATTAACATACATATTTCTAGATTCCAGCTCAGATTTAAGGATTCAGCATCATCAGCATCTTTTGGCCTGAAGGCCCAGGAATAATCTCACTCTCTCTCTGTTTCACTGTAACTCTGTCTCTTTTTCTCCTCTCCCTCTCTCTCTCTTTCCTTTCTCTCTTTAAACAAAAATTTGCAGATAATTTTTATGCACATTAAGTTTGAAAACTATTGTTCCCAAATCTGTTAATTTATTAAATAATATTTATTATTATCCAGAAACAAATCCCCTGTTTTAAATTGGGATATAAGGGAATTACATGAATCGATTACAAAATACAATGCAATAAGAAAACTACTCTCAAAGTATCTAAAGAGTCAAAATGTAGAATTTATATCTGGTTTTTGTTTAGAAAGTACATGTAAGGAAATAATAAGAATTTATTCGCCAAATATTCCAGAATCACAACTCACACTGCCCTTTCATATTCTTCAAATTTGTAAGATATTAAAAAGAGTATTAATTTTCATCTTCTTATCTTGTGGATAAAGAAAAAGGATTCTGAGAGGTTAAACAACCCACTCAAATTCATACAATCTTTCACTCACATGAGTAAGTGGCAAAAAGTTTAATTTAATACCAAAAACAACCTCATTTCAAATATTCATTTCTTACTCCTCGAAGACAAAATAAGTGAATGATACATCCATAACCTTTTATTCTTACCATAGTGTAGTATAAGATGAGGAAAATTTTATGTTACCTTAGTATATACATGTATATAGTAAACATCTGGGTATATTTTATGCATGTATATATTAAAATATAACCTGCAACTGTTATGAGCCAGGAAAACATATTTATGTTTTTAACATGTATTTCTAGATTCATCTTTCACTTAGAGTATTCTTTCTTCTTTGTTTGCCTCCCTCCCTCCCTTTCTTCCTTTCTCTTTTCGTTCTATCCTTTGGCATCACTATCTTCTCCTAAAGAAGGTTATTTTCATTTTAGGAAACAGAAATACAAATGTTTAAAATTTAATTTAATAGCTATTTAAATGGAGGTATGTGCAAAACACACCGGAAGGAAGAAAGGAAAAAAGTTAAAATCTCCTGGGGAAGTTAGGGACAGAGAAGAAGTTCACTGTTTAGGTAAGATCTGGGGATGAGTAGTCCAATGTCAGGTGAAAAAAGAGAGGATGACATTTTAAAAAGGGATCGAAACATACAATAACATCGGCATGTGAAAGGACATGATATTTGGGGGCAATTGCTGTTAGTTTACTAGAGCATAAGGAATCAAATAAATTTAGTAAAAATGTGAA
>NW_012154173.1:7243175-7257580 GCF_000956105.1 Propithecus coquereli | reverse complement strand
TTAAACTTCAATCATTTTGCTTTCTTACAATTTATTTAAAAGTAGGAAAAATGTAAAACTTAGCTATTCATAGTGAAGCAAAGTAGGTATAACTGGCTGAAAACAAATTGAAATTATGATCTAAAGGACAAACGAAATACTAAGATCATCAAACACTGAAAAAAGCTTCTGAATTCACAAAATTATCAAAATATATAGAAATTTTTTTTTATTTCAGCATATTATGGGGGTACAGATGTTTAGGTTATGTATGTTGCCCTTGGTCCCCCCTGCCCTCCAAGTCCGAGTTTTAAATATGTCCATTCTTCGGGTGGTGCGCATTGCATATTTTAAATGAACACATATGCTTAAAGCTGTATTAAAAAAGTAATTAAAATAGAATGTGTCATACAAATGTTATCATTATATGGAAACATCATGCTAGACATGATTATGCTCAGTAAATCTATGGTTTTGGTCAATAGTCTTTTGTTTCAACCAATGTAGCTTACACAGTTTTAACAGGTTCATATGCAAGACTGTGGGCTGTGAAGATAGACTGAAACAGCTAAGGGTTTATGTTTCGTCCTGTGGGGTGTATTGAAGGTATTTGGATAAGGGGGTTTTATATTTAGATATGTTTGTCAGAACAACAGTTGGGTGGCAGTGTAGGAAAGAGATTGGAAAGGGTAACTCTAGAAATAGGGAAAATGTTTAGAAAATTATTGCAATAATCCAGCAGAGAGATGATGCGGCTTCAGTAGGGTAGTGCCAACAGGGTTAGGGAGGAGCATACTTGTAGGACAACAGGAAAGATCACCAAATTGTGTTATACCAGGTAGGTGCTTAATAAATATAAGTTAAATTGATTTTATTTTGTTATAGAAGGCTCTCTCCCCCCATACATACATACATACAACCATACATATGCATATTGTTACTCTGTTTTGTTTTGTTTTTTTTCTCAATCTGTTCTGAATTAGAGCAGTCTCTAGAAAAGTGATTCAATTAGGAGATCTTGCAGCTTAGGAAAGACTACACATGGAAGAGGGCAGGAGCCATTGCAGAAAGATCACAGACTTGGAATTAGACAAATCTAAGTTCCAAGCTTGACTCTAATATGAGTTGATACTACGAGTGTGTAATGATGTAAGTTAAATTTCTCATTCTAAGGTTCTTTATAACATGGGGACTATCTGCCTTGTAACAGGGTTGTGAGGATTAAACTACATGAAGCAGCAAGTATAAAGAGCTTAATTCATTCCTGACTTAATGCTGATTCTTTCCATTTCTAGTTGTGATACTCCAAATAGTATGTCACAAACGTTCAATAATACACAAAATAGCTGAAGTTAAGATAAAATAATTAAAGATAAAATAGATAATATATATATTTTTAGTTGGATATATTAAAGTCTACAGTCAAGTTTTTTTTCTTTTAGTAAAGGTTCTTACAAAGCTTCCCCAAATCCCATCCCCAAATTTTGTTGGCCTCATTTGCTTATTTCCATATAGCCAATATCATTTATGATTTTTTAAAGACTTCAGATACAATTGTAAGGTTTACAGAAAGATGATAAAGGTATGATTTGATTCTCAGAACAAAATTACAAAAGTAAAATAAGATTAAGCCTGAAAACAAGTAATTTTTGAGGATTTAATTAATTTTTAACTAATCGTAAAATCCATATGCGTTTCTTATTTAAATTTTTAAATGGGATCATAAAAATATACCATTTATAAAGATTATTTGAGCAAATTAAGATCACATGCCACTGTATATTACATGGTGATGCTGATTTTCTTCAAAAATTTCTTAGAAAAGTCTCTTCCGCCAAAATATAATTTGAACTTTTCTAAATTCACCTTTGAAATAATGTCAAATATATTGTTACAATATTGTGAGCAATGGATATGAGAATACAGATGGTAGGCAAATATTGGAATCTTGGGATATACAGATCTGATTGAAACACTATCATTTACCCTGCAGTCCCATTGCAGAATTTTACTGTGTTACCATCTGCCTTCAGATTCTATGTAATAAACTTTCCTGAAAGTATAAATGCTTTTTCTACAGAACTTACTGGCAATTGACATGTCTTCAGAATGAGAAGTGACATTAGTTGGACCATGACTCTGAAAAATATAGGTCATCAGTCTGGAATCTGGAACACTTCTGGAACAGCAAGAGCGTCTAGTAGTATTCCTGACCTGGAACAAAATACATTGCTTTTTAGGTGAGCTTTTACACCAGAGTCTCAGGAGACACTTGACAGTCCCCACAGATATTATTCTGTAAGATTTGGATCTACAAATATGGGCAAGAAGCCAGGTGGGTTCCCATGACCCTCACGCTAACATAAGACATAGCCATGCGTGTAAAGCTACTAATATCCATATATATTTATTCTTTTTATTTTCTCATAACCAGACATTTAAGTGAAAATTGTGTCTTGGATGTACTCTCATTCATCACGTTAAAATTTCTTTAATGGCTTTAGGATACAACTTTTCCAGAAAGACTGTCTTTATAACATTTGACCCCGTAAGTCTAGACTCCAGGGGGATAAACTCCGGAGATGTACTTAAGTAGCACTTTAAGCCCAGAGAGACTTGGCACATTAAACTAATAAAAAATGACTGTAAAACCATCTGTAAACATGAAGTGCCATATAAATGCTTATTAATAAGCATTTTTCTCCAATTTATATTTATTTTTATTCCAAGATGCTTCTTAAAAATACATTATGGTTTATTGTGTATAATGTCTTTCAAACAAATTGTATTCAAGACATTTTAGAGAGTTAAATACATGTCAGTGTGTGGCATAAATTATAGAAGGACACTTTGAATGGTAAATGAATTAGTGCATTCAGTCACAAGGCCAGAGAAAAATGGGTTGTGTAAGCGTCTGGTTTGAAATATCTAGACTCCCTGGAACCAACACTTCAAATCCCAGTAGGGCAGCTCTGTCCTTCATCCTTCTGAGATAAAAGTCCATTCAGTTTACAGTCTGCTGGTTTTTTGAATGATCTCTTGGAACAGTAGGCATGTCTGCTCTGTGTGAACATTTTACAGAGCCAAGACAAAGAAAAAAAACATTCAAGAGAGTTTAAGCAGAACTAAGGTATTATTTTATGTAGGCAATATTTTAGTGGTAATGAGAGGCTGACTTAGAACACTGCGGGAGTGAGGGCTTGAGAAGTGTATTCAGGGTTTGAAAAGAAAAAAGAGAAGTTGGAATCTGATTGGTTGCTACTTCTGACACCTAGATCTGTTTTTAAATATGGGAAAATAGACTCCAATATAACTGTAGAGTTTATAGCAGCATGGAATTGACCTACACTGAATAACTGATATTTTCAATTGCCTTATGCTTTTCTTATTAAGCATTAATCTAAATCCATAATGCAAAGCATTTATAATCTAGACAAACTTTCAAGATTTTAAGTGTGAGGCAGAAGAACAGGGCCCCTAACGGAATAAAAAAGACAAAAGTCACAGTAAATGCTTTCCTAACATTTGAACATAATATTTCTAATGGGTGACTTTCAAGTTTACCCAGCCTTCAAAAACCCCACCAAGTGTCAAACATGATTTATAAAAAAGCGGAATTCAAATAAGCTAATACAGAGAACACTTACCTTTCTTATATTGACTTCTGATGGATCTTCCTAGATTTTTTTTTTTTTTTTAGACAAAGTCTTTCTCTGTCACCCTGGGCATGAGTGCAGTGGTGTCATCTTAGCTCACTGCAACCTCAAACTCCTGGGCTCAAGGATACTCCTGGATAGTTTTTGTATTTTTAGTGGAGATGGGATCTTGGTCTTGCTCAGACTGGTCTTGAGCTCCTAAGCTCAAGGGATCCTCCCACCTCAGGCTCCAGATTGCTAGGATTATAGGCGTGAGCCACCATGCCCGACAATATTCTTATTAGGGTTATGAGGAAGCTTATAGTGTAAACCAAAACTGAGGAAGGAATTAGTACCAGGTTGGTTTTCATTTGGAGACTCTCCGTAAGTCTTGATAATAAATAGAGAGATGGGATAATCTAGGTGTGTCTTCAAATTTCATCAGTAAGCCAGGAGTGGTAGAATGCACCTACTGTAGTCCTAGATACTCGGGAGTCTGAGACAGGAAGATCACTTGAGCCCAGGAGTCCAAGGCTGCAGTGAACTCTGATCATGCCACTGCACTCTGGCCCGGACAACAGAGTGAGACCCTGTCTCAAAAAAAAAAAAAAAAAATCACCAGATTAAATCACTGACTGGTGACTGTGATCAACAGTTTAAGAAAAACTTTTTTTTCCTTAAAACCGGTATTTGATATTTTACTTCTGTAAGACACTGCCTTAAAACTCTTTAAGCTTCCGCTCTTTCTGAATCTCCCTCTTTTTTCAAAGATCCATAAAAGCAATACTGAGTACTGAAGAGGTATCATACAGACAAGTTGGAAGGCCTATGAACCTGTTGGGAGGAGTAAATAAACTCCTTGGGAGAAGTAAACAAACTGAAATAAAATAGAAGCATGAGATCAGCCTCTGGTCTTTCATTAAATACTTCTTTACTATAATGCAGGTATATATGTGTACAATCTTAAAACAATAGAACCATTGTTATCTATACGAATAAAAAAGTATCATATTATCAAACCAACAGATAACTTTCTACCCTTATTTAAAATTTTCACCTACCCAATGCTTGTTGTTTTTCAAAAATCAAGGTTCTCCTCTATCAAGAATTTTACTTAACTCACCAGTCTGGTTTAGAGCCCTTCCTGTGGCTCTAATAGCATCCATGTGTTCCTCTCATCGGACTTCTTATCTTGCTTAGCAGTCATTATCAACCTCTCTATTTTTCCCCTCTACTTTATGTCCCCAGTGTGCTATGCCCTAAGAATAATACACAGAATATACAACAAAAATACAATATGCAGAATAGTTACATACTTTAGGATATGATTTTCTTTCTGCCTTTTTGAAATTCAAATACACGTATCAAAGAGGACACATTTTTTTTAAAAAAAACTCTCAATACAAAGAACAGCAACATGCATTCAGATTACATTTTAAGTAGAATAAACAGATCATGAATATTTATATGGTTTGGAAAAATTTGTATTACACATTTTGTATTGCCCAACCAAATAATTATGCAAAGAGAGTTTCACTTAAAATTACAATGCCATATTTTAGTTTGTCTTCAACAGTTTTAATGCATATTGATAATGGAAGGAAATAGCTTCTATTTAAAAACAATACATTTAAGTTGGAAAAATGCCATTACAGCATATTTTAAAATGTTAAAACGGCTGGAATTGTGTTAGAGTAAGAGCTAACAAAGGTCCAAATGCTGACTGATGTTTAAGAACGAGGCATAATTGCCTCTTTTGAAGAGAATATACTTTTAAGATTTAGTCTGATAATTCTCAATGCTCTGGTTTATGCATTCCTTCTGTTTAGCTTGTCCAGTTTGACCTGTACATACAATAAACTCCAAATAGAGGTTATTATGGGTTAGGAGCAGAGTGACATATCTCTAATAGGAAATCATGTGAATGACAATTTATGTCCTTTATCTTTTCTCCTGATAGATCATGCAATTAATCTTTAAATAAAAAGAGTTTGCAGTCTTACCGTCTACGAAATATGCATTTGGGGATGCTAAAAGGGGATAAAGAGCATGCTTGGGAAATAGATAAGAATACAAAGCACATCTCTGTGCTTCACTGAAATACAGGATGGTAAGTAAGATGCCAATGTCTTCACATTCTCTCAAGGAGGAAAACCATCGAATCAGGTAGATGTAGTTACAAATTCAGCTCTGTGCCCTTGGACAAATTTTTAAATGTTTTTGAACCTCAGTTTCTGTGTATGTAAAGTTTTCGTTACATAGGAGAGCATCTATGCATGCTACTTCTCACAATTTCTCCTCTTCCTCTTCCTCTCCTGTTGATAAGCTGTCACCCTGGCCAGGGCCAATATACCGCTATATTTTGCACCTGGAATTCGTGTTCACTTTTTATCACTATTAAAACGGCAACCCATTCAAATGCTCTGTTGTTGCAAAATGTTTTCCTCTCTTCACATAAGTCTGGAGGCAATGCTATAAAAACAGTTATTTACAATAAATAAATGTTTCTGGAAACCATCTGATCGTATTGGAAATATTTTCACTTTTCCAGGAGAAAAGAAAAATTCCTGAATAATTGACATTAATGTCAGTAGCAAAAAGAACTTGAGGAATAATTTTCTTCTAAGTATACCCTCCTGACATATGGAGACAGATTTTTTTTATCTCAAAGATTTAATTTTTATTCCAATTAAGGATAGGTGCTAAGATTAGAGAGGCACAGAGATCAATTGGCATAGTTCTCTGCTTTCAGGATGGTATTTCTTTATCATGACAAATCATAGCTAAGGCACCTAAGGTTAAACTGGAAAAGGGGAGAGGGAGCACCTTAGGAAAAAGACCTTAATAGCATTTTTCGAACTATAATACGAAGTTGCAACAGGATGTTCCCCTTTGATTTGCCTTGTTTGTATTTCTTACCTTCTCAACAAATTTCTAAGATCCTATTCAGAACTTCAGAGAACTTCTTATGTTCTTCTATTCTGAGAATTTTTCTATCCAGCTGTGAAAGAGTTATAGGTTCTATATAGAGGGATTTCAATCAGAGTTTCCATGGCACAAACTAGCTGTTTCTTCTCTTCCTGGGCATACAATTAAACTACGTTTTCCAGCCTTTCTCGCAATTAGTTGTCCATGTGACTGCATTCTAATCACACGTTCTAATACAATAGATTGATCGTAAGCCGAGGGGATAGGAAGCCCTTCCATGCTTCAGAGCCACCTCTTATGGTGCATTTTCCAGACTCTTTCTTCATTCTAGTAGCCTGGAATGGAGACTGTTGATGACTTTGGAAGCAACTTGTTACAGGTAGGAATACTGGATTAAAAAAAGGCTTTTGGATGACAACCCCACCACTACCACCACCACCACTGGTAAGACTAGCATTGGATTCCTTCTTATATTAACAAGAAAAAAATGTCTGTTTTACTAAACAAGTGAGATTTTGTGGTTTAACTATTACAACTGTTAGATTAGATTAACCATGAATTTTTAAAATGGTTAGACTAGACTAAGATAAACCATTATTACAAATGAATTATGACAAATGTTATAAATAAAGACATATACTATATCCTACTTATTTAAAATATTTGTTTTATACATTATATATTATATATAATACATATTAATACATGTGTAATGCATGTATATATATGTATTATATATGATGTCTATGTAATACATATTGTCCTGATGAGAATCAAAGAGAAGAGGTCAAACTACCACACTTTAGATAAACTGTGAAACTGACCATAAGACTTAAGCACTGTGTGGTGGGAGGAGAGTGACGAAACATCGAATGGCACTATCAAACTTATTTGTTGGAATGGAAAAGGAAGGCATTTCAAACGTGAAGTGCGAAATGGGAAAAAGGGTAAGGAAGCATTGTCAAAATCACTACTCACTCCCTCATCAGAGGCACTGGAGATTGTTTGGTATACATATGTACTAGAATTAAGGATTTTATATATAGGGAGACAAAATGAGAGAGATCTTGAATTAAGGCTATAGATGTGGGAAAAATAGAAAAGAGAGGATTTGAGATATGTTATTAAAAGTACTAGCCAAAGATCGAGGTTTTATTAAAAGTCTATCCTGTGTGGTACTAAAACCTTGAGAAATATTTGTTTATAGGAAAGATAATGACAATGAAAATATTATCTGTCCTTGTTAGTGAAATAAAAACTATTCCAGTCACTGATGTACCTTGACCTTGGCTTTCATATATTTAAATAACTAATTCTTATCCTTGGGGAAGTATGTGGAAACTAAAACAAATAGTTGTTTGCAAAGCCATTATTATAGATGAATAATCCTGGAGTTTTGTAACTTTAAATTAGTGTAGGGTTTTTTTTTTTTTTGCACAAAAATGATCAATGTGTTTAATTCTGAAAAAAATAAAGTACAGATAAACACATGAACAAGAATCAATGCCGTATAGTAGTGAAGAACATCTGTCTTGGAGCTAGGTATCCTTGAAATCAAGTCAATGTCTGCACTAGCTGTCATGATATCTCAAGCCATTTGCTTTACTTTTCTGAGCCTCTGTCTTCCTATCTGTAAAATGTGGATGGGTATCTATCTCATAGTGTGGTTGCGGGATAAAATGAAACAATATTTGTAAAGCAATGGGTTTTATAAAACCAGGTATGGGTTAAACTCTAACGTAATCATTTAAGGCCCAATGAACACTGACATTTTCATTTCTTCTTCCAGTGAGAAGCTCAGATAGGGTTCTGTGTCTTTACATAAACATATGTGTATATCGTGTATCTACATGTTTACACATTTTTGTATAAAAGAATATATGTGTGTTTATATGTAAATGTGTTTATATTACATATACATATGTGTGTGTGTGCATTTGGTGTTCCTATATATGCTTATGTAAAGAAAGAGCAAGAGAAACTTGGAGTCTCTGTTTACAGACGTAAGGTAAAATGAAGCACACAGACAATAATATAAGAATTCTCAGAACTACACAATGGAAGCCAACAATTGCTGCTAACAGTAATGTGAATGTTTAAGCTTATGCTAAATGTTAACATTTCTAATCCTGAGAATTAAATATTTTCAGATCTTGAGAATTAAGGCCTTAGCACACATAAAAACCTGAAATATTCAGGTGGCTAAAAGGGTGATCTTTTATATCTTGTATTATATATTCACTTTAACATACAGATATATGATCAATTTTAGCAAAACCTTCTAAGGCGAAGTTCCAAAAACTCGAATTATCATCAGATATATATCATTAGCTTTGGTTTGGTTAAACTTCACTTAATATTTATTTCTTTAGTTGTAAAACAGATCGATATGCCTGTCTACTATTTCTTCTAAAGAGGCTGAAATAAATGAAATGTAGAGAAATTGAAGATTAAAATGTTGTAGAATACTTGATGATATTAACATTATTGTGAAATATATAATACCAAGAACAAAGATAAAATAAGCTTGTAAAACATTTTTGCCAAGTACCAATAGAAGATCATAAACAGAGAGCAGTAGCCACAAAGGAAGAATGAGCAAGATAGTTAAATATTCCTAATCAAAAGAATATTGGGGAAACTGAAAAGGATTCTAAGTAGAGCCATAAAAATAAATTTTTTTTTACTCCCCCAAGTCCCCTAAAAATAAAATTTAAGAGATGGAAAACATATCTCATGGAGACAGGAAAAGGAAATTGAGGTGCTTTTGTCTATAAAATAGAAGAATAAAAATTGGCTTATCTTCAGAATATAAAGATAATTCGTAAAGAGTATATTATTCTATATGCGTTACTAAGAAAAGAGAAATTGATGTAAAGTAAGGAAAGTTTTCCATGAATATAGGAAAAGTTATACATGACAGAGATAATACTGTAGAGTAACTATAAAAATTAATTCAGACTTATTTTTTGAGAGTCTCTCCCTACCCCGCTTTATATATATGCTTTTGATTATCTGTTTAAAAATCAGTAAGTAGACCAATTTATCTCTGGAATGCTTTCCAGTTCTATAATTTTCAGAAAAAAAATTTGCTAATTTCTCATGTTCCTTTTTTAATAAATCAACAAGATAAAGGACAATTGATCACTAATAATAACTACCTACAATTATTATGAATATCTAGTTCTAGAGTGATTTTGGTTGTGTCCAAAAAAATTTGATGATTTTACTAGTTTTTCTATCAGAGTTTTTAAGGGTATAGTTGAAATGAAGTTATGCAGGAAAACATATTTAAAATATACAGATCTCTATATTATAATAGAACTATTTCAGATGAGATAAAAAGAGGGATAATTATCATAAAATATAGGAAATATTATTCCAATCATTTGCTCAGCTTCTTTGAAAGTGAATAAGGAAATCAGCAGACTATGAAAAATCGGCTAAAATAGAATATACTAGGGCACTAAAGATAAAGTGTTTTAACTCTGAAGCTGTGATTTCTTTTTAATTATATATGATAATGTTTTTCATATTTGAAATTCAAAATTATCCTGTTCTGTCTTGATTGACATAAAATAGTCAACAGTCAACAGAAACAGACAATTCAGTTAAGACAGCTAATTGATTTGAGGAATTTTCATTTCAATAATGACCTTGAGCCTTTGCTACGTGGAATGCCCTCAGATCATGTCGTGGGGCTCTAGTAAAGATCTATCGTCAAATCAATTACAAAAAGCGTGGAACATCTGATCCTTCTCTTGAAATTAACTAGTGAAGGTAGGTCAGTACACCTTCAAATGACACAGTGAATTATTATGTTCTCAATGACCCAGGAAGGAAAGCACTAGTGATTGATGGGAGGTGATATTTAAATGAGAATTGAACCTTTCTGGGATTAAACATGTAGCAATAACCATGAAAACTACAAGAAACAAAAATCTCTTAAAATAATTTCTTTTTTTCATAATAGCTAAGGACGAGTTTTCTTCTCACTGTTCTCTATACCCACAATGATAATTCTGGGAAGATGTCTATATATTGAGTTGATTGCTTCACTATTTGAAAGTAAAATTGTGATTATTTATAACAGATTTCTCAGTTTTGTTTTTATCACTATGTGGAGAAAATATACAAAATGGTCTATCATATATTAACTGATATCATTTGTTTCCCACCATGACAATTCAACTAAATAAAATTCAAAAGATATGGCCAAAGATGACTAATATGATGACAGTAATTCACTTTGCCAAATTAAAATTAGTATGCTTTGGGTACTGGTTTTATTTGGTATATAAAAAACAAAACAAACAAATAATAGGTGCGACTACCTCCCTTCCCCCCAAATCCCCAATATTTCTTATTTGACTAATATTTTAGGTCGTTACTGTGTTTTTATATGAGCCTGAGAGATTTTCTCCTTTAATTCGCTGGTCTAGTACCTGGATTCATCCATAATGGTAAGTATTCAGAAATTAATTTTTATGTCTCTACTGTAGAAAATGTAAATTGGGATATGCATTTATTGTAAATAGTTATAACATTAAAATTTAGTTCATATGTTAAATTAAAAAATAATTTCATTGGGTTCCATGTAAAATATCAATACTTATAACATTGTTGACAGCAATATGGTGGTTGAGCACATGGCCTCAGGCTTTCAGAATTTGGTCCCTTTAAGTTTGAATTCTGTGGCCTTGGTTAAACTACTTATTCTCTGTAAGCTTCAGTTTTATATGTAAAATGGGATTAATGATGGCTGCTGTTTTATAGATTTTTGTGAAGATAGCATTAGAAAATGTATATAAAGTACTTAGCCCAGAGTCTGCAATGTAATTAAAGAGTATTAGGTATGATGATGGTCAAAGAGTCAATTAATAAATATTTCTTTAATTATGTTAAATCTTTAAACATTACTGGTTATTTAACTATGAAGACCTCAATGTGGAAATGTAGTGCATTTTATTTGTTAACGTATGGAGTTTAGTTTTCTTTGTAAATTTTGGTGAAATCATTAATAGGCCTATCACAGTATTTAATACATTTTTGTATAGCACTTAATACGTTATTATGACTTTGTGCATATTGCAGGGTGACAGCGAATCAATATAGTTATTTGATTTGTGCTGATAGTATAAATTACCGTACTATATTTGTAAGGGAAAATCTGTGTTCAAAAAACACATTCCTAAGGTAGCAAATTTCACATTTTTATGCCTAATGGAATTAAAGCATTTTCTATCTTATTAACACAGATTCCTTAATAACAAACCATATAAGTTAGGGATAGAAAACAACATCTAAGTATGATTAGAAGTTCATCGCACTACCTTGTAGAACAGACATTTTCTCATCTTTGGTTTCGGGGATTTCATGAGTTTTAGCACTAGTATTATAGCATTCTTAGGACAGAAACAGAAGGTTTTGATGAGAATAGAACCTCTTTCAAGTATCTTTTCCTTCCTGCCTACCAAGGAAATCTCAGTTCAACCTTGCTTTGTACTCAACGAAGTTCCTGCCTGTAAGATCTTTAAGGTGCTAGAAGGTGTCATAAAGTGTCCTGTGGAGAGCTTTTCTCTCCAGATATCTTAAAGAAAAATGTAACTCTTATCTTTATAGTCTCGCACAGTCAGAGGTCAAAAATGGGGAAAAAAGGCTCTTCAAACTTTCAAGAAGAAACAAGGAGAAAGAGGAGTAAGTAGTGGAATAGGATCTTTCATATAAACATGAATTCACCATGTCTACTGACAATTAGACATTAAACTTTAGATATCTGTCTTGAGTTGTAGTAATTACTCTTAAACGTACAAATATGGAAGAAGGAAGAGAGAAGTAGACTTTTTTTTTAATTTTTTCCCAGATAAAAGTAATTCTTATTGCCTATCTTTTAAGTATCTAGCGATCTGCTTAGGAAACAGACATAAACATATACAACCTAATAATAGTAAAATATTTAAATGACATTTGAAGACAATCGTAGCAGAGCTATGACAGGCAATGCACAGCTAATTATTAGATGGGTTTAAAGGTCACAGAGAAGTGCAGGAACTTCATGTCTCTAGCTTAAGCCAAGAGGTTACAGTAGAGAAAACAGGATTGGTGGATAACATGTACAGTAAAACCCTAATGTCTGCAAGCAGAAACTGTTAAACCTACAACGTATTTCTGTTAAAGTGCATAAAAGTGTCTCAGGTAGTACTAAACAAAAATACCTCCAACTATAGCAAAATTAAAGGTGTCGACAAAGCAGAATGTGAAAAGCATGTGAAAAGTCAACACGTTCTCTGGGCAACACTGGGCTAACACTTCAAAGAGAGCTCTGTAAAGGAGAGCAAAGTTCTCGTGCTGCAGGACTGCCTAGGACTGCCCAGGACTGCAAGCAGGTGGGTAGAAGAGACATAGAGCTAGGGAAATGCTGTCAAGGACATGTTCAATGTGAATTTTGCGCTAGTGTAGACAGAAAGACTAAAAAATATATATTTTTATACTCAGTGTTTAAAAACTCTGGTATCAGCAGATATTATGAAGTGAGAATACTGGAGGGCACAGAAGAAGATTAACAAAAATGAATAATTGACAGTGAAAAGCTGGAAGTGACTCAGATAAGAGACAATGCAGATTCATTGCATCAGAGACACACTGTGTATTATTTGTACTTTATCATATTGGGAATTTGCTTTAACTGATCTATAAACTCTATGTAGTTTATTTTATTCTCTATGTTTAGGGATTCTCAATTTAGCATGTGGCCTTCTTTATAAAGTGATAAGTTAAGAAACACTGCTGTATTCATTTAGTATCTGGTGGTCTAAACAGAGAAACAACACATTTCAGAGCAATGCCTTGGTGAAGCCAATTATGTCATAGAGGTGTTTAGGCAAATCTATACTTCACTGCCACTGAAGAAAAACAGGGTGGATAAAACCATTCCATATGCATGTAAGGATGACAGTTAAATTAACAACTAAGCAAATCCAAGATCTGAGTTAACTACGTCCATTAGTTTTCCATTGCTGCATAACAAGTTGGTTGCTTAAAACATCATACATTTATTATCTCACAGTTTTCATGGGTCAGGAGTCAAGGGATGGTTTAGCTGGCTTCTCCACTCAGGGTCTAATTAGGCTGAAATCAAGAAATCAGCCAGGGCTGCAATTCTCATCTGAGGTTTGGGGTCCTTTTCTAAGTTTACTGGTTGTTGGTACCATGCAATTCTTACTTAGCTATAAGATAATGGCCCTTAGTCCCTGGTGGACACCTGTAGTTCCCTGTTGTGTGGCTCTCTCCACAACACCGTGGAGAGGACCACAGTTTGCTTGTTCAGTGCTAACAAGCGAGCGTCTCTGTTGCTTGGAATCTTTCACTCAGGCAAGGTTGAGACTGTGCTTTAAAGGGCTCATGTGATTAGGCCAGGACCACCAGGATAATCTCCCCTTGTTTGAATTTAAAGACAACCAGATTAGAGATCTTAATGACATCTGTGAAATCCTTTCACCTTTGCATTATAACATAAACTAATCATGGGAGGGAAATCCCAACATATTGCAAGTCCTTCTGATACTTAAGGACAGGAGTCTTGGAGTCCATCTTAGAATTTTACCTACCACATCACAATATTATATGATATGTATGCAGAGTGGGATTACAGACAATGTTGATAACCTCTCTTACCTCTTTTCCCTCATTTCTATAGACAGGGTAATAATAGTTTCATGTGATTGTAAGGATTAAACGAAGTAATGGTTGGAAAGTACTTGTAATAGTGCTTGCACAGAGTAATTGCTACATAATTATTTGTTAAAGGAAATAGAATATTCAGAACAGTTACTGGCATATACTAAGCGCCAAGTATGTTAGCTG
>NW_012154173.1:7240905-7242745 GCF_000956105.1 Propithecus coquereli | reverse complement strand
TCTATTATCTTACTTCCATCAGTATTTAACAAGAAAAGAAGATGATATATAATTTTTCAAGCAAAAGAAAAATTTTTAGTTTTAATTTGACAAATCCAATTTAATTAATAACCAACAAAATGACATTCTAAATTTGCTTCAGATGGCAGTTCAATGACATCTATTGATTTTGTATTATTGGATTGAATGTTGTCATCATTAGTTCTGTGTGGCATGCTTCACGCAGAATTTGAATTATGCAATATCACACAATGTTCTTTCTTTTCTTTGAGACATATATGTATAAGAAGTCTCAAATGATATAAAATTTCACACTGTTATAGCAAGAATTTGTCTCTATATACATGTAATACATAATATTATATATATTTATATATAAATGTGTACAAAATATTTTTCCAATACAGTTTGCAACTATTAAATTAGTTCTTCATTCAGCCTCTACTGATCACTTTCTACTAAGCACTTTTCAGAACATAATATGGCTGTTATATGTGATAAATAAGGCTAGAGAGGCCTAGAGTGTAATATTTAGTATGATCTTAAATAGCACGCTAAAGAATATGAACATTGTCCTTTAGGAAATGAGAAGTTTTGACATCTCCACATGGCTACCAAATACCTTGAAATCAGTTTTTATTTCTCTCTTTCCTTCCCATATTCCCTCTCCTGTCAAATCATATTGGCTTTACCTTGAAGATATATTCAGAATATGACCCCATTTTGCCACTGTCACTGGCAACTCCAGTACAGGGCACCACTGTTTTCCACTGAGATTGGATGGGCTCCCAACTGGTTTCTTACTTCTGCCTCTTCCTACTTCCAGTCTGTTCTTCACACAGAAGCCAGAGGATCCTGAGAAAACAACATAAGCTACAACATTCCTTTCCTTAATATTCTCTGGTGGCTTCCTATCTCACACAAGAGTACAAGACAAAGTCGTAATTGTCCATAAGGGTCCATTGATCGGACCACTAACTGTCTTTCTGACCTCATCTCCAAGCTGTGTTTCCTTTCACTTTTCCTGCTTCAATGACAAAGGGCTTTTTGTGTCCTTAAACATCTCAGGTCTATTTCATTTGTTCTTATCTCTGCTTGGTATGCTTCCTCCTTCAGGTCTGTTAAACATCGCCTTGTTAGAGAGGGCTTCTCTGAATACATTCTATGAAATGGGTCCCTTTTTGGCCAACCTTGCTCCCTTCTTTATAACAATCTGACATAAATTTGTTTATCTGTGTATTGTTTGTCTCCCTCTCTGCCCAAACATTATCCTCATGGAGCATTTTATTTTGTTCCTTGATGCACCTCAGCACACAAAATAATGACCTGGTACTTAGAAGGTAATCAATTTTTATTTGATTTTATTAAAACTTTAAAAATTATGTAGGTGTAAAAGAAAAATTCTATTACATTCACAATCATTTTTCTGTTAAACCAAATAGATTGCTTTGTCAAAGTTTTTTCTCAGATTCTGATAGTGTTTTTGTTATTTTTACATTTATGTGTGTGTGTGTGTGTGTGTGTGTATAATCATTATTATTGGAACTAAGAACATGAAAACTGATTAAAGTAAAATTCCAATCTAAATCAAAAGAGAAATTGCAAGAATATTGGATTGTCTTGGTTCGTGTTTCCTATTTGTACATTGTTGTCTCCCTATGTCATTTCTCCCTTCTCAGTGTTGGGTCATCTGCTTTGCATTTCCTATATTGAACCACTTATGAAAATGCACACATTCTCTGGTTAAAGTTTGAGAAGTGGAGACATTTTTACCTTTCCTCATTACTCCTAAAAAAGGAATGAAAAAAAGAGCAAATATTAGACCAAAAAAAAAAAAAAA
>NW_012154173.1:7235055-7237624 GCF_000956105.1 Propithecus coquereli | reverse complement strand
CTGTATACATTGAAAACCTGATATTTAGTGTAGCCATCTTCATCAATGATTTTAGTGAGATCTTCTGGATAACTTCATGCAGCTTCTTACATCAGCGCTTGTTGCTTCACTTTGCACTTTTATGCATGGAAATGGCTTTAAATCTTAAACTTCATGAATCAACCTCTGCTAGCAGCAAACTTTTCTTCTATAGTTTCCTCAACCTCTCTTAGCATTTATAGAGTTGAAGTGTGTTAGGGTCTTACTCTGGATTCGACTTTGGCTTAAGGGAATGTTGTGGCTGGTTTGAGCTAGCCAGACCACTAAAACGTTCTCCGTATCAGCAATAAGCCTGTTTCACTGTCTCATCATTCCTGTGTTCACTGGGGTAGCACTTTTAATTTCCTTCAAGAACTTTTCCATTGCGTTCACAACTTGGCTATGGTTTGGCATAAGAGGACAATCTCTGTTTTTGATAAGTCTCCTTCATTATGTCTAATCTTCTCTTGCTTTTGACTTAAAGTAAGAGAAGTGCAACTCTTTGGCTCGAACACATAGAGATCATTGTTAACCGGCCTAATTTCAATATTGTTGAATCTCACAGAATAAAGAGGCCTGAGGACAGATAGAGAGATGGAGAACAGCCAATCAGTGGAACAGTCAGAACACACATGACATTTATTAATTAAATTTATTGTCTTATGTAGGCATGGTTCATGGAGCTTCCAAAAAAAATTACAATAGTAACATCAAGGATCACTAATGAAAGATCAATATAGCATATGTAATATTAGTGAAAAGTTTGAAATAGTGTGAGAGTTTCCAAAATATGCCATAGAGACACAACGTGAACACATGCTGTTGGAAAAATGGTACCAGTAGACTTGATTGATACAGAGGTGCCCAAAACTTTGTTTGTAAAAAACCCAATATGTACAAACATGATAAAGTGAAGCTTAATAAAACAAGGTATGCCTTTATCTATCTAACTCTTTAGCCACATTTAATCTATCTACCCAGTCATCCCTTTTATGTAAATATATGCATTAAGGGCCATTTGTACACATATTTATCTTAAATTGACTATGGTCAATCCTAGTTGTTGGGATTTGGGATGCACGTATAATTTTTTCTTTGTGGTCTATTGCATGTGTTTTAATGAAACTGTGAGCATACATACATTCTTTTTTCTCTTTTTCTCTTTTTCTTTTCTTCTTTTTTTTTCTTTTTTGAGACAAAGTTTTGCTCTGTTGCCTCAGCTGGAGTACAGTGGCACAGGCATAGCTCACTGCAACCTCCAATGCCTGAGCTCATGCAATCCTCTCACCTCAGCCTCCCAAGTAGCTGGGACTCCAGGAGCGTGCCATCACGCCAGGCTAATTTTTTAATTTTTTGTAGAGATGGAGTCTGGCTATGCTTCTTAGGCTGGTCTCAAACTCCTGGACTCAAGTGATCCCCTCAACTCAGCCTCTCAAAGTGCTAGGATTACAGACATGAGCTACTTCGCTTGGCACTTGGCCACATGTATTCCTTTAACAAGTAAACTATAATTGAAATTTTATCCCTAAAATTTCATTCAGCTTCTTAGTTTGTGCCTTCCCCTATACAAAGACAAACTGTATAATCTCTTAAGGGTCCAACAAAACTCCTGAGTGTCTTCCAAAATTTATACGTGGGGTTTTTTTAGGACTGCATTCGTGTGTATCTGAGACTGTAGGCCCCGATTCTGCTTTTGGACTGAACCAGTTCCAGTAATGGAAATTTTCTCCAAAGTAAAATGACTCATAGATTGACTCTAAGAGAGTCATATGTAATCTGGATGTTGGTAAGAGTGGACATCTTTGTCCAGACTTTCTTGTACTTATTTAGTGCATATTGCTTCAGTTACAGAAATATATTGCTTCAGGTTCTGAATAGTTCCCTGCTGTTTGTGCCTAGTGAGATTGTAAGTTTGACTTTCTGTAGTTCCTTCTTACCACAGCATGTCTCTTGAGTCTTCTCTGTAAACACACAGGTTCACATACTGGCACCCTAATATGATCTGTACCACCTACTGTATTACTTTGGGCTTTATGGTACTACCCAAAATAAATACATATTGCTTTTATGTAATAAGATTTTAGATAGCAGGATTTTGGAGACTTGGGAATAAAATCCCCAATAATTAAAATGACCTTCTATATATGTAATGATCCAATGGGCATTACTTAACAGGAACTGCTTTGTAAAGGGGAATAACAGTAGGAAATAATGGGATTCTGAATTATCTTTATCTTTATTACGTGGAAAAATGAGTGTTGTAATGCTTACCATTATTCATATTATATAACCACCACAATTTAGCTTTGCAAACAGCTTTTCCTGAGAGGTTGAAAATAAAATTATAGAGGTAGAGCAGGTCACAATAACATGCAATTACAATACTAATTTAATCAGTATCTACTAATCAGTTTTAAACAATAGTTTTAGTTCTTCAAGTTTCCAATCACAAGGTCTCTTCTATTGTCAAACCTGGATATAATATTAAATAATTATATTCCCATGATGCCATTAACAAATTTTTAATCTTATTTATATATTTCTCAAATGG
>NW_012154173.1:7232202-7235005 GCF_000956105.1 Propithecus coquereli | reverse complement strand
TTGTAAGCGGAGTGGTCTCAGAAGGCAATTGAAGGATGTATTTGGATAGGCAGAGATAAGGGGAGGGATATTCAGAAAAAAGTAAAGAGAATATACGAAAATACAATAGAAGAAAACTTTTTGAAAGGATCTGAAGATAGACAAAGAAAAAACAATTTCAGAAGGGATTGCAAAGAGATTGCAAATGTTCCAAACTTTGAAAGAGTAAATGAATTGGGATGAAGGGTAAAGTGGAGGGAGTCTACTAGATGTTTCAAATAATTGCACCAATTTTGTCATCTCATATTTCATAGCAAGTAGTCAGTAGGACTTAAAGTTAAAACATACAGCTTTAAAAAAAATAACCTTTAACTTAATATTTTTCATAACAACCTTCATCTTAAATTTAGAGGAATAAGAGATTTTTGAAAACAATCTATAATATTTAACACTGACAATAACAAATTTTATTTGAACTTTAATGAATACTTTAGTGTTGGTTTAGTTTATTTTTCTTTAGTTAAATTCAGGTAAAACGTAATATTTAAATTTTATTTGTGTAAATTTTATCTACTTCAAGCATACCTTGGAAATATTGCAGGTGTGGTTCTAGACCACAACAATAAAGCAAATATCACAACAAAGTAAGTCACATGAATTTTTTGGTTTCCCAATGCATATAAAAGATATGTTTGCACTATATAATAGCATTATGTCTAAGAAAACAATGCATTCACCTTAATTGAAAAACACTTTATTGATAAAAATTTCTAAGGCTCATCTGAGCCTTCAGAGCTATAATCTTTTTCTTGGGAGAGGGTCTTGCCTTGATGTTGGTGGCTGTTGACTGATCAGACTAGGTGGTTGCTAAAGGCTGGGGTGGCTGTGGAAATTTCTTAAAATAAGGCAACAGTAAAGTTGGCCACATTGACTTTTCCTTTCATGGAATATTTCTCTGTAGCATACAATGTTTTGTCTGATAGCATTTTACCTACAGTAGAACTTTTAAAATTGGAGTCAATCCTCTCAAAATCTGCCACTACTTTATCAGCTAAGTTTATGGAATATTCTAAATAGTATCTTCAGCAATAGTATATTCCATCTCAAGAAGCCATTTTCTTTGTTCATCCATAATAAGCAACTTCTCATGAGTTAAAAGTTTTATCATGAGATTGCAGCAATTCAGTCACATTTTCAGACTCCACTTTTAATTCTAATTTTCTTGCAATTCCCACCACATCTGTAGCTACTTCACCTACTGAAGTCTTGAGCCCCTCAAAGTCATCTATGAGGGTAGAAATCAACTTTTTCCAAAGTAATATTAATGTTGATATTATGACCTCTCATGAATTATGAATATTCATAATGACACCTAGAATAGTGAATAATTTTTAGAAATTATTCAGTTTACTTTGCCTGGATCCCATCTGTAGAATCACTGCCTAAGGCACCTATAACCCTGTAACATTTATTTTTAAAATAATAAGACTTGAAAGTCAAAATTACTCCTCGATCTATGGGATGCATAATGAATGTTGTGTTAGTGGGTATGAAAACAACATTAATCTCCTAGTGCATTTCCATCAGAGCTCTTGGGTGACCAGGAGTACTGTCCATGATCAATAATATTTTTAAAGGAATTTTCTTTTTCCAAGCAGTAGGTCTCAATAGTGCACTGAAAATATTCAGCACACTATACTGTAAACAGATGTTCTGTCATCAGTCTTCGTTGTTCCATTTCTAGAGTGTAGGTGGAGTAGATACTGCATAATTCCTAAGGGCCCTAAATTCTTGGAATGGTACATGAGCACTGGCTCCAACTTAAAGTCACCGACTGCATTGATCCTAACAAGGGAGTCAACCTGTCCTTTGAAGCTTTGAAACCGGGCATTGACTTCTTCTCTTTAGCTATGAAAGTCCTAGATGGCATCTTCTTCCAATAGAAGGCTGTTCTGTATACATTGAAAACCTGATATTTAGTGTAGCCATCTTCATCAATGATTTTAGTGAGATCTTCTGGATAACTTCATGCAGCTTCTTACATCAGCGCTTGTTGCTTCACTTTGCACTTTTATGCATGGAAATGGCTTTAAATCTTAAACTTCATGAATCAACCTCTGCTAGCAGCAAACTTTTCTTCTATAGTTTCCTCAACCTCTCTTAGCATTCATAGAGTTGAAGTGTGTTAGGGTCTTACTCTGGATTCGACTTTGGCTTAAGGGAATGTTGTGGCTGGTTTGAGCTAGCCAGACCACTAAAACGTTCTCCATATCAGCAATAAGCCTGTTTCACTGTCTCATCATTCCTGTGTTCACTGGGGTAGCACTTTTAATTTCCTTCAAGAACTTTTCCATTGCGTTCACAACTTGGCTATGGTTTGGCATAAGAGGACAATCTCTGTTTTTGATAAGTCTCCTTCATTATGTCTAATCTTCTCTTGCTTTTGACTTAAAGTAAGAGAAGTGCAACTCTTTGGCTCGAACACATAGAGATCATTGTTAACCGGCCTAATTTCAATATTGTTGAATCTCACAGAATAAAGAGGCCTGAGGACAGATAGAGAGATGGAGAACAGCCAATCAGTGGAACAGTCAGAACACACATGACATTTATTAATTAAATTTATTGTCTTATGTAGGCATGGTTCATGGAGCTTCCAAAAAAAATTACAATAGTAACATCAAGGATCACTAATGAAAGATCAATATAGCATATGTAATATTAGTGAAAAGTTTGAAATAGTGTGAGAGTTTCCAAAATATGCCATAGAGACACAACGTGAACACATGCTGTTGGAAAAATGGTACCAGTAGACTTGATTGAT
>NW_012154173.1:7230403-7231977 GCF_000956105.1 Propithecus coquereli | reverse complement strand
AAAAAAAAAAAAAAACCTTTATCACAATAAAATAAGGAAAGTACCAGAACCAGAAAATGCAGTTTAGAAAACAAACTTCCAAGTGTTATCCTGGATGCAGTGGCCTGAGGTGCACCCTTTTAGGCCACCTGCAGATTATGGATTTCTCTAAACTTGAAAGACTTTCTCAAGAATCACTTAACTGAAGATAGGGTCTGGAGGGCTAGAGAAGCAGTAGATATTGCTGCAGAGAACTAATTTAGCTTTGAAGAAAGGAAAGAAAGAGGAAGATAACGGAGGAACCAGGCTAAACTTACATTATTTCTGTCTACAATCTACCTTCCTGGCTAAAAACAGGAGAATAGAAAGGCAGTGATCTACAGCAAGATGGAGAGCCTTCGTTACCCTAAACCCTCTCACATGTAGAACAGAGGGGAGATACACCTGCTAGTATAAAGAAAATTGCATGCATAGGGAAAGTTCTAGAAACAATAAAATTGGTTAGAAGTTGCAAGTTGCCCCTCTCAAAACTTCTACAAAACATAACTATATGTAAATGTATTAGTTTTTCATTGCTGCCATAATAAATTGCCACAAACTTAGCACCAAAATATAACAAAAATTTATCTTACAATTTCTATAGGTTAGAAGTCTGGGTGAGCTTGGCTAGGTTCTGTTGTTTGAAAGAAAGGTGTTGACAGAACTCCATTCTTTAATGTATGTGACTGAAAGCCTCCACTCTCAAATTCATTTCAGTTGTGGGCTGAATTCAGCTCCTTGCAGTTTTAGGATTGAGTTTCTTGTTTCCTTGCTAACCGTCAGCCTGAGGCTGGTCTTTGCTCTTAGAGGCTTGGTGCATTCCTTTTCATGCTTTCTACGTGCCCTCTTCCAGCACTGGCAGATGGAGCACCTGCCTAACGTCAAATCTGTCTTGACTTCACCTACATCTCTGACTTCAGCTGGAGAAAGTTTTCTGCTTTTAAAGATGCATGTGATTACATTGAGTCCATCTGAGAAATGCAAAATTATATCCCTATTTTAAGCACAGTCACCTTTTGGGTTTAAAGTTCTTTTTGTCATGTAATATAACATATTCACAGATTCCAGGGATTAGGGCTTGGCCATCTTTAAGGGACCATTTTGCCTACCACAGTAAGAATGATTAACTTAACAATAATGCACCTACAAATAGAATGTAAAATAAAAGAAAAAAAAGGAAGGCAGACAATGAAGATAAATTGGAAGTAAGAAAAATCACACAAAGAAGTAGATTGTGTTCTGAAAACAAAAGTTCTCCATAGTCTCAAAAAAGCTATAGTCAAAACAAGAACTATCTTTAAAAAAGGAAGTAAATAAATGGGCTGAATGACGTTACAATAAAGTGAGATGAAAAGAGATTTGGCAGAGCTTAACAAAGGAATTAGAGAAAATTAAAATATTGAAAAGTGAAAGATATATGTAAAGTCAAAAAAAAATAATAAAAGTACAGCAATGGCTGAAAGCATGAAAAGAAGCATCAGGAAGACTCCTGAGAAAGTTATTCAAAACAAAATAAAGCAAGCAGAAACGTTTAAATAATTTTAGAAAACATAACA
>NW_012154173.1:7217554-7219053 GCF_000956105.1 Propithecus coquereli | reverse complement strand
ATGGCATTTTCTAGTATTTCTATATTTCATCTTATAATTTAAATGGTTAAACAAATTAAAAGTGTACAGTAAAAAGACCTTTCGAACACATTTTCTGCAAAAGAAAACTGTTTCAGGGGAGGAAAAAATGGCGGAGTTAGGGTAGCCTCCCGAATCCCTGCTTCCAGAGAGGGAGACATAGATCTCGGTCTGCTACACACGATCGGATCGCTCTCCCTCAAAAACAGTGAGGTGAATCAGTGGAGATTCAGCGGGGGACACACAAATCAGGAAAAAGAATAAGGTGAACAGGAGACAGGAATGCAAAACCTGGAAATCTTGGACAGACAATAGAGAGTGGAGCGTGAGACGGCGGCGCCAGCCTGGCCAGTAAGTGCACCGGGACAAGTCCCTGACGAGACAGTCTAGCTTTGCCATTGACTTACAAGCCCACCGAGAGGCAGGGGCTTGTGTGAAGTGGATGTAGAATTGAGTCTGGAAATGTGGGATTCAGTGGAGAGGAGACACTAGCGGGAAGCATCTTGAACTTCCCGGAGCTCCGTGTCAAGACTGGACCGGACAGGGGAGGAGCTGGTCTGGGCTACCTCCGCAGGCAGTTAGGACTCAGGAAGCTGGTCTCTGGCACCCAGCGGGTCCTGAACAGGGAGGTGATTACTGAGTAGAGGACTCTAACCTGGAAACTGCCGCTGGCGAATGGGACTGCTCAGGGTGGGCCAGTAGAAGCGAGAGCTATTGTGGGACTGGCGTGAGATTGGGGGAGGGAGACACAAAGGAGACGGTGGAACACCCTGGTGACTTGACTGACTCTCTGATTGGGTACCTCCCAGCCCCTGAGTGGTTCCCTCTGGAGCCAGCGCACTGGGTGCTGGCGAGCGCCAGCTCGGGGCCCACAGCAGGTCGCAGGTGCAGAAGGGCTCCCTTCCCCTAGCCTGGGAAATCTCCCAGTGAGCTCTGCCCTTCTGGGACCTAAGGTCAGTTGGCTGGCCCCTTTCCTTGAGCGGTGAATTCTGAGTGCCTCCTTGGAGGCACTGTGGAGTGCCTGTGGAGGCTGAGAGTGCTGGGGCATTGGGCAGTCTGGTGGAGCGCCCTTTCCCCCTGGCCAGCACCTTCTGCAGGGCCTCCCAGCTTGCAGCAGAGAGACATAAAGAGCCACTCCCCCTCTGCGACAAGTGACAGTCCCTGGGGATTTGGCACTGACCAATAGCTGACAGCCCCGTGGCTTTCCTCACTAGACTGGTTCAGGTCATCAGGTACCATTGCATTTCTGCCTGGGGTCAGCTACCAACAGAGAAAGCCCAGCAAGAGACCAAAACAAGCTCCCCAAGTAACCCCTCCCATCAAGAGAACTGTGGACAACATACTAGCGGCTCCCTCTAGCGGCAGAACAAAACAAAAGTAACAGCGGATCCAGATGGGAAGGACCCAGCGAAAGGTTTCTGGAAGTATGAAAAATCAAATGGAAAGCACACCCCCAAAGAGGAACACCAGCTCTCTAGCAA
>NW_012154173.1:7204322-7206605 GCF_000956105.1 Propithecus coquereli | reverse complement strand
GGCACTTAGGTTGATTCCACATCCTTGCAATTGTGAATTTAGCTGTGATAAACATTCGAGTGTAGATGTCTTTTTGGTGAAATGACTTCTTTTTACTTTTGGGAAGATATCCAGTCGTGGGATTGCTGGATTGAATGGTAAGTTAACATTTATTTCTTTGAGGAATCTCCATGCTGTTCTTCATAGAGGTTGTACTAATTTGCAGTACCATCAACACTGTATAAGAGTTCTTTCTTTCTGCGTCTACACCAGCATCTATTGTTTTTTGACTTTTTAATAATAGCCATTCTGACAGTGGTGAGGTAGTATCTCATTGTGGTTTTAATTTGCATTTCCCTGATGATTAGAGATGTTGAGCATTTTTCATATGCTTTTTGGCCATTTGTCTATCTTCATTTGAAAAATTTCTGTTCATGTCTTTTGCTCACTTTTTGATAGTGTTATTTGCTTTTCTTCTTGCTGACTTGTTTGAGTTCTTTGTAGATTCTTGATATTAGCCCTTTGTTGGATGTATAGTTTACAATTATTTTCATTTTCTAACATTTGTATTTTTAATTGACTTTTGATACAGTTAAGTTTTATTCCATATATCTTGAATTAATTACATTACCTCTAGTCTATCTAATCCAAATTGAAGTCATTTAATAAAATAATTGAAATCACAATACATAATTTTTTTAGAAAATATTGGACCACTTCAAGTTTTATTAGCTCATAAATTTGTAGGTGATCAGGGTTTGAGTTTCTGCCATAGGAGATAATTTAAAGTTATTGAAACACTTCACATATTTTTAAAACCACTTCAGTGGGGGAAATGATGGTATTCTGAAAATGACCGTAAGGGTGTAAAATTATCAGAGAGCTTAAGTGCTTCAGTGTGAAAGTGATCAAGCTTCTTTGCTTGCACATCACAAAGCAATTGAAAATTACTGAAGTGGTTCAAGTGGCTCATGTTTCCAGAAGAGTTTTTTAGTCTTTCTTTCCTCAGAGTGCTTTAAATTTTCGAGTGTCTGAATAATTCCATAATGTTGTATGTCTATCTCTGGTCCTGATTACCAGTTTGGGAGTCAATGCTAACATTGAACTTTTGAGCTGAGTCTAGGCAAATATAGTGATTGGAGAGTATTGATTTTGAGCAGCCAAAATAAATCCATGAAGCCAGATCTACATTTGAAAACCACAGTGCAAAATTTAGCTTGCTATTCAGAAAAATGAGTTTGGAGTAGAGAAACATTTTAGGGGGAGGGGACATAGAAGGAGGTAATAATGTTTTTGTTTTATTTTGTCTCCAGTTAATATGGATATCAGTTTCAATTTTTTAAAAAAATTAGTCAGAATGTAATTTTCTAGTAGATAATGGAACCATAGCTATAAAATTATTGAAATGCAGAAATTGGTGAAATAATTTCAGATTCTAGAGCCATAAGAATCTACATCTGGTCTTTAAAATTGCCAATGATAAACAATACAATTTTAGAACTGTTAATGCAGAATCTTAGAAGGATTCCATAAACTTATTTTGGCTTCATCTTCTACTGGATTAGTCAATACTCACACTACTTCATTTGAAGGTCATCTATCTCATGCTTTAAACATGTATGAGCTGGTAGTTAGCCATTCAATGCAAATTTATTGAGTGCCTAAATGAATAGACACTGTGCTTGGTACTGCAGATATCATAACATAAAGACAGAACATATGCCCTCATGAGCCTTAGAGTTAGAAAAAATTTTAAGAATCTTAAACCCCAACCCTATTTTACAAATAGGAAAACTGAAAGCCAGAGAAATGATGTGACTTGCTCATCATCATGATCCTAGTGTGAGAGGCAAAACAAAAACTGTCTTTCAGCAAAAGTGCCTCTCCACCGAATAATGCCACTTCCTTCTCCTGATTCCATTTCAATTTTAATTTCCTGGTATTAGTGGTTTTCTGAAGTTTGTGAGAAGATGAAGTCAAAAGGTCAGAGATTGGCAGAAATATAATACTGATAATTACCAGGGATAATTTGATCTTAGCTCCAGCCAAACACATTATCAATAATTAATATCAACAAGTATATCATGTCATTCAGAGTAATTGCTCATATTTGAATATCACCTTCAGATAATTTGTATTGAAAATCTGATGTTCTGACAATCTAAAAGTCGAAAGTATGAATGCATTATTGAATTAATTTTATAAGAGGAAAATTCAAAAAAAGATGAGCACAAAATTTACTTAAAAAATATTAAGAAGGTGGCTCACGCCTGTAATCCTAGCACTCTGGGAGGCCGAGGCGGG
>NW_012154173.1:7202799-7204272 GCF_000956105.1 Propithecus coquereli | reverse complement strand
TAAATAAATACTTATTTCTGGGGAAAAAAAAGAAAACTGTTTCACAGCTAAGTGCTTGCGAATGTTCTTTTTCTCTTCTCATTCACAGTGACATACAACAAAGAAACTATTCTAAGTGAACAGAATGATACAAGGTGCATCTATAATGTCAGTCATCAAAACAAAACATAGACCAAAGACCTGAATTATTGTCAGACCTCTGCCACTTGCAAGGCACTTTATCTCTTAAAACTCACCTTCTCCACCCATACAATGGAAGGGCTGAATCACTTTAATTGAAGTCCAACATTTCTTTTAGTTCTAAATTTCCATGATTTTCCATTTAATTAATATTATCAACAAGAGAATATGTAATTCATTTTACAGTATAGCTTCCTAATTTATAGCCTTTTCCAATGACTATGATAAAGGATATATAATTGAGACTCACAGTGAGAAATCTGGTTTTTTGTTTGTCGTAAAAATTTGAGTCTTTGGATAATTCATGTAACCTTTTATGTTTCAATTTTCATATTTACAAATGAAACTTTAATGTAGATGATAACTAAAGGTATCTCCTTGGCCTTTATTTACCATTACGTGCTATTGTTCACATACAGCTATCCTCAAGCGTTCACATGGACTTTCCTCTTTCCCTCTCCTCCTCAATACCCCAATTCCCCTCTCCTCACATTGTGGTGTCATGATTCCAGCAATGTTCTAAGAAGAACATAAAACCACTGGGTATTTTGCATGTTTCTGATCATCAATTTTATTCCAAGTATTTTGGGAGTAGGAGAAAGCATTATTTATAAATATTATGGAAACAGATGGATATTTTGAAATAGACATCAAAAACATTAATAGTTAAGGTAAAAGACAAGATATGAAATAATCCAGTTACTATTTCCTGCAGTTATGCATTCCTTGCTTTAAAGTAGTCCTCCTGGATAGTGTTCCAAATGACCTAAAATTTTCTCAGTTTGAAAACAAGTATGCCTAACCATATATTTGCCACTTTCTACATAGGATGCATTATATTTATATCTCCCTGTATTTCTGAAATATGGTCATTTTATTTGCCAATGAGCATTTTTAAACCATTTTCTGCTCTCTACTTAAAACCACTAGTTTGTTCAACTTATTTTGTTTTGGTATATGCTCATTAATCAATGTCTTAAAACCAAGGAATTAAAATGTACTTTGTTCAAGGCTTGGGACAAGGAAAACACCTCATTTTCTTCTCTTTTTTTAAATTTCAAATTATTAAGGAGTTACCTTGTATAATCCTTAAGTCAGGACCTTTTGTGTGCCCATCACACAATAGTGTTCATTGCACCCAATGGATAACTTTGAATCCCCTCCACCCTTCCCCCTTCTTGGTTTCCAATGTCCCTTACATATCTTTGTGCCAGTGTATATCCATCATTTAGCTCCCACTTATTAGTGAGAACATATGGTGTTTGTTTTTTTCATTCCTGAGGTATTTTCACT
>NW_012154173.1:7184779-7199619 GCF_000956105.1 Propithecus coquereli | reverse complement strand
ATTAGGACATATTTTCACGTAAAATTTATTTTTATGAATTCTTCACATCTTGTGAGAATGAATTAAAATTCAAGTGTCAAACTGTCATGAGAAGGAAAAACTTTAAAATAAAGCAAAAGTGAAGTACATTTGATCCAGGTATAATAAAGAATATAAAAAGATGAAGTAAAAAAAGGAAGTTTCAGAGAAAATTGAGTTTTTCTAAGTCGAACTAAATCAAACATTTCTAAGCCCAAGGCAAGAATACAAAAAAGAAGCCAAGAATTATATGTCTAAATATTTAAGTGTCTCAGGTCAAGTTTACAAACTTCTTGATAATATAGCTTCATAAAAACACAACTGAGAAGTATAAGCCAATAGTTTCTAATAATTTCAATCCATAAAATATTAAAGACAATTGAATTTATTGACTTATTTCAGTTAATAATTACTTAATAAATGATTTTCACCAGAAAGTCTCTTAAAATGTTTCAATTCATTTAGGAAGACTAATTATTTTTCTGTTATATTGACTTTTTCAGCTTCAGACTCACTAAATACATAGGCTACAAGTGCTATTTCAACATTATAAAGATTAATATGACAAATTGGTTCATGTAAAAAAAGAGAATATGTTATTATTTTGTGTAGCTAATATGGTATAAATGTCTACCTAAGCAGGGCGAGACAAGCAACAGGCCCAGGAAAATACCTTTACTGCAAAACAAAGACAAAATACCAAAGAACTTTAAGATATGTGGGAATAGTCCCTGTTCACAACAGAGCAACTTATAGAAGACACCACCTCTTTATCATCTTTGCTTAAAACATATATGCAAAGCAAAGCATTTTGGATTCATTGAAACATGACCTGCAATTCAAATTTGGTCTTTATGAGATACTGTCTTGAAACGTTTGTGTCAAATAAACTTGGTGATCATGATTTTGCATGAAACTATAAAGTCCAAATACTACTTTATCCTGAAGTCAACACGCAGACCATTAAACAAAAACGTAAAACTGGACAAATATTTCCAACAAATACACCAAAAGTACAAACTCAAGGTACAAAATTGTACATAGAATATTATCTTAGTAATTTAAAACATACTCATAGAAAATAGCTAGAAGAAATATTACTTTTAGCATTGATGGGATTTCTAAGTATTTCTGAATTATTTTTATAATTTTCTATATTTAAATAGTTCAAATAAATGCTACCTTTAAAATATGTGAACATGGAAAAGCCCTATAGAAAGCTACAGAATATTCATTTATGTTTGGCACAAATCCATTAATTAAAACGTTCATTTTGTATGGATGATCAACTAGCTTCAATTCTACTTAATAGTATTAAGACCCAGCTCACTATCTAATCCCAAATAAATTCTCATGGGAAGTTTTGTCAACAGTTTTTCTTAATCAAGATATTCTACATCTACTTCATGCCACATTTGGACTGACATGAATTATACTAACAAAATTTAATAAATGCTAAGTTTACAAATAATTTTATTGATTTATTTGTAAGAGATGAAGAATGCTTCATGTACTTGGCTCATTTCACATGCTTAATTCAACAAGTATTTTTGAGAACAGTTTATTTTCAGGTGTTATGTTCCAGAGATGGGAAGAAGGAAATACGGTTTCCTATCAGGAGCTCATGACCTTAGAAAGGGAGGAGGGAGCATGTATATATATTCTGTGTGTGTGCATGCAGTGTATATGTATAGGCAGTGGATATATAGAGGCTATATATTAAAAATATATGTGTGTATATATATATATAATCACACAAATATACACACACTAGTTGTGTATATGTATATGTGCATACACATTCTGTGCATATTTATTGCTTAGATAAAGAAAAATTCAAAGAAAAACATATTTATATTTGTCAGGACTTATCAAATAATCCAATACATAGTACACTTTTAACAAGGGGTCCTAAACTTTGTGAAATAAATCTGAAATTTGAATCTTCTCTGTGCTTGTACATGTCTGATTGAGCTCTCCTGGTTATATCTGTGGTGGGGGAGGAGAACTTGGTGCCTATTGCCCCCAAATCCTCAACAGGGAAAGATTGGTTGGATTTGAGCCTCAGCGCTGACACTTATGAGTCCTCTGACAGTAAACACTTCAGTTCCCTTAGCTGGGGCTTACTTTCTTCAACTGTACACTAAAGATTTATTTCAAGGAACACATCAGATAATTAAATGAGATTACATAATTAATTGGTTGACAGAGTGTCGGCTACATATTATCATACTAAGTGCTCAATTATAAGCATGCGTGTGTATACATAGATATATATGAAAAAATTAAAGTGCTGAAAGGTTAGTAAATTGGCTCTTGATCACACAGCTAAAAAGCAATAAAGATTGTGTGAACCCAAGCTTATGCCATTTCCACAGCCACTTGGAACTCCTCTTTCTTGATTGTTCACCTATGTGTCACACCTATGTGTCAGGCACTGTTCTAGGCATTTTACATAGAATTCATTAATTTTTTATAATTGATATTTGATTTTGAATTTTAATTATATGTTATACATTTTATCTATTGTTTCTTAGAAGTTCAAGTTTTTTAATAATTTTTGGTATAAAAATAATAGAGTCAAGAAATCTAGTTTTCTATACAGACTCTAAAATGAAAATGTGTAGTAACTTTCCTACATTCATTCAAATGAAAACGTGTGTTATTCCCTAGAAACAAAATAGCAACTTTTCAAATATCTTGAAATTTATTTTTTACTTTACACTGCCCATGGCTAAATCCCAGTCATCCCATCTTGCTAAATGAAAAGCAGTATTATTATTTTGGTTTGCAGTAACATGCCTGTCAGTTAGAAATGCCTGCAAGACAATCAATAACATTAATTGAACAACCACTTTGCACAAAATACTGTACATTACTAGATAGCCTTGATGTTACCAATGGAGCTAAATAACCAGCCTGTCACAAATGTTTTTCTGTTGGATATTGTTTTGACATTTTCATTAATATTCTGTTATTATTAATAAGCTATCTATACGAAATGAAAAACCCAAGAGTCACACTTCTCACTACTGTAATCTAGCATCTATCTATCTCTAGCTGGAATGGACTTTCTCAAACACAAATGCAAACGTCAAAGCTTTCAAGAGCTCTCTATCACCTACATCACTCTTTCTAAAGAAGTGGTTCAAGAAACATCTGTAGAAGAATCCTTAGTAATGCATGTCTTTAAAAAATGTAATTCCTTCCTACTTACAGAAGTAAAATTCCTAAGGATGAGGCGTCAAATCTGTTTGTTTAGTAAACAGAGAATTATTTTGCACAGTAAAATTTCTCGGCCTCTGGCTGCAGAGGATCATGCCTGTGATACACAGTGTGATTTACAGTGATGTTGGGGATGAAGTCCCTGTGGAGCAGGTTCACTGTTCACTGGTTAGCCACCTGTCTGCATCCAGTAAGACAACTCATGCACATAACAAGTTGGATGTTGTAGATTTATTACTTATAGGTAGACAGCAAGGGACAGCAGAAGCCAAGGATTCATTGTGAGCCAGTCCCCCAAGGCTCAGAAAAGCTGCTCAGGGTAGATGGAGTCTCTTCTCTGCATGCCCCGTGTGCACTGCAGCTGAGGGACCCCGGAAAGTAGTCCACCCTGGGTTGTATACCCCAGGCTCTTATGAATTGCTAGGCCAAATCACTGAAGGACATCCTGCTCCTGAAACGGAGTCTGGGCTCTCTGGCCAGTCCCTCTTTGTCTCAGGATGTTGCATTCCCAGCACATTCTACAGTTACTTTGGAGAACTACAAGCAAGAATGAGGGCAGAACGGGTTGATCCAAGGCCACCCAGAGAATTGTCCTGAAGTCCTTATCTGCCTTTTCCAACACTCGCTGTGCTGGTTTTGAATTGATTTTTCCCTCAACTCCAAATTCACCTTTCTTTGACCTGCTTTGTGATACAGGAGCTGGACCCTGTAAACATTTCTCTTTGGTCAGCCGATGCATCGTGAGGCATTATATAGAGGCGGATGCAGGGACACCGCGAGGCCATTGTCAGGGGTGGTTCTCTTTGTGGTCCTGGGTGCTATTTTTCAGGCTACTTCCCAGGCTGCTTCCCAACTTCTATGGTGAGGCTGCCAGAGGCATGGCCTAATGATGTCCCCTCTGGCGCAGGTTTTGCTGACATAGCAGCAGGTGGCTTCCTGCTTGCCTGCTCTATACTGCGGCACCCCTGACCTTCCCTCCCACCAGTGGGCAGCAACCACACCTCTCAAACAAAGTCTGAATCTCAGCCTTGGGGAAAACCCTCTTCCAAGTTTGTTGCTTTCTTAGGTTCTTTTTCTCAGTCCAAAAGGCAGTAGCTACTCCCTACGTTTGGTATTACTATATTCTTTAGTGGTTTTTGTTTTTTTACTATTTAATCATTCTTTATGTTAAAATTTCCCTGGTCAACTTATAGTGGTTTCTGTCCCCTGACTGGAATTTGATGGATGCATTTGCCCACATGCAGTCCATCCTCTTCTACCTATGAAGAACTATTTGCAGGGTTCTAAGAGATTTCGCATTTTTGTGCAAACTTCCTTCTGGATGCCCTCAGGCTCATTCTTGTTTTTCGGTTTCTTCAAGCTTCAGATCAAAAGTCACCTCTTCAAGATTGCCTTTCTTAGTATCTTGAGAAAAAGAGAACTTTCCTCTCCATGCTCTCATAGCACATTAGTCCCTTCTCTTCTACAGGAGTTATCTCCCATAATCAAATGCATATTGAATTCTCTCCCACTCTTCACAGTCTTTGAAACCTAAACAGCAGTTTTCTGTCATCTAGTTGTCCACATTATTAAACACATACTAGGTATCTGATAAAGCATTTGTTGCCTATTTGAAGAAATTACTCTTCTTCATCTGTCTCAATGGCGAGATTTTGAGGTTATCTAATTTTAGGAAAGTGTTCTTTTACCTCCATTCTGCATAGTGTACATTAGAGCTGAATGAGCTTTTTGTCTTGTCTAAATCCATACAGCAACACTCCTTGTAGGTAAGGAAGTCAACACACTATGATTTTTGCAACACTGAACACTGTGCTGTTAGAAATTGGACCAATGCCAAGACACATTTCTCATTGACAATTAAACACCCATCGACTGGTAATGATGACTCCTAGTCACTTATGACACAGACCAGACAGAAAGGCTATGATCTAGATAGAAAAGGTATTTGATCTCATTACTCATCCTTGGAGCCATTCACTGCCTCAGAATGTTGAATGACCAGAGCCCTCAATGAACAGAAAGCTCCAAAATAAAGGGTGGTTTATGAGAAATATACACATTTTATTATAAAGTGTATAAATGTGCTTTCTATTTGATTTATATATGTACGTTTTTGGTGAACATTAAATATATTTTCAGTTATTAAATTCTAGTTTTCAAAAGTTACAAAACTTGTATAACATACACACAGAAAGTTGGTATCAAAAGGGACAATTATTTACATAGTATTTGCTTCTCAAGAGTTGATTTTAAATGTTAATATTAAATTTGAAAATATGTAACTTTTATTCTATTCGCAAAATGAATATAATGGCAAAGAATGTTTTTCAGAACATAAACATTTGGAAATCTGCACTGCACATGAAATAAGTTCAAGCTTGCTTCCTCAAGCAAGTAAAATTCAATTGATTTTAAAACCTTTTTTTAACACTTCTCTAGCACTAATAATATGTAGCTACTTCATTATTTTTGACACAGAATCTATGCTTTATTGAAGGATTTCTGACTCTTCGTGTTTTCACTCTTCTTGTGTGAGGAAATGAGTCAAGTTCTCAACTCCAAAGAATAATTTGACAATCAGTGGAATTACATTTGTCTCTAATAGCATAGAGCGTTGGCAAGGCATTGTGTCATGGCGTGGGGCTGCACTATAGCTGGGATAACTTATTCAGTTTGTTTCTAAAGTATGGGTACTTAACATTGTAAGACAAAAAGAAGTATCCAAAGGGTATGTATTTCTGAAAATATCCTCTTTGCATAATATTTATCTTTTAACTTCTTGGCATACACACTTCATAAAATGCCATTATCCTACTGTACATAACATCTTTGTTGTATGTTTTAGAAAGTTCAAAATTATAGGTAAAAGGACTATTCTGCTTGTTTTATATAGGTCATTGAATCCCTGGCAATTGAATTTTACCTTTCATACCAAAATAATGACTCTTGATTTTAATTTATTTTATTTAATGAAGACATAAGTGTTTTACTTCTACATATTATAATTAAATTATTTCATTAGAAAATAAACAAAGGAAAAATAATTATATAAATTTATATTTGACTGGTGCAAAGAGGAGAGAGATATGGGGCAGACATTATTCAATGTTAAACTTTGATGATATAGTAGACCTTTGTAAAAAAAAAATACGTTCAAAATTTCTCTAAATTATAAGAAAGCTCAAAGATCTGAAATACACATAATTCAACAAATACTTATCAGATATTTATTATCCTCATACATTACATACTTATTTCTTTTTGTGTATGTGTTATTTAATTTACTCCTTAAAAACTGTGAGTCTAATAACATAATTTACTTTACCAATAAGAAAAGATTCAGAGAAGCAAGGAACCATTAAATCAAATTAGTAAGGTTCTAAAATAACTTTTGGGGGATGTAAAAAGTTATGAGATATGAAAAATTAAACTACAGTTGGTGCAGAAAAACTTTCCTTTGCCTAGAAAAAATTGGACTAAAATCTCTGGTTAAGGACAAGTTTTAATAATGTAACACTAAAATCTACCTGTAGGAAAATCCTGCATACACTGTTGAAATGATGCCTGATTTAGTATCTGGTAAAAGTTTACCTCCTTCTCTCAGATCTCACAGTGCCATGGGTGGAGCTGAATTAGTATAGTAAGATTTGCGTTACATACCACAGCACAGTTGCAGCATAGTGGTTAAAACCTTGGAGTCACACTGCCTGGGTTCAAATATTTGCTCTAGTTCTTATTAGCTGAGCATACTCAGGCATGCTATTTACACATTCTGTCCCTCAGTTTTATTATCTGTTAATGGAAATATAAATATCACCTACTTTCAAGTTTTGTTGCATGAATTAGATGATACATTACTTGGCATTTATTGCTAGCTCTTAACCTTTTCTTTAAAATTATCGAAGTATTATGATTCACATTTAGTCTTTACCAGATAGCTTAATTATAAATATACATGCATTTTATTGTCACAAGTTCCCTTTACATAATTTTTCACTAGGTTCCATATTAATTTTCAAATGAGATTTTTTTTTTCTATTTCTATTTCTATCTATATTTTTCGCTTAGAGCTATGAAGGTACTTTGTCTACTCAACAATAATGCATTAAGTAGATTTAATTGATTAATGAATGGATGCTAATGGATTGGATTGTCTGCCAGCATTGCTTAATGCCATGAAACAAATCAACTAATGATACAAAATTTTCAAATTTTAATGAAAAACTGTGTTTTACTTAGGTATCTACAAGCATGGCTTTATAAATATTCATTTGAAAAACAGTCATTCCAGAAATAGTCGTTTCTGTTTTGATCAGCATATGATAACTTGTAAGGAACTTCAATTGCTACAATATTCAAACTTTTTTTTTTTTTTTTGCATTTTGAAGAGTTTCAAGGGGCAAAGGTTGTAAATATACACAAATCAGGATCATATTCTGATTTGACACATTTGCTTGACATACCTCCATATACCAGAACTTACCTTTCAAAATGTGCAAGAACTAGGTAGTGAAAGACCATGAGAGATGTCAAACTACAATGCCTAACAGCTCTTATCTCTGGACATGTCATGGTCAGTGATCATTAAAGTTCCCTGATTTTGCCCGCAACAGTGTGAAAATGCAAAAATAGAGGTCGCACTGCCAATCATTACTTAAGGTTATTGCTGCCTTTTGGAGCAGTCACCATAGCAATGGAAGTGAATTCATTAAAAGTATATGGTTCCCTAATACACTTGAGAAAAATACAGGCTATAGGAGGGAGGAAACCTTAAGTTTTCCAGTTAATTTCATCTGGCTTAAATGAAGTCACAAAATATCTAACACTTTTCTCATTAAAAAGAATATAAGGTATAGCTTTCTTCTTAAGAAAATATATTTTTTAATACTTCCAAAGGAAAATCTGAGTCCATGTTTATGTGGATGAAGGAAAGATAAGACAGAATTTCAGGAATGAATGTATGGATACTTTATATAAGAATGTTGTACATCAAAAAGAAAAACTATAAAATTTTACCTACTAAAATACCTGAAGTCCTTACCTCCTCAAAGTAGTATCAGTATAGATATTAGTAACATACATTCAACTTTACATTGATGAACAAGGTTATATCATTCTTCTCCACTGGTCTTTTAGTAGTTTTTAAAAATGTTTTTGACCTTTATTTGTAAATGACCATAACATATGTAAAATATTTCTATTTATTGTTTTAATTGAATGTATTTGTCTCATATTATTAGCAAACATGAGTGGGAATCTCTTCCTCCTAATAATATCAATTAAAATTTATAACCTAATATATAGTAATTAATAAAGTACTTTCATTGATAGTGATGATGATGATTCTGTTTGAAAAGTTTGTCTTTTCCTTAGTACACTTGATTCTTATTTTTCTTCCAGTTGCTTGGTGACACCAGATAGGTCAAAATAAGTTTTCTTACACATCATCTATATACCTGGTTTCTGATTTAGCATCTTCTAGCATCTTCTAAGTGTATCAGTCACTTATTGTGAATATCTGCATTGAAGATACTTATGCCATCTGCAATCCTTGCAACATCTTATAAAGTAGGCATCTATCATTTAACACTGATAAAAACAGCTGAGACACAGACAGGGTGGGCGACTTGCCCTTAGCTGCCCAAGTAAGATGGGGCAGATCTACAACACCAACTCTGGTTTCTCCTTTGACTATGTGAAAAAGACTGTACAAAAATTTACTCCTGATTTCAGTGTCAAAAAAAAAAGTGAATGTGGTCCCCTTACTAACTGTGTAAACCTAAACAAGTTGCTTTACCTCTGAATCTGAATTTCCTCCTCTGTATCAGCTGCGACCTAATACCCAGAAGTGATAAACGATGATGAACATAGCCAGCTGCTGTCCAGCAATAGATACTAAAAGTTTCAGTTTCCTTTGTTGCTGTTTTTCCTTCTCTCCCTCTCCTCTGTTTCTGCATCCCACCCCCCCCTGCCTTGTGCACCTTCCTTGGCATGGAAAAGTAAAATAAATGTGCAAGTTCAATTTCTGGGTCCATTTTGTTACAGCTTACATGACATTGGGGACATTACCATCTGAACCAATTTTCTTATTTTATAAACAAAATATACAGAGACAGAATATGTATGATGTCTGGCAAACAGCAGGTACTCAATAAATGTTGGTTCTCTTTTCTTCTCTTTGCTTTGTTAAACATGAAGATCTATGTAAATGAAGGTATTATATTATTATTAGGGACTAAAAGTGGGTCACCAAAATTACATTTAATTTAATGCCCAGAGGACCCAGAAGAGAACAATTAACTTCTTGGGTTCTAATTATTCAAGTTCTGTTTGCCAGGGCAATGCCATGGTTGCTTGATAATTATTCAGGAATCAGCACTTTTCTGTTCTCTAGATGAGGAAGAAAAACTCCTTCATTTGATAATCCACCTTGCAATTGTCTGTTATATACTGATTTGTCATAAATTATTTGGGCATTGGTCCTTTCCAAATACTCTTCCAATGCTGAGATTTTATTATTCTAGGTTGAAATCTTTTTCCTTTCTTTATGTATTAATTCCTTTCATCCTATCTATGAAATCTAAAGATTCAGTTCTCTTTGTTAAATTAGTCCATTTAGTGTTTTCTTAGCTGTTTCACCTGACCTCTACTCCAATCCCCTTTGATCACTCCACACTCCACAGTCCCCCAAATACTCATTTCACCTATTATTTTTCCTATGTCAGCTCTTCCTCAGCATTTTTCTTCTTTCCTGGGCCTATTTTCCTCACTCTCTATTTCCCCTACTCCTTTGTTTCTCTTATTTTCTGTTTCCTGAGTCTCCTCCCTTTAGGTCCTCTGATATTCATTAGTTATATTTCTTTGCCACTTATTCCTGGCTATGATCTAATCTCCCCTTTTCCAAATCACAAATGACTATTTTTCACAAGATTCATAGAAGATGGATTAAAGGAGGTAGGTAATATACTTGTAAAGATTGTAAGTATTTATATAACATAAAATTCATGGCAAAAGAAAGATTCTAGGCTTGGAAGTGATTTGTGTGCATAGTTATAATTTTCTGTACTGAGTGTATTTGAAACATTCAATTTCCAATGCTAACGAGTGGAGGTTTGATGTGTGTCCAGTAAATGAAAGCATGTCTGGGGAGACCTTGGAGAAATCATATCCTTCCTAGGAGGTAGTGCAAAATTAATTCTGCATTTTTAGTGCTTTCAATTTCCCACATGTGATTCCATTGTTATGTCCCTCTTGTCACTTGACAACTATGCAAGGTGGCTTACTGATGTTATCTTTCTGTGTTTCATTGTTAGTTGCATGGAATGTATTTAGCTATTCAAGATGCTGTCTGTTTTCTAATGTTCCTGGTGCCTTTTAAGTCTTTTTCTTTTTCTGTTTCTTGTTGAAGATGAATTTGCAATATTTTTCTAGGTATTTGTGAGGTTGAAACACATGATGTTGACATCTCTTTTTGTTAAATGTCAAATTTTTGAGGATTTTTTTCTTAAATGTTTTTGAAAGCAAAATTTATGCTTGAATGTGTAGGTAGGTAACAGATCCAAGGTACTGCTTTAATAAATTCCCTGCTAAATCCTCATGAAACACTTATTTGATTTCTCAATGTATATAAATATGCACCTCTGTGAAATAATTTCAATACCTTGTATTTATATAGAATTGTAATAAAGTTTCATACATATCATCTTTTCTCAGATTCATATCAACACTGTGATAGGTAAAGCAGATATTGCTCCTTTTATAGATGAGATAAGGGCTTCCAAAAGTTTTATGATATTCTCAAGTTCAAATGGCTAAAAATTAATTGAGCCTGAAATACTTAGATTCACTATGTTTATTCATAATTCATTGCTTTTTCCACCAAAATTTAATGCCTCTTGCCTTAGTCCATTCAGACTGTTACAACTAGAAAATATAAACTGGGTAGTTTACAAACAACAGAAATTTATTTTTCTCAGTTTGGGAGGCTGAGAAGTCCAAGATCAAGGTGGATTTGGTGTCTGGTGAGGTCCCATCTTCTTGCTATAACCCTGTATGGTGGAAGGGCTAGGTAGCTCCCTTGGTCTCTTTTATTGGACACTGATTTCAATCATGAGGCTCTGCACTCATGATCTCATCACCTCCTAAAGGCCTCACTTGCTGACATCATCACCTTAGGGGTTAGGATTCCACTCGTGAATTTGGTGGGGACACAGACATTCAAAGGACAGCACCTCTCATATATAAATATTTATAAAATATGTAACTGCTTTAATGACTATAATAATAAATCATTTACATTTTTATCATTACCATATAGCTATAATTTACCAGTCACCTTACTTATATTATTTCTTGTCCTTACTATACACCTATATAACAAGTCTAATTAGTGCCCATTTATGGATGAGAAAGACGGCATCACAGAATTTTAATAACATGTCCAAAGTCAAAGATTGAAAAGAAGCTAGTTTTGCATTTTAACTTATTCTACATATGTCTGAATGTTCATTATTTCTACTGCCTTATACTATCTAATTTCTAAACAAATTATTTACTGCCACTTTGTTTTACAGTTAGGAAACACAGTTCTTAACTGTTATCCACTTAAAAGAAAAAAAAAAAGAAGTGGAAAAAATGAGTTGCAGTATAACACCAGTAGGATTTCCAGCTCAGGTCCTCTTTAAACCCATTTGCTTAATATTTACTTTTGCATCCGGGAGTCTGTAATCTTATCAGAGACTCGGGTACATGTGCAGTGGTCTGCCTCCAAGTGACCACTGAGGCCAACTGCAGATGGAGAAGGATCCGTGTCCCCCTGAGGTTGGTCAGCAGTATCCCACAGAAACACATGCATGTGCACACACACACACGCATTGCTCAAAATCCAGCCAGTCACATTTCAATTATATCAATGTCATGTTTTCTATTGAAGTGAAACAAATGATCACAGATTTAGATGTGTAAAGCACCATGAATTTATTTCTCAGCTTCTGTGGATCAGGAGTCTGCGTACAACTTATCTGGGTCCTCTGCTCAGAGTCTCCATATCTGCCATTAACGTGTCAAGTCAGTTAGTTGTGTTTCTTCCTGGAGCCTGAGGTTGTCTTTCAAGCTTATGTGGTTGCTGGTAGAAATCGATTTCTTTCAGTTATAGGGCTGAGGCTCCAGTTTTCTTGCTGGCTGCTAGTCGAGGGTCACTCTCAGTCCCCAGTGGCCACCCGCATTTATGTGGCCTTCTCACAAGTTCTTTCCCAACATGGCCTCTTACTTCAAGTCCAGCAGGAGAATCACTCCTCCAGTCTGCTAAGACAAAGTCTTATATAAAGTAACACAATCAAGGGAGTGACTCTTTCATCACCTTTGCCACATTCTTTTGGCTAGGAGCAAGTCTCAATTCTACCCACATTCAAGAGGAAGAGACTACAGAGTGTGACTTGACTGTCATCTAAGAGCTTCATCTAATATATTAACACTAACTCACAGGTCAGAAGTTTTTTAAGAGGAGCAAACAAGTGCCACCTTCTCTTTCCACTTAGGCTGATAGGAGAGTGACTTATGAATCATAGAGAATCTGACACCAGGTATTTGTTCATAAAAATCACAGAGAAGAATTAAGTTTTTCCCTGTCCACCTATAGTAAATAGCTGATGTAATTTCATTCACTAATTTCAGTTGAAAATTTTATCTTGCCATTGTCTTTTGTTGTTTCTTTTCTGCTTGCAATCTAATGCATTTCTAATCATGGGAATTGATTAAAATAAGGAGTAATAATTAATGCCAATTAAGTTGCGTGTATTTTTAAATCTGAGGATGAAAGTTCATCAACTGTAAAGAATTTAAAGTTGTATCTCCAGTATTTAAAAAAAAATTGATTGCGTAAAATAAGAGTGCAGATAGGTTTTAAAGTGTTCTTAAAACATTACCTTGTATCTTTTGTTTTTTGTAAATTGTTTTTAGCTTTCACCAAGACTACAATAGAATAACTTCTCACAGTAACAGCTTTTCTGAGAAAACAGTTTCCCAACTGGTAGGTAGTTATATTCAACTGCAAGAGTTTCCACTATCCAAGCATTCCAGAGTCACAGTCTAAGATTCACTAACGGACCCATGTATTATGAGGAAAGCCTTATTAGTAGCTCAATACCCTCTGTTAGCTGAGGGTATGAGTGACTATAATACTGATGATAATTTATTGCATAACAATAAGATTTTACTGTTGTAGCATTTAAATTAATCATGTAGCAGGGAGGGGCTTTTCTGTTCCTATTCGTTCAAAGGCATTTGTTCAAGTTGTATCTCTACTTTCTCATGTCAGAAAAAACATTAGACAGGATCAGCTGCAGGTATCTGTGCCTCGTGATATCCAAGCAAAGCCCTTTTTATATTTCATCTTATAATTGTATTTGCAACTTAATGTTTGAAGTGTCAGTCTTTGTAAAATTAGCTCATCTTGTTATGATTTCAAGCTTTGATGTGAGCGAAAGGCTTCGATTGCAATGCAGAGTCACATCTGAGAGTAAACTGTATAGACAAAGAGACTTGCAAGACTAGTAAATCAAATACTCTGAGCTGTCTATGTGGATTATGAGATAGTATTTGCATAACTTTGAAGTATTTATACTGATGAAATTACAATAATTAAAATCATTGCTGTGTCAATTGCTAGATGCCACAAGGCATAGCAATTACTAGCATGCAAATCAGACTTTGTGTAAGCATTTTAAAGAATAATTACCTTATTTGATTCAGATGTGCCTGAAAGGCACTAAGAATCATTTGAGCTATTTTGCCTTTAACAATTTTAAGGCTCGTAGATAATGTTGTTATTATCAATTATTTACTTTTGTATATCACTTTTCCTTATTTTGGTTGAAATTTAATGCTGCAGATAAAATAAAAACACATAACTTTGCTGTAACTAAAAACAATTTACTATATCAGTTAAATCTGCATCTTAGTTCAGCAAACATTTTTCTTTCTAATGGGCTTTACTTTGCTATGTCATCAGTTTCATGCCAAATAGCTAATGTATACCCAGTGTCTACATTCACACAATTTAAGATCAGTGCTACAAACTGCAGGAAAATGCAAGAGTGAGAAATCAAGACGTAAGAGGTTGCAGAATATCCTCTTAAATGTATTTGTCACAAGATATGTATAGGTGGTCACTTAGCCAGCTGAAAATTTTGGTCTTGAAATTGAAAATGTTTGACTTTCTAAAATTAACAGCAAAGTTTATATAACACATGAAATCAGAGTTGACATCTTGTCAGAGTATGTGATAATTTAGAAATCATAAAGTACTTCCACCAAAACTTCAGGTATAGTGATGGTTAGTTCAAGTTTACCCCATATGATTGCTTTTTTAAATAAAATATCACATCCTTATCTGTTTTTGGTCTATGTGCTAAGTAATTAAAATACGAAGATATTTTGTGAAACATTTATCAGGTAGAATAATTGAGTTGTATGTCACTAAATCAAGGCAGGGATTTTTACGAAGACTGTTGCCCAACCTACTTTCTTGCCTGGGGCTTGCTTAATTTCTTCATGTCTCTTAATAAATAGTGTCTTTAAATAGGGAAAGTTTTATGTTA
>NW_012154173.1:7178890-7184014 GCF_000956105.1 Propithecus coquereli | reverse complement strand
CAGAAAGTGTTGAAATACAGAAAAGTATAGGGGCATAGAAGTTCTTATTAAAAATAAAGCTTATGACAAATTCTGGTGTCTGCAACCACTGGAAATTAAAAAGATTTATTGTTTTTCCATTTTAATATATTTTTAATACAGTCTTCTTTGTTCTGGTGTCTCTTCCCTATTGAGTGAGTGTGGGTAATCTATCTGATTCTCCTCATATATTTTAAACCTTATATTTATTATTTTAAATAAAGCTTTCATAGATATATTTCTTCTAATTCTTTTTTATCTTACAAAGACCATAGAAAATAAAGATTCACTGATGACTCTTGATTACATTGGTTTACAACAACATTTTATGCAACTTAGTTACAGAGCTTGTTACAGCCCGTATCAAAGTCAAAAATCTTTCTTTGTTCCCTATGGAAAAATAAATTGTACACTCTGGGCAGAAAGCTGGGCAACATGAATATGACCATCACAATGCGTTTGAATAATAGTATCATTACTGTCAGTTCTCTCTTTAATAAAAGATGTATGTGCTTAACCACAATGTATCATAGTTCTCTAGAACACATTGAGTCAAGACTTAAAAAACAACTTAACTTTTTAAAAACTGATTTCTCAAAGTTTTCTGCAGAGATCCTGGCTAAAAATGAGCACTGACCAAATTATACAGCATTTTTGTCTTGATGTGCTAAAAAAGGAAACGGCATAGTAGACCAACTATATGCAGACGATTTTCTTTCATTTCATACATATTTTGCATTTAAAACATATGCTTATAGCATATGCTTTAGGATAATGTGCTTGTATTTATGTTCATATTCTCAATTACTACAGAACAGCATTATGCTATAGAGCTAAGCATATACAATAAAGTATAATGTTATATGGCCCAGAACAATAATTCGAAACAAGCTCAATCTCAGCATTCCTTGGCAAACATTTTAAAAATGGAGTCCTGTTTTCTTTCCCAGAGTTGCAGAAATTCTTTGGAGATGCTTATTCATAGCCAGGTTTGGCAATCACTGTCAGGCTTCCATCTGCATAGAGGAGCCCTAGGGAGTACATATGTGTCCCAGAGGCCACAAAATATGTGAGAGATGGGGACTTAAAGCCTGGTTAACCATATATTTTCCCTCCCCAAGACAAATACACTTTTATCTATTTTACATACAGCTTCAGTGCGAAATTTCATTGTGTAAAAAGATTTATAGTAAAAAAAAAATTGGTGACCTGGCGCTTTTTCAAGTTGACTTTGTAGCTTTTAACAAATAGTTTTGTCTCTATACAGATCTTTTTTTCTGTAAATATATAGGAATAGGTGGATATCTTCTTAATACGAAAATAAGCAAATATACATCAGAAAACAAAATTCAGCAGCATGCTTAATGATGAAATAGTAGAATTTTCAAGAAAATCGAGAACCAGACAAACTTGTATATGATCTATGGTATATTTTAGTATTGTTTTGGAGGGCTAATCAATGTAGTGGAACTGAGAATAAAATATAAGTTTTACGTGCCAGAAAGGAGAACTCAAAAATAGCATATTTAACAAGTCAGAGAGAATCAAATAAGAAACCACTAGATAATAGATTGTGTGACCAGTAAAATTTAGTAGGGTGGACACCTAAAATTTAAAGTATCAAAAGCAAAACCTTTCTCTATATAAATTCTAATGATAAAGATAAATCACTGGAGAAAACAACTGAAAATAGCAGTAAACACTATAAAATATTTAAAACTTCACAAAAAATGTTCAGGATCTATATGAAGAAACCCATGTAATTGTATTGAGGAGTCAGTATAGTATGATATAATAGAGGATAATAAAGATATGTCTTGATTTTCAAAGGAACACAATGCTATGAAAAATAGAAAAAATACTATAAAGATGTCAAATTATCTATAAATCAATCTGCACATTCAGTGAAATACTGATTATAAAGCAAACAGCATTGGTCGAAGGTATCTGGAAAAAAATGTAAAGTTCATGGGAAGAATAAAACTTTAAAAATCAGAAAATTATAAAAAATAAAAAAAATCACATGATCACAAGTGATATAAGATAAAATCTAACAAGTAGACACGAAATTCTAGTCACAAATTACATAATATTGGCATTGCAATTAATAGACAAGGAAATCCAGAAATTAAACAATGCATATATTAGACTATGGTAAAGATAAAATTTAAAATCAATAGAGAAAAGACAGCATTAAAAAATATATTGGGGAAGTTCTCTTTTTGGGCAACACAGAATATTAGGGATCAGAAATACTCTACTGCCTGAAATCATTAAAAACCAAATAAAATATATAAAACAGTGGTTTGCAGACATTGAACATTGGACAAAATAGGACAGTGATCACTGAGAGAGGATTAACAATTGAAGTAAGTCCTGAAACTGTTCCAGTTTACTGCCTGAAAAGATGTTTGAGGACACAATGCAGCAAGGGGCAACCAAGATGGAGTTCAACCATCTCCTGAGTTGAGGAGATAGAGCTGGGAGTTTAGGGAGGTCACGGAAGCTAGAATTCATAAGACAGACTACCAAAGAGAGAGCTGCACAGACAGAGAATCCCAGAGTTCTGCTAGGGCACCATGCTTAAGTCTTCAACTGAGTATTGATCAGTGTGTGTAGATGAGAAACTATGTAAGGCTGGGGGAAAACAAAAAGAGCAGAGAAAACAATCCACACACTCATAAAATGCAGGGAATTTGCATCACCACCTGCCAGAGTGGAAAAACCTTATAATTCATGCGACATTGGGTAGAGGACTCAGGCGGATACTGCTTCAGTATTCAGGCAAAAGTAGTCTTAGACTAAAGACTGATTTGGTCTTGCATATTAAAGATTAAAAGTGAGGCTCAAATGGACTGAGCTGTTTCTAAGTAATTTAACTACATCCCAATAAAAGCTTGAGAATATTTATCGAAATAAAAAAAATCCAGTACTCAGAAATTAATATCAAAAATGTGTAGCATACGATCAAAAATTACTAAGGATACAAAAAAGCAGAAAAATAAAACCTAGAATAAAGAGAAACCTCAATCAAGAACAACGTAATGAAAAATAAAGATTGCCGCAAAGGACATTATTTTATTTCTTTGTATGGCTGAGTGGTACTCCATGACATATACATAAATATACACACACCACATTTTTATATAATTTGCAGAAAAGAATATAAATCAATTATAACTATTGTCCATAAGTTTAAGAACATAGAGAAGAAATTGAACATGTATGTCAAGACAAGGAATATATTAACATAAAAAAGAGACACTATGGATCTAAACAAAGGAATAAAGAATACCAGAATGGTAAATGTGAAATACTTTTTTCCTTCTTTTTAAATATCTTTATAATTGAACACTTAAATAAAAAATAATAAAGAAGTTTAGGATTTTCAATCTATTGAGAAGTCAAATATATGATAACAATAGCACAGAGGCCAAGAAGGAGAAGGTAGAAAATTACCCTTGTAAGACTCTTCTCATATACTTCCCACGGAATCGAAGAGGTTGCTCCTTTTCCTACTCTGCATCACACTTGCCACCTAAACTTCAAAGCGTGATGGCTTGTTTTGCTTGATTTACAAAAATCCCTTCTTAAATTCTGCCTGAAATTTCTCTCTTGATAAGGCTCAGACTTTAGTCCACCCAGCACAGACCAGGAGAACCTATATTTTCATATGTCATTGATAACACAATCCCGTTTCCTCTCTCAGGTTGTCTATGACAATTGTTCCTCCTTCTTTCATCCAAACTCTCTCATGGAAATGAACTCTGAAAAATTAATCTGATCCCCAGTTCACCAGATATATTATGAATGAATTGCAGCTAAGACTGAGATGGGTCTCCAGTTACAAAAAACTAACCCAGATCAATTAGGGAAGTGATTTTTATGTATGGAATAAAGAGACCTTAACTCAGGTACCAAATAATCAGGTCTCTGTATTTATAATATTTTCCTTTATGTCGAAGATTCAAGAAAATCACCAACAGTGAAAACAAGGCATGTGTCTACTTTCCTTTTTGTCTTCTTGCTACGTTTACCATGACTAGAGAGAATGGAATCCCCACCCCCTCACCCCGAAATTAGAACTAAGCGCACCTCTTTGAATGCCTGAAAGATTGAAATGGAATTTCATTCCATGAAGGACTTTGAAATGGCTGATATAAGTTGCAAATTTGATAAGCATTGTGTAGATCAGCTCTTCCTCTATAAACGTCTCAGCTTGTCCTCCAGTTGCACATCTCACAGAGACTGTTGACACCTCCTGAACAGTGTATGATGAACCTGTGAACAATGTGAGATCAGGCCCCAGTTACGGTTGGTTCTCCAACACCAAGTCTGAAGAGCTTTCGTTTTATGCATGTATGAATGGAAAGGGAAAGAATGTCATCCGGACTCAATGGAGAGTTTCCCTTGATACAAATTTATTCATGATATATAATACCTAAAAAAAGATATCTAATTATATTTTTTAATAAATCAAATAGTAAAATGGCTATATTAAGCACGAGAGGACTATTTAAAAGAACAAAATAGCATGGAAAAAGAAAGTATAATTAAATAAAATAAATAGCAAAAGAAGTATACTTAGCAATACAATCAAAGTATCATTTGTAGAAAAGACATGTAACAAGTACCCACAGAACACAGAATATTATAAAGAAGAAAATTAATGGAAAATTATATTAATAGAGGATAATCATAGAACTCTAATCTACAAATAATGACTCTTTTCAAAAAACGAAACAGAACACATACAATAAAAGGAATAATCAAAAGTGTATTATATGTTTTTTTAAGTACTAAGATCATTCACTCAAAATCTTATTATGATCTGGGGAAAATTACTGAGAGAAAATCCATACTTAGATATTACTTGAAAAAATTGCTTGGATTTCAGAAATTAAAAAAAGAAAAACTTGCAAATATCCAGGCAGAAATATGTAATTCATAAAGGAAACACACCAGAGACATAAGGAAGTTTAAAATGAAAAGCATGAGAAAAATTTTATGAGTCAACCTTTCCCCCAAAGAGCAAAAATAACAATAATAATTGCCTCAAATGCTTTTTGTAGCAAGATGTTAGAAAGCAAATAAATTATTAGAAAA
>NW_012154173.1:7167867-7178465 GCF_000956105.1 Propithecus coquereli | reverse complement strand
AAAAAAAAAAAAAAAATCATGTCAGTGGCTTCACTTAGTAAACCTCTTTAATGTTCCACACCAATGCTGGGCTGCACTCCAGTGTACTAGAGGTTCTTTACTCCATTCTGGAAAATAGTTTCCTACCTTTTAGTTCTTCCGTTATCTTCTAGAGCCTTGCCAACCTCCATTAAATTTTCAGAATATGGCTAATGTGCAAGTGAAGAGATGAAAGGGATTTTAGAGGTAAATCCTAGACCGGCGTAGATCATTTCGCTCCACATTGCACTGGCAGGCTTGATCATTTGGCCTCACCAGGAGCAAGAGAGGATGGGAAATACAGCTAAGCACCGGCTTAGGAAGAAAAGGAGAAACACTGATCCTAGTGAGCGCTAGCTTTCTTTGTTATGATTGCTAAACATGTATGTGTCAACAATCACCGTAAAAACCAAACATTAAATTTGAGGAAAAATTGACAGAAAACTGGAAGTATTTCATAGTTAATATATATTTAAGTTAGAGGAGAAGTTAAGGTCAAAAACTGTTAACTGATTAAATTAAAATTCTGGATATGGCAGATACAGGCTATACTGCCTTCTGAAGTGTGTATGGAACGTTTACAAAAATGATAACACATTTTGCAGTGAAGAAAATTTCAATGAAGGAGACTATATTGCTTATAAATTAATTTATTTTATATAAATTGTTAATTTCATGACAGGGACTTGTATAACTATTCATAAATATAAAGACAAAGACATGCACCCAAAGGAAGCCTTGGAATATCAAGAAAGGCTTTCTGTAAAATGTGATATCTACAATTGATTGAGAAATCACAAGCAATTTAATAATTTATATAGTTAAGGTTGTATCAGATATTGGTGAAAAATGAAATGTTATTAAAAAAACACATTAGAGTGGCTTATTAGTAATTTGAGGAAAATCGATAGCTCTTTAAAGAATTATATTTAAAATAAGGTCAATTTGATTAGTTCAATATTAAAAAGTCAAAGTTTTGAATAAAAACAGAGTTTCAAGGTTAAAAGAAATATATTCCAAGTTTGAAATAAAAAAATCAAAAGGAGCATGTAATTTACATATGTTTATTATTTTGAGTGAATAAAGTAATTTCATTATAGTGCAACCTAGCAAATATTAATGTGTGCAATAAATAAAATCACAATTGCATAAAGAGGTAAGACAAATAAATATATCAGTATTAAAGGACAAGAATTAAAAAATCACAAATATTAAAAAAATTTTAAAATTTAAAATGCTTACTTGAACTGATATTTGAAGATATCAAATGTGATTTTTTGAGTATGAAATTGTACCCCTGAAAGCACAAAATCATGAATATGATAAAAGTAGAAATCAAACTCTTTATAAGATATTCTATGAGTTGGTCCAGATGTTTTTCGAGCTTACAAAAGTACTCATAAATTTCCACATAAATTTTTTTTCTTCTAATGTATCCTTCTTAAAAACTTAGAAAAATAATTTGTATAAAGAGTTGTTCAGGACAGGCGTGGTGGCTCCTACCTGTAATCCTGGCACTTTGGGAGGCCAAGATGGGAGGATTGTTTGAGCCCAGCAGTTCGAGAACAGCCTGAGCAAGATAGCCAGACCCCATCTCTACAAAAAATAATAATAATAATAAATTAGCCAGGTGTGGTGTTATGTAGCTGTAGTCCCAGCTATTCAGTAGGCTGAGGCAGGAGGATTGCTTGAGCCCAGAAGTTTGAGGTTGCTGTGAGCTATAATGATGCCACTGCACTCTACCCTGGGCACTAGAGTGAGGCCTGTTTCAAAAAAAAAAAAAGTTCACTAAAGCATTTATACAAATCAAAAACAAAATGAAATAAGTGAGTCTTGTTGTGTATTTAGCTGGTTTACAACAGTAAAGAAATGAAAACAACCTAATAGGTGTACATTTATCCATCCTCCATAACACTAAAATAAAATTTAAAGGAACACAATCAGTGGCCACCATTGTTAGAGAACCAAACTCTTATTTTGAAAACTGATAAATAGAGGAAACAAAGAAAGCATTTCCCCCATTCCTATGAAAACTGTACCCAGAGTATCCAAATAGATGACAAAGTGAAGTTTTCTTTCATACGTTTTCCAGATAATAAATGAAAAAGAATAATTAGAATATCATCCTTTTGTGACCCAAATCAATTCATGAATCTAGACAACGATCATCACTGAGAGGAACAGACAGAGAGGAAGTAGTGAGTGATTACATCTGTATGTGTGTATTGTCTGGCCGGCTCTCTTTTGGTGATCCTAACAACCACTGACGGCCTTTGCTTTCTATTCTTTTTTGCTTGCTCTTCCTAATCTCCATATTTTATAACGGAATATTTCAGGGCTCCATGTTTTGATATTCCTTACATAGACTTATCCCAGCTCATGGCTTTAGATGCCATTTATACAATGATGATTTTTTCAATGGTGGATGTTTATTTTCAAAATTAACACACAATTGTTAAGGGTTGAAGTATGTGACCCCAGAAAAGATATGCTAAATTCCTAAGGCCTCAGAAAGTCATCTTATTTGAAAATGGGTCTTTGCATATATAATTAGTTAAGATGAGTTTATATTGGAGTGCAGTGGGCCCATAATCCCATTTCACTCGTTAACTTATAAGATGTTCATGTGAAGACACAGACACAGGGTGAGTGCCATGTGATGATGGAGGCAGAGATTAGGGCCATGCTGCCAAAAACCAAGAAATGCCTGGGGCTACCAGCAGCTGGAAGAGGCAAGAAAGGGTCCCATAGAGGCTGCAAAGAGATCCTGGCCCAGCCAACACCTTTATTTCAGACTTCTAGGCTCCAGAGCTGTGAGAGAATAAATTTCTGTTGTTTTGATTTACCTTCCTTGTGCTGCTTTGTTATAGTAGCCCTGGGAAACTAATACAACATTCCAACTCTTGATTTTCCACCTTAATCAAACTTGCTCCTCCCTCAGTCCTCTTTAACATAGTAAATGGTAGCTACAACTCCATGCGTCCATGTGTTTAGAACCAAAACCTAGAACCCATTTTTGATTCCTCTAATACTCTCTGTATTGAAACCATCAACAAATCCTTTTGGTTCACCTTTAAAATCATCCAGAATTTGACCAATTTATAGTGCCTTTGTTTCCACCTCTCAGTTCCAGTCACTGCCATCACTCATCTGTTTTACTGACATAATTTCCTAATTGGTCTGCTTCTTTCATCTTTCACCCTCTGCTGTGGATTCTGAATGTATCAGCCTGAGTGATTGTTTTGGAACAAAGTCTGATTATGTCTCTTATTGCTCAACATTCTCTAGTGGCTTCCTACACAAGATGGATTTAAACTAAAATTCTTAACATGGTCTAGAAGAACCTCTATGATTTGGTTTACTATTCTTCCACATCTCCCATCACTTTCCATACCTTTTTGACCTCATCTTCTACCAACTTTACCTCTAACCCAACTACATATATCACAGAGCCTATTTGCTTGGTGTTAATCTATGCTTAAAATGTTCTTCCCATGGATAGCACGTGATTCACTTCATCTCTTTTTAAATATGATGTTATCACTATGGCATTTCTTGATTTTCCTATTTAATACTTCAACAACCTCAATCCATATCCTTCTTCCATGCTTTATTTTTCTTCAAAGTACTTATTTCTAACTGGCATACCATAAAACTTACTTATTTGTTTATTACCTATCTTCTGCCACTAAAATGTGTACTCCATTATAGCAAATTTTAATCCTTTAGTCACTGCTGTATCTCAAATCCTAAAAGAAGGTCTACTACATAAATACTATTTCATAGATAATTGTATAAATTAATGATTACAGGGGATACTGTTAGTCAACTTGAGAAAACAAGCTATTTTACAAAACTTACTATGTTTGTTACATACATGTGAAATAAAGATTCCATCTATAGGTGAAATATTTCTTCATTAGAATATGTCTATCAAAATCAGTTTGGAGAATTAAATAATTTGATTTACCTTCTAATTTAAACTGATAAAACCGCATTTTTAAATTAATGTTATAAGATTCAATTATTTTACAAAATCATATCTTTCTTTCAAATTGTACAAATCAGTATTGATGCCCAAGTGTTTATCAAAGTATACTCTCCAAAGTAATTACATTTTCTTTTGTCTAAAATAATCATTAGTGACCTCTTATAATGGGGAGGGAAGAAAGGTCACCTATGGGAAAATAAATGACTTTTTGGAAAGATGTATGGCCCTTAGGAGAATAAATGGGAGATATAGAAGTTTTGTGACAATGCCTGTTTGATTGTGGTGTGGACTTCTCCAAAAAGAGAACATTAGAGTTACTTCTGGGGAGGGGATTTACGAAAATTAAGTTCTTTTAGGGGCAGGCTCTGCTTTTAAGCAGATAAGGGATTTCAGGAACTCCAGTGCTTTTGGTGCAATATAATTTTTGTGCCACAATGGCTTATTCTGGACCTCCCTACCTGTCATAGCTTTTTAAAAAAAATTCTAGAAATAATATTTTGTTTTTATATCATGATTTATCCTCTTCAAAGCACTTGTTCATTTTAAATCAATTTTATCAAGGTGTTATTTTACATATGGGAAATATATCCATTGTAAATGTATAGTTCAGTATGTTATGACACATTCATACAACCTTGTAACCCCATCACCTCAAGTACGATAGGGAAATAGAACATGTTGCAAACTTTTTACATAATAGGGCAGATAGCAAAGACTTTAGACTTTGCAGGATATATAGTCTCTGTTGCAGCTACTCAACTCTGCCTTTATAGTGTAAATAGATGGGCATGGCTGTGCTTCACTAAAAGTCAACCTGCAGGTTATAGTTTGCCATTTTCCAATATAGAATATTTTCATCACCATCATGCCACTTTATGGTCAAATCTCCAGCCCCAGCCCCATCCAACTATTTATTCTGCTATCTAATATTTAGATCTGATTTACGCATTCTAGAGAATTTAAAATAAATCATATAGTATGTACTCTTTAGTGTTTGGCTTCTGTTATTCAGCATCTTTTTGGAATTCAGCCATATTGTTGCATGCACTAGTGGTTAATTTGTTTTTGTTGTTGAGTGGTATTCAATTATACATACATATTTTTGTTTGTTTTGTTTTTTGATTTTTTTAAATTTCAGTATATTATGTGGGTACAAATGTTTAGGTTATATATATAGCCTTTGCCCCACCTGAGTCAGAGCTTCAAGTATTGCTAACCCCCAGACAGTGCTCACCGCACCCATCAGGTGTGACTATACCCATCCCCTCCTCCCCTCTCCCATCTGCCCAACACCCAATGAATGTAATTACTATATGTGCACATAAGTGTTGATCAGTTAATACCAATTTAATGGTGAGTACATGTGGTGCTTGTTTTTTCTATTCTTGTGATACTTCACTTAGTAGAATGGTCTCTAGCTCTATCCAGGATAATACAAGTGGTGCTATCCATTCTTCTATAGGTATATATTTAGGTTATCAGTTTTTGTCTATTATAAATAAAGCAACTATGGGCATTCTTAAAAATAAAAGAAAATAAAATAATCATTAAAAATATATGATATATGACTATTATCAACAATTAACTTCACTTTTTCTTAAGCATTTTCTTTGTATAAATTGTGTTGCTCCAGTTGCACCATGGAAACATAAGTAACCATGAGCCTTCAAATCACAAATAATCTATCCCCAAATTTAAAATTTGATGTTTCTATTCAGGGAGCTTAATATTTCCAGTCATATAAGTGTATTAAATAATAATATCTGATTACCGGCAACTTCACATTCTCATGAAATGTCTTTGAAATGTTGAGTTTTCATGCAGACTAGATGTCTATTGTATTTTACTGCCAAAATAACATGTTTCAAATAGTAAAACGGAGGGGGAATACTGACTGAGCTATTAATAAAACACACCAGCTTTTAGCTGGCAAAGCAGCCTTCTTTCCATCAAACATGTCTCAGCCTTTAATAAAGAAACTCAAGTGGTGTAGGTGAAAAATTACTTTTCTCACCCGGTCATCTGTCTGTCATGTATTATTCAGGTCACCAATGTTTGTCCTGAACTGTATCATTCTGTAGTTGTGTCAGGTATGAGATATGTTCAGTGTAATTCCATCAGACTTCGTGAAGTTGATTAGAACAGATCACCTTTCGGCATGGGCACAAGTTATCTCAGCAGATTGAGTGAAAAAGACTTATTTATCTTTGCCTCATAATAAAGAAAGAGATGAGCAAATTTATCCATTAACTTGAAAAGAGTCACATATTTGGTGTGGAAAAAAAACTATAGTCAGTAATTCTATTGAAAATACTACAGTAAGTACATGGATGTTTCTTCAATAGAAAAAAATACGGGACTCTACATTTAATAGCATGAAATATTTAAGCAAAGCACACACATTTTTATTATAGTCCTTAAAATGGTAATTCTTTGTCCCACGAGAAAATGACAGAATATAATAAAAAATGCCGTATCTTTGATGGTTTCCATTGGCCTTTTTCCGGCATTCTTTTTTGCAAAATAATCTGTACTTTCATTTTTCAGAAAAAAATATTCAACATTTATGTAATCATGACATTATTATGTCTTAACTAAACCACAGACTATTTTGCTATAAGCATTCTAAAATCCTTAGCAACTCAAAACAGTTGTGAAGAGGACTGGGCTAATACAAAGATATGTATTCGGTGTAAAGAAACCTAAGATCTTGTCTGTCATGACCTGGGGTCCTCTTCTGCCAAATTAACAACTGACACTAATGGATTCCCAAAGAGGAGGGGGACCAAAGTGATGTACACGAATCATACAGTAGAGCCAGGTATGCGTTCAAATGTGTACTCTCCTACTAATCAAATTCATGGTCTTGGATATATTTCTAAATATTAGAATAAAATAAAAGGACCATACGGTAGCATCTCTAGCACATAGTAACGTTAAAGCATTACATATAATGTTCAACCTTTGTCATTTGCTCAAATGATTTAAGATTGCACAAAGTAGAAATCAGTATATGTTCTTTACTCTCTTCCAATTGTTGATTTTAAGAATTCTTGAAATGGTTTTTGGAAAATATAGAAGATCATTACTAAAGGCAAACTAGGATGTTTAGAAATGTTGTGATAACAAAATTTGAATTACTATATAAAAAGCAAATAGACAGATTGTGAAATCTCCTGAGGAATTACTTGATTATTCTTTTCTTCATAGACTTCTTATCTACAGTAGCCAGAAGACTTTCTGGAAAACAAAGTTGATTTTTCCTAAGATGCTTTTCAATCCCTGAAGTCTGGAATGTGATTTGATATAGTAAACTTTAGAAACTGCTTTAACTCTTCTACATCATCTCGTATATTTGGCTGTAACTCGCTTTGTGTAGGTGAACAGGCTCTTTTTATTGTTCTCTCACTCTGTAAACCTGTATGTTTCCTTTTGCTGTGTGCCATAGCTCAAAGCAACAAGTATTTATTAAGCTTCAGAGATGTGACCAGTATTGTGCTGGGCTGTGTGGAATACTTGGCAGGTATAGCCTTTGTTCTCACAGAGCCGAATATATTTTTGAGCAGGTGAACAGGAAGGCTTGCACGTGTGAAGCTAGTCAGAAACAATGAGCCCATCTAAATCAAGTGTTACTACCTCCAAAAGCAAGCTAAAGTTGTTAGAGAAATTTTGAGTTGGGGAAATATAGAAGACGAATTTTGTGTAAAATATTTATTAATACATTCAAAGAAAGGAACCAAAAAGACAGAATTAAATTTATACTTATCTTCCTTCACATTTTAAGATCTTTTTTTTTTTTCAAATCCATTTGAGATTCTAGCTTACCTACATGAATTATTCTATGAAACAATTTTTTGGCTGGAAACTTATTGGTGATTTAAATAAGCCTCCAAATCATAGCTCATCTATTATATAGTTCTGGGATTCCCTTTAACCCTAGCTACAAGGGCAGGCTCTGATTGATCTACCCTAAGGCAATCAAGGTAATCTAATTGAAGAATAAGTACATGAGCTACATTTGTTCAATCACAGTGAAACTCAGAACCTTTGTTCCCTGCTTAAGAGAAAATAAACCAACTGTCTCCTCATGGATTTAACCAAAGAAGGAGCCTTGTTGCTGCTAGCAATTATACTTCAGCCAGGAGAACCATCAGCCTGAGAATGCAGAAGACATGAGGGAGAGGGGGCAAGAGAACTTTGAAAAAAATATCCTAAAGCTTACATTATTTCTGGACTTTGAACAGGACCAAACACATTTCTTTTATTTTTTAATCCAATTTATATTAGATATGCTATGATGTGTTACCTTAAGTGCTTTTTGAAAATAGATAAGCACATAAATTTTTAAATATAGAAAAAAATTAAGAATAAATATAAATTGCGTTTCTCCTTCAACAATAAATCCTTTTATTATAGAAGTTAAAGTTCTTTTAAATTTGAAAATCAACCTACTAAAAGAATTTGTTATAAAATATATGTTAAGAATACTAAAACATCTCAAAATGCCAAGATTCAACATGAATAATATCTGAAAGCAATCACATGCAAGAGAATCGATATCACCATCAATAATAAAACAAAGTTACTTAAAAAGTAAAAGAGAGGCACAAGCAGACAGTGTGTGTTGGTGGTGAAGAATTTATGTTTTGGAGCCATACAGAAGTGGGTTTAAATGCTAATTCACTCACTCACTTAGTGTGTGACTTTGGGCAGGTCATCTAACATATCTAACCCTCAGCTTCCCCATCAGTAAAATGTAAAAAAAAAAAAAAAAAAAAAAATATATAGCCAAGCTATTACCACAAAAAAGTGATAAGCATCCCCTTCTTCTACAAATATGAGCAACTACTTACCCTTTACTGATAAAAGCTCTAACCTTGTTTTTGTCTCCCTATGTACCAGGTAAAAATTAACACACACAATCACTACATTGGCCTTGCTTTTGGATAGCATCCAATCTAGAATTGCCCTGGGCTTCTTTCACTTGGCCTTAGAATAGACCATCACTATTCCAAAACCTATAAGCCTCATCCAAATTCCTTCGCTGAGATGTCCTACTGTTTCTTCGGAGTGTTTTCTCTTTTGCTACAAACTAAATAAATTGCCTTTAAACTACCAGTGTGCTCCTGATGGTGTTTGATTGGTGAGATTTAATAAGTCATAGGACCAATTCATTCAGTTAATCCTTCAACTGTATTTCTAAAATATTTAAGTGGTAGTTTGAGCTTAAGTTTAATTTAATTTTTTCAACATTTTTATTTTGAAAAAAAAATTCAAGCCTACATGAAAATTGAAAGAACAATTCAATGAACACCTGTATGCTCATCACCTGAATTCAATTCCAAACATTGTGCTATATTTACAATATTAACTGAGTACCTAATAGTCTTCATCTAACTAATTATATCTGATAAGTTATGCAATCCTGTGATTATTACCTTAGCCTCCTTTTCCCCAAATTTTTGTGGGTATTCTTCTATATCTCTCTCCACATTTTGTTATTGTCTGCAAGACACAACTTTCTCCACTCATCTATTACATGGAGGAGTTTATTAAGGCCTCATCTTAAACCTTCATCTTTTTCTGTTTCCAGAATGTATCCCTATGATCTCATTTTTACTCTTAGTTGCAATTAGTATATATAATCAGAAAAATTCTAAATTCATATCTCATATTTTCTGATTTCTAGAGCTGTATACACAACTTCCTGCCTTACCTTATCTTTTAGAAGTATCAGAGACATCTAAAACCCAGTAAATATAAATCCAAACCCATCGTCTTCACCCACTCAGTCCTGGTCCTTTGCCATTGCTGTCTATCACAGAGATTGGCACTGTCATGTTTTTGCTTAGAAAAGCATGGAATCTACAAGTCACTTTGACACCTTTCCTAGAGATATGTCCATAGGTAAGGCTGGTAGATTCTCCCCAATCCCCAAATACCAGTTTATTTGATGTCTGTCACCTTCTCCCTTGTGTTAGCTACCATCATCTCCTACAGAACGACTGCAGTAGGTTGCTAATTGGTCTATATCTATTTTGTTTTCACCCCTCCAATCCATTCTCTAAAATGAAAAAGGAATAAACTTAAAGACTGTAAAAATAAAGAAAGCCTGATCATTTCACATTCCTATCCTGTTTCAAAATTCTTCATTGTCTTCTTATGATTGCCATAATAAAGATGGTATTTCTTAACAGGGTTTATAAGGCTCTAATCGTCATCCTCAAATTCAACCATCCTGTTCTGTCCCATTCTCCACACACTCAGCTCATTAGGTCCCTTTATGTCCATGCTTCCTCCTGTTTCTTTGCACACATCATCTCTTCACCAAGTTACCTCCTACTCATATTTCATATCCTGTGTCGAAGACCACTTCCAGACTGTAACACATCACCCCATTCTGTCCTTTTGAGAAACTATGTGTTTCAGATCTGTATTGCTTATCACCATTAAAGTTTATATCAGTAAAGAATGCATTCCCCTACAAATACAAACCAAATAAGGAAACAAACACAGAATAGGTGTTTATTTGTCTCCTATAAGGAGTCTGGAGTGGGGCCTTTCTGACCTCTCACTTTACCGACTGCAG
>NW_012154173.1:7165272-7167607 GCF_000956105.1 Propithecus coquereli | reverse complement strand
TTCTTTATAAGTTCTATGTTTTTATTGACAGTCTCTATTTGTTTAAATGTCATTATCATATTTTCTTTTAATTTTTTAGACATAGTTTCTTGAAGTTCTCTGACCATCTTTATAATAGATGACTTAAGCCTTTATCTATTAAATCTAATGTTTGGATTTTCTTAGTAACAATTTATATTCCCTGCTTTTTTTCTCCTTTGTATAGACCTTACTTTCCAGTTTCTTCCCAGCCTTTACTGAAGTGCTATGTGTTTGTATGTGTTGGAGCTTACATCAACATTCTACAAGGCAGTTTATAACTCTGCTTGCACAGAGCTTTGAGGCAAGCCACAGGTGAGAATTCATGTCCTTTTCAGATCTTTCCTGTTCATGCACACAATCCTGTACATGCACATAGCCTTCTAGATTCCCAGGAATATTTCAGAGTTATGCAAACCAAAAAATACTAAATTGTATAAGAAAAAAGAGCAAAAATCATACAATATATGATACAAAGACATGTCTAACGCTGATACATTATATCAAGACTTTTCTAAATTTAATTAACTTTGATTTATAAATCTAACATGAAATTAAGACAGTAATGGAATGTAATGCAGAAATTAAAAATAATCATACACACTGATATGAAATTTTGTGTGATATGAAATGATATAATTTCAAATTAAGTTAAAAAATAAAATTGGAGAACAGTAGTTGAAAGACTGTTGGACATAATATATTTAATTACGATATAATCAGAAAAAATATGTTTTTGTTAAAAAGTGACAATTTACTGATACGATGACATCAAAATGAGGAGCTCAGGAATAGAAGATTTTAAAGCCTTTTCCTTATCAAATTCAGTCTTGTATGCGTATTGGCACATTGCTTCTACCCAACTTTACTTAGATGATAGCTATTCTCATTCTTCATTATATTTTGGTACCATTTGCATGCATTATACCAAACACAAGATACTTTCCATGATTTGTTATGTTCTGAATCTTATTTTGCACAATAAGAACATGGTTATACATTTTTATATGTAACTTCATAGTGACGCAAAAGAGTTTTTTTATTTAAATGTTTTTATTGTGTATGTTTAAGGTGTACCAAATGATGTTTTGATATATATATGCTTAGTGAAATGATTACTGTAATTAAGCAAGTTAACATATCCTTCACCACACAGTTACTTTTTTGTGACAAAAGCACTTAAAATATCATGTCTTAGCAAAATTTCAGTGTACAATACGATATTATTAACTATAGTCCTAATGCTGTACACAAGAGCTCTAGATCTATTCATCCGACGTAGCTTCAGGTTTTTACCCGTTGACTTACTCTTCCCCATTTCCTCCTCATCTCTGCCCCTGGTAACCAGCATTTTACTCTCTATTTCTATATATTTAACTTTTTAAAGATTCCATATATAAGGGAGATAGTGTAGTGTTTTTGTTTCTGTGTCTAGATTATTTTACTTAGCATAATATTCTCCAGGTTCATGCAGCCTGTCTCAAATTACAGTATCTCTCTACATTTTTTAGGGCTGAATAATGTTTCATTGTTTATATACACCGCAATTTCTTTATCCATTCATCTATCGATAGACACTTAGCTGTTTCCATATCTTGGCTATTGTGAAAAATGCTGCAATGAACATGGGAATGCAGATAGCTCTACGAGGTACTGATTTCATTTCCTTTGGTTATATAACCAGTAGAGGGATTTATGGGTCATACGGTTGTTCTACTTTTAATTTTTTGAGAAACTTTCCCATACTGTTTTCCATAATGACTGCACCAATTTACATTTCCACCAACAGTGTAGAAGTTTCTCTTTTTCCTATACCCTTGCCAACACTCATCCCTTGTCTTTTTGTTAACTGCCATCTTAACAGGTGTGAGGTGATACCTCATTGCCGTTTTGATTTGCTTTTCACTGACCATTAGTAATTTGAGCACTTTTCCATATACCTGTTGGCCATTTGTATGTCTTTGGAAAAAATATCTATTCAAAACCTTTGTCCATTTTTCAATTGGGTTATTTGTTCTTTTGCTATTGAGTTGTATGAGGTACTTATATATTTTGGATATTAACCCCTTATTATATATACAGTTGTAAATATTACCTCCTGATCTGTAGGCTGTCTTTTCATTTTATTGATTTTTTTCCTTTGCTGTGTAGAAGATTTTTAGTTTGACTTAGTCCAACTCGTTTATTTTTACTTTTGTTACCTGAGTTTTTGGTGTGGTATCCAAAAATCATAGCTAAGGCTAATATCAAGAAGTGTAAAACGTTTTTTAAAGGAGTTTTTTAAATTAGGGATAGAAAAGATATAAATAATAATAAC
>NW_012154173.1:7138827-7154572 GCF_000956105.1 Propithecus coquereli | reverse complement strand
TAAAAACTATATAGATAACTCTGATTTTTTTATTTGTTACTTCAGTTAAGCAAAGTCATCCTCTCTGTGACTTATCCCATTTTCGTTGCTTGACCATCTTGCATTAGTAAAATGGTTGGCCAGCTTTTTTTTCCTTGCTTTGTCTACATACACATAACACCATGAGCAGCAACAACAAAATAATTAATTGAAATATGTGTATCTTGTAATTTTTAGGACACAATTTTTAGTTGATGTTTTGCTTAATTGATATTTAGTTAACTCTGCAAAATGCACTACATTTTTGTCATTCTAAATAGTACGGAGATGACCTACACTTGTTAACAGTGGACACAAAATGCACAGAAAACAAGTAGACCACTGATTGAATCCATTTCATGTATGTGGATTGCATCTGCTTCTCCCTAATGGGAAAGGTTGTTCAAGCACAAGAAAGCCTGTTTTTCTTACTTCTTCACAGGAAAATGAGAAGGACTAATCCTCTTCAGTGTACTTCTGAATTCAGAATCATGTTTTGTTAACAGGGTTACCATTTCCAGACCAACTGTCAATCTGGGGCATCTGAAACTTCGGGCACTTGGGATCAATTCTAGCTTGTTAAGCCATTCTTACGCTCTGTGAGGGTATTTGTTTTAGTTAGAGACCTTTCAAGTCTTTCTTGGATTCTACTTTCATTTCTTTTCTTAATGTTTCTCTGCATGCTCTCTCGATACCACTGCCTTATAACAGAATGCATCGCTGTAACTATAATTAGACATTGCCTTGTCTTTCCCGATGCCAACCAACCAACCTCTGCATAGGCAAGAGAGATCTGGAAAGTAATCCTTCTCACAGTTGCTCTCCTGTTGTTGCTCTAAGTTCCTTCTCAAGCTGAAAGTCACAATAAAAGCTCCAAACTAGGTATCAAGTATATTAATGACATGTAGCTCATGTTCAACTAAAACTATACTACTTGAGGTAAAAAGAAAGTGATATTATTATAATATTTTCCTTTCTAAATAAGGGATGAGGGAGGAGCTTTGCAAAGAAACAGGGATTTAAAGTATTTTGGGAGACTTTTGATGAAAGTGATTAAACATCTGGCAATATATTCTAAAATGTATAGTTTAGTGAATTTTTATCTCTAAATCATTAAGATAATTATACTGTAAATTTCAAGTTTAGCTTTCTTGAAAGATGACATATACTAGGTTTAGAATTACAGTTATTTAAATTTTGACGTGGAATTACTGCATTTACTATGTAATATGTGTGGTTACAGGCATGTGTGGTTACAGCCAGAAACATTTTTCTGATAAAACCTCTTGATACTGGCTTTCTGGGCATATTGTGGTAGGCTGCAAGACTTTTTATTCCTTACTACACCATGAACACATGAGTAAATCGAAGAATGACAACGTGGAACTATGACAACACTCTGAAGCAGCCCTTGCTGACATGAATTATGAGGGTCATTATGTGAGAGCACTGAGGTGAGAGTGAGAAACCTTAAGGGTTTGATAGTTAGTGAAATATTTAGAAGTTTGGATGTCAGTCCTTCTTTATTAGAGTTTTTTAATTTCTTCAGGTTTATATCTAGGACTACAATTTCTAACAAAAATGATCTACTCCACAATATTATCTTGGCTTTTATCTTTACTCTTTTAAAGTGAAAAAGAAAAATAAAAACCTTCTGAACATGAAGGTTATTTTTCCATGAAAAAAGATAGAATTTTCAAGTAAAATTTAGTATTCACAGACTAGGCAAAGTAAAATTCAAGAATATAGTTTGTTTTGATAGTTCTTTCTCCTATAGGTAGTTTAACACATTAACTTCCATGTGAGTTATGAAGTATTTTTCAAGTTTTCACATTACTTTTCACATTACTCATTTTCAAGGTTTTATACCACTTTTTTATTGATGTATGTTTTAGGATTGTTTTGTTTTCAAAGTTTGTATTCTATTTTTTGTAGTAAAACACTGTGGCCCCAAGGATAATTTTTCTTTTCTTTTTTTTTTTCATGGCAATGTGTTAAAAAAGATCTATTTATGTAATTAATAGCATTTTTAGACATATATCAAATTAATAACATGAGCAAAAATTATCCCATACTAAAATTGTTCCTCTGTAGAAGTGATACTGATAATTAAAATTGAATTCTATCAATATTTGGCTAATGGGAAATACTAGCTAGAGTAAACCAGAATTAAGCAGTCTTAGTTTATCAGTATGACTTCCACAGTGATGTTGGAAATTTTATTCTAATATTGTCAAAAACAAATATAACCCTTGGATTACTTAAGTATGCACCAGAGATTGATCTACATATTTTATATTATTATTTCTACCATTTCTATGACAGAGAAGACAACTCCACTGCATATATTCTTTCTGAGAGTGATATTTTCCCATAACAATTTTATAACTAGAGGTCATTTTAAAATATATTATCCTTTAAAATTTTGAGAGTAGCTAAATCGGGACTCAAATGTATTTATTTCAACTTGAGACAGGATAAGGGCCTTGACTAAGAAATTAGGGTAGTAGATTCCACAGATATGTCCATTCGTAGAACTAAAGGACAAATTAGATATAGAGATCTAGCAAAGTAAGTGTAGTGAAGAATGACTGAGCTATCTGGTTTAGACAACCAGTAGAGGATGCAGTAATTTAATGTGAAAAGAAATTCAGCAAGATGAATAAACTTCAGAAGAAAGATACCAAGTTTTGTTTGGGATATAGAATTGAAAAACTGAGAAATCATTAAAGGAGAGATGTCCAGAGACTGAACAGAAGATCAGACAAAGGAAAATATTGAAGACATCCATAGATTTAGGAGTCTATACTCAGCAAACAATAATATTTAGACTGTGCCAGTCCTGAAATAATCAATATAATCTTTGTTGAAACTATGCAAATACCCCAAAATACCAAGAAAGATCAGAAAGTGGAAAAAATTATCCTGAGGACAGAACACTGATGTTGATGGAAAATGCAGATGAGAGCGTGAGAAAAGAGACCTGAGTTGGCAAAATATTGTAGGAAAAAGGAAAGTCTGGACATGTGCACCAAGGGGAGTCTCCTTGAGGACAGGAACATAATTTATCCATATTTCATTCTGAGAATTGAGCACTTTAAAGGTATTTCCAAAATATGAAGGGACGGGTGAATAATTAAAGCAAAAAATCAAGATTCTTGTTATTTAAAAGTGTCAAATATTATTCAAAAGTCAAATACCTTTATGCCATATAAGAGATCCTTGAAAAAGAAGGACAAGGCAAGAGTTGCATGTGGCTGATGGAAACAGAGAACAGATTGCAAAATTTTGTGTAAGTTATTAAATTCCCTATACGATTTGTGAATTGAGAAAATAAAAAGTGAAATCTGAACTTTTTTAATCTGTCATTAACAAAGATACATGTGATGTAACAGATCTTTAGCGCACACAGTGTACTGCTACTACGTAAGGTAATTAGTGATTTCTATTTTGCCTTCAGGTTTAAAAGAACAATTTATGGATAGGGATAAGAATGATATTGAGTTTCTAGGTGCTTTCTCTCTAATATTTTTTCATGCCGGCCAATGCAGGGCCTTGCCTGCATGCTTCCCAGCTGATGCTGGGCCCACACCGGGATCCCTCTTCAGAGGAAGTATTCCATGGGAGTGAAGATAAATCCACTTCCACCCGAATGCAATTACCTGCAATGTCTGTGTATACATCAGACTGAGTGAGAGATTGAGGCATGGTGGGAAGATGAATGGATTTAGAAACAGAGAATTTAAGCCCTAGCTCTAGGACCTTTGGGCAGGAAAATTCATTTATTTTGTCTTCGATTTTCTTATCTACATACAGAGAGAATTGGATTAGAGTACTCTAAATTTTCTATAAACTTTTATATTCTGGGATTTTGTAGGGAAAAAGCAAATAACTCTTTTACCGCTGATGGCTTGATGTTCCTTAGGCCATGACTATGAACATAGTACCCAGGTCTTAGAAATAAAAATGTGTGAGAACCATAATATGCATAGAAGATATCTGCAAATTTATTTACACATTCATTTGAATGTGTATTTTTCTAACTCTATAAAAAGTTTGGTAACAATGTTTAGAATCTTTTGAGACACCAAAACTATTCTAAGGACTCAATACATTTTTTTGATATTTTGAGAAGATGTATATATATTTACCTTGAAATATATTCCTGAATGGATCATCAGCCATATACACATTTCTCTGTTTCTTCATCTGATTATGCAATGAGGAGAAAGAAAATGTAAAGAGATATCCAGGGAGATAGGTGACTTCTATTGTCTTCTTTCAATTTAATGACTTTTGCTCCTATGGTATCAACCATTTCTGTCTACACTTTTTGTTAAATACTTCTTAAAACTTTTACCTGTTTTGACCTTTGAGGCCATGTGAGTAAGATTACTCAAACTGCACTGATAACCTTAAAGCATAATGCCACCTCACTGACTCTCTCACTGGAAATAATGTATGTTGGTATAGGAAGAATAAAAAGTTGCTTAAATGAGAAACATTGTCTTTGTGCCAATTGTCTTGGTCTTTTAAAGATTAACATTAAAGGTGAGGAAATGTTTCCAGTGAGAACACTGAACAGGTTTCATTGTAATTAGTTTCTATATTCAGATTAATTCATGGGTTCACTGTCAACTACTGAAATGCCCAGACTAGATAAGGTAATCCATCCCCCAGGGAAAAGAATTAATTCAATGTGTCATGGATATGAACACAGAAAGTACACAGAAGAAAATATTCAATGTGATGGGGGAAAAGTGAGAGAGAAGAGAGGGTTTATCTTTACAATCTTTTATTTTAATCTGAAAATATCTTTATATTGTTATCAATATATTTGAGAGAGTTTTTTTTTTTTTAATCATCTGCTCTTTAGGCATTTTGATCAAATGTAAAAACACACGGGGAAAAAAGTCTATGTGATAGGAAGTACGAGAGAGAGGGAGGGAAAGTGTTTATCTTTACAGTGTTTTAATCCTAGAATATCCTTATATTTTTGCATATATGTTTGACATGCCATTAATTTTTTAATCGCCATGTTTAGTCATTTGATCAAATGTAAAACAGTATTCCTATGACTTGTGTTTTATTGAGCCAGATATAATTAAAAAGCAATTCTATTCCTTAGAGATATAGAATGTATTTATATGTCACATTCCTGTGGCAAAATAATGTGCTATGACCGGAGACAATTTGAGTGGTGCTTAGAAGGAGGCTCATCCTCACAATCTATTATTTCTTTTGAAGCAACTTTCTTTTTACCACACACATCCTGACAGCTTAATGAGTATGAATTTTTCCCTGCTTTTGTTTTCTATGTAGTCTAAAGAACCAATGACCTCTTTGCCAAGACTGACATCTGATTGAAAAGTCACTGTTCACGCTCTTATTTGGATGAGGGTTTGAAAAAATTGAACTTGTTTGTTTTACCACTTCTGCATCTTCCACTTGTGTTGACTTTGAGATTTGTGGCATTTGTTCTCAGCATGGTTTCAGAATCTTTAGCAGAGCAGCTTAGGGTTGTCTGGTACCGTAAAGAAATCACTGGGTCTTTTGAACAAAGTATTTGAGTCTCTAAGGGTAAAAACTGAGCTCACATTTCTTGACGATAACCTTTAACTCTCTTCAGTACTAGTAGAAGCACTGAAAATATTACTTAGAACAGAACAAAATAACTGGAAATATGAGAAAGGCGTATTTTATTTCCTGATTGATAATATATTTTTAAATCTTTATTCCTAGTGAGTATTTATAACCAACACATACTCCTTTTGGAGATTCGTGTGTACCTGTGTTTGAAAGGACTAAAATATGCTCTTCTGAATCTTCCTTATAGTCAAGTTTTCATATTTAAAGTTCGATTACATTGTTCCCTTCCAGGCTTCCAAATTTAGGTTGACTTCATTGAGAATACTTCACACATGATGGCCTTCGGATTGAAGTTTTTTCTCCAAACTAAATGTAAACATCGATTTAGTCTTTACATCTCACTTAAGGTTATTCTTTATATTAATAGTTAGTATGTCTGCATCTTCAGTTCCTTCTCATCATTCCATTCGGTTTTTGGAAGAAACTTAGCATAAAGTGTGATAGTTTGGGTGAAATTGTAGATGCTAAATAATGATATGAAAGTGTTTAAATTACAGATTTTATAGAAGTCCTTTCCTTGCATATTAGAGTCACCATAAACAAAACAAATTTATTTGCATTTATGCAAATGTCTACCACCAAAATAGCCAGATGACTTTCCAAATTTGCCCTTTTAACAGAATTATGATGAAAGAACAAGAAAATAATTTTATATAAGGAAATAATTCAGTAAAATTTTAGTGAAACTCTGTTATAAAATAGTCTTTCTTTCACTTTAAACGAGGCTAATTCGGTAGCTTTAAAAGTAACAACACTTTCGATCTAATCTTGCACCCATAGATACACACATATTTAGATAAATTCCACAATATTTTCTTTAGAATACAGATCCCTTCCGAATCCTTTCAATATACTGATGCTATTAAACAACAGTTTTTTGTAAAAATTAAGTTGACAATCTCTATAGCGATTACACCTCTTGTCTTCTAACTAATACTCATGGGGCTCTACATAGACCATGAAACCATGTTTAGAGTTTAAAATTGGGTATCAAAAACCCTTAATTCTAATTTTCCCATACATATTGTTGACTTTCCCTGCAACCTCATTTTATTTAATTTACTTAGAATTAACTTAATTATTTTGAGTTGCCTGTGGAAATAAAAGCACTTGCCTACTTCCTGGGGGGTGCCATGTAATTAATGTATTGAAATTGTGGATTAAATAGTACTGGAGAGCTTTGAGTAACTGAAGTATTTATATAATGGTTACTTTGTCCTATATGTATGCACAAATACAGTCCCAGGGGATGCATCAGTACTCATTAGTGGCTGTTTAAAAGCTCTCTTTTGGTACCCAAAGAGAACTCGTGTGAGGAATTAAATATACTAGCTTGATATCCATAGCAGATGTGCACTGGTGATGTATCGCTGAACTCTTAGCAGCTGCTCAAATTCTAAGAGGTGCCTCAATGGCATCTTGTCCATGATTTTAGTGGATTATAATCAACACACAGTGCTGCATGGATGTTTTACCATATAAAAATGCATACTGTAAAAAAATGGGTTATTTTGCAATGTAATTATAATTAGGTAAGTTCTAATACTATGACAGTAGACTAAAGATAATAACATAACCTTTTACAGCTTTACAGTCTCCTTAAAGTGTCAGCAATAGTGACGTTGGCAGATTGAAATTGTATCAGTTGTGGAGAACAAAAGAAGCCTCCATTTTGAGAAAAAAAAAAAAAAAAACCTCAGGAATGCTTTTAAGGTAAAGCTTGCTCTTTGCAAAAGAAAGAAAGAAAGAGAGAGACATTGATTAACACATTTTTTTGATAAATGCAACTGCTTCCATTCAAAAATAAGTATATTTTTGAAGAATAGCAAGAAACTATTATCACAGTGTTATTTAATATTAATACAACTGAATAATTGCATGCCCTAAAATAAAAAGAAAAAACTCTTTGACATAGTGAAAACAGCATTGGTTTTGGAGTGAGATACTTAAGTTTGAGCTTCAGCCCAGGGTTTTCTCCCTCTGTGACCAATAGACAAGAAATTTAACTTGTCTGCACTATTTTTTCCTTGTCTATAATCTGCACATGATAGCATAGGGCTAGTCTATAAGTTGATATGATGTTTGAAAAAATTTTGCAAAAGCTGTAAAACATTTTTAACACATTCTAATTTTTATTATTATTATAATCTCAAGCCGCATTGGAATTTTGCACTTTGGCAACTTACAATCATTTTGTGAAAGTTTTCTTTATTACTTAGACATATTCTGAGTATTATTTTCTTGAGAATCATAACATATTATAAATAACAGCAACAACTCAGGTAATTCAGCATCTATCTTCATTTTACAAATAAAGATATTAAATACCAGAAAAGGTAAAATGATTTACATTGGGTCACTTAGCTATTTAACGGCAAAGCAAGATTGGAATCCACATCTCTTAACTTCCAGACCAGTGTTCATTTTTTGTATGCTGACGTTCAAATCATGATTATTGTCAGTTCTCCAAAAGACTTTGTCATCAGATCTTGATAAGCCTTGGTTGAGATATTTGCAAAAATGATAGCAAAATGTAATACATAAAATATGATTAAAAAATTCAAGTAAAAATCTTAAGTCTGGTAATGTGATGCCTCCAAATTTATTCTTTTTGCCTAAGATTGCTTTGGCTATGGAGGCTCTTTTTTGGTTCCAAATGAAGCATAGAATGATTTATTCTAGATCTGTGAAGTATGACTTTGGTGATTTGATGGGGATTGCAATGAATCTGTAGTCTGATTCCATTATGTTTTGATTTTCATATATTTTTTTAAATTTGGGGGAAGCATTATTTTTTCTAAATTCATACTTAGAAAGTTTTAGCAATGATAGTCAAGTTACGTCTTATAGTCTGTAAAGATTTCTAACTTGAAAACTTTTGTGCTTTGAACTGTACTTCCTTTTTATGTTTTCAAAGCTGACCCATGGTGAATACATTTTTCTTTGAAAGAATGTGTGTCCAAGTCCTGGAGAAGGCTAAGAAACTTGCAGGGGTACAATACCCAATGATGTAAATTATGAGAAATGTGGGCCAAGTTCAGACAAATATCAGAGGAGAGTTTTCTAGTCTGGTGTCTGGCACAGCCTCGTTATCATGTGCACAGTTGAGCAGGTGAGTTGGAGAGAGAAATATTCTAGTCTTACATAAATTTTGGAATTCCTTAACTAAACAAAGAAAAACACATTTCCTCACTGCACAACTTCTCACATTCTTTATAACGTAGGTGTATATTATGAATCTATAAAAAGGAAATAGTAGTCAATAATTTTTCCATTTGACCATTGGATACTGCTTGTAAGCATAACTCTATTTCAAGACATGGGCTCCAAAGAAATGCTTTGGAAAAAGGAGTTGTAATGACTTAAAGGAAGACTGTATTTTTGCTATCTTACCTTTCATTATCTATCATTTCTGGTCATAGATGTCCCATTTCATTTTGCCTTTTCTGTTCTGGAAGCATCATTCTTCTTAAAATTTCTTGGTACTCTTCATAAGAACAGTAAAGACTACTATTTGTAAACTTGCTGCCATGTTTCACTTTTCTCCAATGCTGGTAATGTCAGTTGAACAGATGAGTTTTACATGTCCTGAAAGGATTAAGACAAGAGGCTTTGTTAGAATAGAATGAGGCACAAATTATAGTGAAATGAGTTTTTGGAGAGAAGCGTATGTTTGAAAAGCTCCTAAAACTCAAAACAGAGCCATAAGCAAAACAATTACAGTAATTTCCACTTCTCTAAGAAGTTGAGCTCAAGATTCAAATAACCGTAGATATGTAGTGTTATTTCCTTTTGCATGGACGGCTTATTTTTTCCCATTGGTAGGCAGAAATAATTCACCATTGTCATGTTGCATTTAAATTAAACCTTGGTATTGGAAATAACTTGTAAAGAAAAAAAAGGAGTTGAGATAAGGTAAAAGAACTAAGTCTAAATAACATAATGGTGAATTTTATTGCCACATGCATTAACAGATTTGTGTTTAAAAAGATCATGTGCTTTTTAAAGAATTTCATTTATTAGCCTCTTTTAGTAAATACAAAATCATTTTCCTTATTCTCTTCACCTATCATTAAATATGTAATTTGACAAATATCAATAAGACAAAAGCCTATGCATAGGTTAGTCAAAATAAATTAGAACCATTATTTAGAACTTATGCCAATAAAATTACTAAATCTTTAAGAACATGAAGTAGAGCACATGTGTGTAATTCCTTGCTGTATTCTTCAAAATGGTAACTTATTCCCATGATGAAACATATTTTCAAAAAGTTATGAAAATCTTCAGTGTCTTTGTGGTAAAAATCTCCACTTTTTCTTAACTGTACTCAGTGGTATTAGGTGTTATTAAACCTGTAGACTTTGTTTGTGATATTGATTTTTTGAAATAGTGAAAATTCAATGAGTCAGAGTATTAAATTTCACTTTCAGTGAAAAATGATGAGAATATCCACCAACTCTTTGTAGGACCTTCTATTTCTCATCACTACAGACTCAGGTACGATTTTATCACTTCATATAAGTTACCATAGCTATCGTAGTCACATCCCTCATCACTCACTAATATTATTATTTTCCAATATTTCCTTTGTAGCAATTAACATTATATTATTTATGTTTATTGACATAGTTAATTTCTGTCTGCTCATCCTAAGTTGTGTGATTCAGGAGAGCATAATTTTGACTATATTACTTACTACTGTACATAGTAGGTGCTCAATAAATATTTAAGGATAAAGTCTATGTTCTGTTTTGACTCATGGAGAAAATGTATCTGTGAAGTAATGTGATAGAATTTATCCTTGAATATTATACTGAAGAAAAATAGCTAAAACCAGGACTTTAAAAACTCTTAATTTGTAATGGATTTCTAAAATCAGTCAGATTCTAGAATATTTGTTAAAACCTTTGTGTCATAATTTGTTATTTCTAACTTAAGCAAGTATAAAAATATTATTAAAGTCATCAAACTGACTTCCTTAGATCAAGACAAATGTATTTATAAGTTAAATCTTCCTATAAACTAGTTAGCTTCATCCTGTCAACACACTGCCCTTCACAGGCATATTGTATGAGGGAAAGTGTGTAGATGTATCAGTTCAAGTGTATAACTCTCATGGGAAAAAATTCCAAAGTTAATTTTGCATTAATATTTACTTTTTCAAATTCAGCAAAGACGAATTAAGGTTGCACTATATCTAGGCTTTGTATTTTTTATTTTGAATGTTATAGCGACTGACACAGTCTGCTTTCAAGGGACTCAAGAGTAATGAGCAATGTAGATGAATGAAATAGTCTGTTAATGCTTCTGAGTATATTGAATGCAACTGACTGAATTGCAGGGATAAACAGGTAAACCAGCAATCCTAGCTGTAGTGTCTAACACATCCCTTTCAGAAATTGATAGATCAAGACCACAAAGTCCAAATTAAGAAACAGAAAATCTGAATAACATGATTATAAACTCTACACTCAGCATCTCATGACCACATGCTGTTTACAAGCATTCACAAAATTTTATCATATCCTGGGGCAAACATAATCCTTAATATATTTCAAAAAATCAATGCCATATTCTGTTCTTCTCATCAAAATTTAGTAAAAGTGGAAATTAATAGCGAAAGATAATTTGAAAAAAAATCCTATGAGTAGAAGCTAGATAACATACTATGAAATAACTATTTGGTTAAAAAGAAAATTATAAGAAAATATATAGAATACTTAGAACAGAATGATCTTTAAAAGGGTATATGTCAAAAATTTTGAGACACACTAGAGCAGTATTTAGAAGGAAATTTATCACTTAAGTATATTTGTCAAGAAAAATGACAGAGATTAACAGCAAGTGAACTAAATGTTAAAGTCAAGAATTTGGAAAAGAAATCAGCAAGCAAAACCAAAGAAAAAGATAAAGAGAATTATAAAGATAAGAGTATATGCCTAAACTACGGACCCCTAAAATACAGAAAAATATCACATTAAATAGAAAAACAGTAGGTGTTTTTTTTATTAAAATCAGAAGCAAACAAGGAAGTATGCTATATCTGATGGGATAAATTATATTAAGATGTAGTTACAAAAAAAGCCAGATCTCAGAGGCTTAAAAAAATAAAGGTTTGTTTCTTACCTTCACTACATGCCCATTGTGGTCAATAAGGGTACTCTTGCATATAATCCTTGCTCAGTGAACCAGGCTGATGAAATGCCCACAATCTGTAATATCTCCAGCGAATGTGCCAGGAAATAGAGTATGTGCTAAATTACAGACTGGCTCTTTAAGATTGTCTTCCATTGACCAACACAGGGGTTAACGAAAAAAAGAAAAATACCAAGATTTACTTCCAGAAGTCACACACGCTATTTCTGCTTATATTTTGTTGGCCAAAGCAAGTCACATGCTTATTTCTTTCTTTAAGAGAACAAGGAAACATAGTTCCACCACATTCCTTGAAAGAGGAGAATGGGGTAGTAGGGTGGGGGTGGAGAAAGAGTAAGAAACTTTCCTGAATACCACTACGGTATCCTCTGTACTATTTATATATTACAACAGATCATGGACAACATGACAAGAAAAAGAAAATAATGGAGGTTTTTGAAGATGTATCAGGTAGAAATTACATTCAGCATCTTGTAACAGAGATATAATCATAAAGACTCAAAGACAAATATTGAATCTTTCATACACATTCAGGAGTAAATAGATTTAGTCTAGTACGCTGTTTTCATAAAGTCATCATCAACCCAGGCTCTTTCTATTTTTCTGCTCTGCCATATTCTAAAGAAGAAATATTCACCTTTCCATTCTCTTTCATGAGAACTTATAAAATGAGGGTGCCAGTGGCATGCATACAAACCTGGAAGCGGGCCGACAAAGGAGCAAGTTAAAAAATAGACACAATTAAAATCCGTTTAATATTATAATATCTCTAGTGAGACAACTCCTATGGAACCTAACTTTTACAGAGGATTTTCAGGTCAAGTTTTACAAAAGCAGAACTTCTATCGAGATCATAGGACCACCTCTCTACATTCTACCGCTGACAGGAGTCAAGAGAAGCCCAGACTAATAAGACACCAGTGCTTATCTCCAGCCTCCATTTGCAGAACAAGCCCGTCTGTCTGCAAAATACAGATCTTCAGAAGGAATCAATAACACATTCAGAAATGTGTGTTCCTGGCAAGAGCCCCCATCTCTCTTGATCCTCATCACTCATAGTCTTGACATGACCATCTATGACTGTCACCAGGATTCATTTCCCCATGTCTTTTATTCGTATCAGTCGCCATAAGCAGCCTATGACTCCTAGGTCACCATGATCTCCAATGAAATCTCTGCATTATGTTTTTTGTTCCTGTCTTCCTTCCTTTCCATTTCCTGAAAGCTTTGCTCTATGTCATCTAAAACTCAAGGTGACTGTCAGCTAAATCACCTACATCCTCAGCTCTTTCTCTGATTGGCCCTTTAAATGTGTTGCTCTCATTGGCCACTGTCTCTCCCCTGATAATAGCTGCTTCCTTGGTCTTTCTCTTTCCAGTGGTAGACGTTTCCTCTCTCATACCTCTGTGGGCCTGAAGGAGTAATAAATATCTTGCTAACCCTCCAAAAATTCTATTTCATACACCCCACCCTCTGACTGCCACCTCTTATTTTTCTCTCTTATACTCATTAGGGCCCTAGCTCCAACCACCCTTTGATTATACTGTGACCTGCCACCTCTTCGCTATCCTTCACCCCATGTGTTCCCACATTTATCTTCTTATCCAGCTTAAACTCTACGTCAATCATTACAGTTACTCCTTAAATCACTCTAAACTCCTTTGCTGTTTTCTTTCCCATGTGACTAAACCACAGCCATCTTTCTGCTCACCCCACATCTGTGCCAACACAGATAAACATAGGGAGAGGGGGAAAAAAGCGCACAATTATACTAAACATTTGCCCTTGAATATCTAAGGGGCTTTTCAAACCAAGTTTCTAATATATCCTTGCCCTCACTCCACCTATTTCACCTACATTCTTTCCCATCCCAGGAATGAGCATTTCCACGCTCCCATTTGTTTGATCCATTTACATTTTCATTCTTCCATTTGACATAATCCATGACATTCTTTCTCTCATGCAGTCAATCATTCTTTACGTCCTTCTAGCCAGCTCCCACCTAGGCTGAGCCATTACCGCCTCTCCATGCACTATTTTAGTAGCTGCTTACTTGATATGCCTTCTTCTGTTCTTGCCTTCTTCTGTTACGTTTGCATTATATCATGAAAAGAATCCTGTTTATATCTAAGTCAGATCATGCCCCTACTCAAAATTTTCAAGTGGTTTTTACTATTCTCAGAAAAAAAAAAAAAATTTTAGCAATAACCTTTGGCTTCTATATGATTCTCCATCACCTCCTTACTTTTCCAACCCCCAACTCCTACTATTCTCCTCTCAGTCATTCCACATCAGTCACACTGGCCTCCTTGCTGTCCCTCCAACTTGATGGACATACGATTGCTTCAGGGCCTTTGCACTTGTTCTTCTCTCCTCCTGATATTTTCATCCTCTAGATGTTCAAATGGATTTCTCCTTCACTAACTTGCTGTCTTTACATTAACGTTGAATTTTCAATGAGGCTTCCCCTATCCAATTCTCTGAAATTTCACAAATTTGACACTGCTTATTACCATTCTCGGATTTATTTTTCTTTTTTAGAGTTTATCACTATCTAACACGAGGTACATTTTACTTACGTTTTTGTTTATTATCTATCTCCCCCACTAAAATGTAATATAAGCCTCCTGATGGCAGAGGTTTTGCCTCTTTTGTTTGTTGCTGGCTATCCAGTGCCTAGAACAGTGCCTGGAACCTTGTGGTAGGCACTCAACAATGTCTGGTTAAGGACAGGTGAGCAAATTTGGCAAAGATATCGGATACCATTCAGAAGCCATTCGATCTCTTAATCTGTTCTGGAGGGAAATGTCTTTCTTTAGCTTGAATTCTTAGAATTGTACCACATTAGGAGCATTTGCCAGAACTCAGAAATAGATGTGTGTGTACATGTATGTATGTGTTTGTGTGTGTTGAATTTGACTAATAAGGCCAGTCAATACAGTTGAATTTGACTTATGAACCTCCAAATTGTCAAGCTAAATCTGAGTCTCCATTATGTCATTCAAACAATTCACAATATACATAAGATTATCTGCAAATATCTTATCTTATCTTATTCTTATCTATATATTCAAGTGGCTCAAGTCCACAATGTTATATATTACTTGAGTTTTTCAAAACAGTAAAAGCATCATATGAAAAAGAGTTGTGTTTGTTAAAGCCCTGGGTAGACTGAATTTAATCCCACCGCTTTACTAACTTTGCCAAATTTTTATTATTATCTTCATTATAATCTTGTTTACATATAATAATCTAATATTCTTCAATGAAATCTGGCACTAGAAGAGCAATGAATACTTGCTAGAACACAAAGTAGATATAACTTGTTTTAATTTTTTAATAATCCATTGCTAATCATTAAGAAAAGATTAACTTCCTCTTAAAGTACCAGAAAGTTTTAAGATACATTCATATAGAGAAAGATCAGTATGGGAAGCAGAAAGTCTCTTACATTATCACCAGCCTCTCCTTTACTGTAAATAGACATTGCACACAAAAATAAGGAGTTTTTTTAATCCATATTTGATAACTACAAGTCCGGTGATGAGACTTATTAAGTACTCAATAAATATTTGATATTTTTAACATTTATAAAAGCTAAATTTCTATTTGGCAAATGTTGAGGGCCTCCTCATATTTTTGACAATAAAAAATGAATAATGCTAAATATTAGAAACTTTTTGTGATGTTAAACTTATCACCCCTATGAATATTCATGTATATATGTGTCAAAGGGAGGACAGGTAAAGGCATAAAAGATATCTAGGATTTATACCCAGGCTTATGCTGGAACACCTATATTATATGACTTTATGAAAACAGGAAAATTTAGGACATGCATGTAAATGATTTTCAAAGTCAAATGAAGAATCATGATAGAAAATTTTATATAACACCTATCCTTAGGAAAAGTGAATTT
>NW_012154173.1:7135128-7137177 GCF_000956105.1 Propithecus coquereli | reverse complement strand
AAGATCAAGAACTCTATAGCATTTTTAAATTCTTATATTTCTAGAATTTTTTATAGCAAACAATTTTGTATTGGTCTCCCAAACCAGAGGATACTTAGGAATTATGAATTTCAACATAAAAGAAAGTTGATGAGAAGTTTTTTAAATAAAAAAGTCAGATTGTTCATTTTCTGACATAACCGAATGTTGAATACCATCAGCCTTAAAGTGGTTTGGTTTTGTTCCATTTATGACCATAGAAAAAAATTAGTTATTTTTCCTAAATTGTTTTGTCCATGTTTTGCTCAAAACTATTAAATGGAATAGGGTGACAAAACTGTTCAATTTCAACAAATCTGATCCAGAGCAGTTTGGGATGAAGAAGCTAAGAAATAACTTGGGCAGAAATGTCTATATATTAATACTTGTCATAAAATTGCCAGCATTCAGAATTTGACATTCCAGGGAGGCCTTGGTACACATGGAATAAAGAAACTATCAAAGCACAAGCTCATTTATCTTCAGATCAAGGTATTAATGACATTTCGGTAGCCATCAGTAGTTTTCAAAATCTTTACCGATAATCTTGATCAGTGATCTGAAAAATTCTTCAAAAAAATGCATGCTTTCACTCGTTTTTATTTCTCCCAACCATATTGTTGTTTGTATTTCACCACTTCCACTACCACTTCATATAGAAGTATACAAAATAAGAGAATTCTACAGATTTGGTAGAAGACATATAATTTGTTTTCCAGTATTTGATTTTGGAATTCTTAAGTTGTGTGATTTACCTTCTGACTACACAATTGTCAATTGTCAAAAGAAAAGATAGTTATAACCACACGAATAAAAATTTATAAATATACTTTGTAGCATGGTACCTCTTAAAACTCCTCCCAATACTGCATCATCCGTATTCCTACTACAATTATTTGGCCCATATTCTCATATTCTTAGTCGCAGTTAGCTTCCTATAGGCATGAAAAACAAAAAAGACAACATTTATGACCTCCATTGTAGAAGAAAAACAAGGTGCATTTTTCTAATTTCGTAAGAACTTACATGGCAAGTTAAAAAATGTATTCATATCCATGTTTAAACTATCACCTATATACTATGACTTTTCTCCTGAGCTGAACTCTGAATTCTTCTAGGACATAGACTAGAACTTAAATAATTTTTTTAAATTTTCAGTTTCTAGTACAATTTTTAAAATGTGCACGATAGATGTTGGATGAAGTAATATCTCAAGTATCTTACCATTAAACTCTAATGCTCATATGTATTCTCACAATGTCATCTCCATGAATAAGGTAGAAATATATGAGAAACAGCTTAATTATCTCACTAGGAATCATCTTCTGCCAACTGGAGTTACCAGGGTGTGAGAAATTGATTGCTTAATTCAAAGCGAGAAGGGTAGTCTTTTTCAAATGTGTGCGCCTGTTTATTGGGCTTTCAGATAATATCCAAAAGAATATTCCTCCTGTTTTTTGGACGGAGTGTTTGGCATATGTATAAAACTATCAATTAAAAAAAAAATCCCTCCAAATCTGAAACCCCATCCAATGACATCAATTTAGAAAGCTGCAACATTAACGATGGTTATCAACAAATCAGCTGATATTTTGAGATTTGATTTCAAAGCACAAGAAGAGGAGTTGACTTTAAATCTCATTGTCCGATAGCTAATTCTTTAGCCTATATAAACTGACCATGGTAGGAAGTTATTCTACAGTGGAAAATACTAAACAAAATCTATCAATTTCTCTTCAGAAGATTATCAGCTAGCCTACTTGACCCCTGCTTCCACATAACTGAAGAATTTTTCCAGATAATTCATAATTCACATCCAACTTCCTTGCAATATAATCATTTTTCTCCTAAGTACCTCTCTCTAGTGTTAGTTTTAGCCTGAAGTATGATATTAATAGAGTGCAAGAAATGCTGTTTTTAGAAATTCAGCCCAAGTAACCATTATAGCCATTATCAATATGTTTTTAATCTATCATGTTGAACTATTGAAACTACCATTTTCATAATTGGTAATTTCTTATGGTTCAAGTT
>NW_012154173.1:7120262-7120758 GCF_000956105.1 Propithecus coquereli | reverse complement strand
TTATCTATAAAGCACTGTAATTAGAATTATAATTTGACAAGGTCCCAAGTGAAATCCTTAAGACAATACATTATTAACCTTTCAATTTTCCTCACATAATGGTGCTAATAAATTTTACACTTCCATTGCCATATCTGGTAAATTATACTTTTACAAAAATTTACTCTCTTACCAAGATTGTCAAATATATTCCTATACATTATTTTCCCATAATTAAAGTTAATGTAACTTTAAATCATTAGGGAATGCAAATCAAAACTACAATGAGATATTAGCTAACTCCAGTGAGAATGGCCTTTATCAAAAAGTCTCAAAACAACAAATGCTGGCATGAATGTGGAGAGATTGGAACACTCTTACACTGCTGGTGAGACTACAAATTAGTACAACCCCTGTGGAAAGTAATTTGGAGATACTTCAAAGAACTAAAAATAGAAATACCATTTGACCAGCACTCCCACTAAGAGGACAATTGAACCAATAATCAAGGGCATAA
>NW_012154173.1:7117914-7120212 GCF_000956105.1 Propithecus coquereli | reverse complement strand
AAAAAAAAAAAAAAACAACACTTTAATATTTGAGTGTTTTTTTTTCTTTACTTTCTCACTATTATTGAGTAACTTTAAGATCAACACTGTAAGCTATAGTGAAACCAAATATTGGCTTATTTTAAAATAAGAAAGAGCTTTAACTTTCAAGTAGGATGAAGTAGTGTATGGAAAAACAATCCTGTCACTAATAAAAATGGTAAAAATAGGGGAAAATGGTATATTACAGCCATCTTACATTAAAGCTGTCAGAAAGCCATGTAAGCAAGAAGGACCCAAGGAACACAATTCCCGAGAGCAGAGACTAGAGAAACTCTCAAAGTATGCTAAGAGTCTGCAGATGTCCCTGGGGGAATTCGCCAATTCTGGGCACAGGCTAGACAAAGATGAAGCTTCTACGTTAGGTCTAAACAGAGGGCTATTATTGAGGATAAACCAGAAGAGGTTTTAATAATTATGTAGGGCTGGGGTGACAAAACTGGAGACTCAAAGATCCTCACAAACACTGCTGTTTTTAAGTATCTTAAATTCTGAAGCACTGAGGGTTAGTTGATCAAAAGAATAAATAAAAAATTCTGAAAAGCAAAGTATATCTCTCCCTGTCTTTTAGGGCTGAGAAGGTAAAGTCACACTAGATATTCATTACACAGCCTGGAGGGCAGTGTCCGAGGAACCAAGGAAACCAGAAGTAGTCTGAGTCATATCAAAACTGGAGCCTAGATTGACCCCGTTCAATCCACGTTTTGATTAAAGGATCCACCCCATGCTTTTGCTACCTAGCATAGAAAAAGACAAACTCTTTCAGGTAAGAGTTAAACCACTTTCAGCCACTAATAATTTTAATACAAAATATCCATCATTAAATTCAATCTTCTATGACATTTAAAACAAAGAGGACAATTGAACCAATAATCAAGGGCATAAAAAACAATAAAGGCTTGCCATTACAGGTGACCCAGATGTTGGAGTTAAGACCAAATGCCTCTAAATTATAATGAACATATTCAAAAATCTAGAGGAACAGATACATAAAAATAGAGGAAAAAATGGAGACTTGCCACAGAGAATGAGAATATACAAAAATAATCAATTGGACATTCCCGAACTAAAAATAAATACTTGAAATGAAGACTAATTGGTTAAGTTTTCAGCAGATTGCACAGAAGGGAAAACAAGATCAGTCAACTGGAAGATATAAAATAAATATATTCTTATCAAAACATACAGAGAAAAATAACAATAATGCGAAAAACGAGATAACAATAAACCCATGACATTCTAGTGAAGATTTTTCTGGACCCACTGTTGGCAAAACTGGCTCCAGACTCCTCTGTACTCACATTGTTCCCTATATAAAGGGCATTCACACACCAAAAATCTTTTTTACTGATAAATTTGTTTCTCTCTATTAAAATTGGCAAAGGATTATGGACCATTTCTGACTCAGCAGTTTATCAACCTTCAACACATTGTGTGGTACCTAGTAAATGTTTCCTGAATGTATGAATGACTATAAAGGGCTTTTTAAGGTTCTACTGATGTAATTTCTTCCAAAATGTCCCCAAATCCTTGATATTATGATATAGTAAATGCACAATTCAATTTTTGAAACAAAATTTAAAGGAATGAAACATATTTTGAAAACACTTAGTCTCAACTATGGCTGATTGATATTTTGATAGACTTTGTTTTTCTGATTTTTTATTCAAAGATTTTTATGTTTCAAGAACTGAAAATTTGGAGATTTTTATCTTTTGTTTTATTGCATATAGTCCTATGGGAATAGAATTTAGGAAATAAAATGTAAAATGAGTTACAATACATATAAAACAGTATCACACATTAAGATTGTAATGGAAATCTATAGATATTTTCAGTGCTTATTTGGACACCAAAATAATTTTTACTTTTCCCCATTTACTATAATGATGGTAGTTGTTGAAAATACAAAATTTTGTGAACTACATATCATTCATTCTTCTTGGGATGATGTTGTCTGAACTTGATATGCTCATGGATTTATATACCATGAAATGTAAAACAATAAATGTTCCTCATTTGTTGCATAAAAATGGATATTTTTTAAAAAAATAAATGTAGCATCTGGTATAATGCTAGCATATTACTAATATTTGTCAAATTCCTTCAGTACTTAAATTAAAATGTGGGCATTTAAAAGTGGACTTCAAATTGCACATGAACACAAAATAAGGCATTTCTTTCTATAGATAATACAATTTTTGCAATATATTTGAATAATAGATTTTTTTTTTTTTTTTTGAGACAGAGTCTCACTCT
>NW_012154173.1:7115487-7117864 GCF_000956105.1 Propithecus coquereli | reverse complement strand
TTTGCAATGTTGTCAATTCTTTACAGAAAAAGAAATTGGAGAATTAGGGTCAGTAAGGGCTTTGGATTGCATGGCCTCTATTCCTGATACTATCGTTTGTCATTTTGTCATACTCTCTGTTAACTATTGGTGTAAGTAACTCCAGTATCTTGTAGGATCTGAAAATTATTCTGTTGTATTGATCAGTTTATCCTATTAATAGAGACATGAAACTCTTATTCACACCTCTCTGGTAGATCAGTAGTGAGACCAGTCATCAAAGCAGCACTGTCTCATGCATATATAATGTGAGACACGTATGTAATATTAAATTTCTCTAATAGCCATATTAAAAGACAGATGTGAAATTAATTTTCATAATCTGTTTTATTTAACCCAATATATCCAAAATATTATTTCAATATGTAATCAATAACTAACTTTTCAGACTTTCCACAATATCTGTTTTAACTCTGTGTTCCAATAAACTTTATTTATGGGCTCTGGAATTTGATTTTTGTCTAATTTTCATGTGTCACAAAATCTAATTATTCTTTTGGTTTTAGTTACCCATTTACAAATGTGAAAACTGTTCTTGGATCCTGAGCCATAGAAAAGTAGGCAACAGGCTGGATTTTGTTCTCAGCCTCTAGTTTGTTGACCTCTGAGCTGGCACATTAGTGGGTACATAATTCATAATAGTTTTCAAAATTTATCTTGAACCAATGAAAATTGAGTTAGAATTAAAACCCAAGCTTCAGACAGACTGGAGAATTTCATGCATTATCTTTTGATTTATGAAATAATGAATAACTGAATAAAATCCATAAACATTTTGGCATTATTTTAGAAAGTCACCAGTTGTCCTGCCTTGTAATTTTCTACTGCTCTATTTCAGTTGTGGAATCAGCTAAATGATCCTGACATTTGGTATCTTTTTGTCCAGTGCGTTTGTGGTTTAGTTTTATATGCTGTAGGATGAATATACTATATTTAGATGTATTCATCATAGTCATTTTTTGAACAGTTGCAAGTATACACTTTACCTTTAAATATACTCATACTTTGCATCAAATGAACTGATGCTAGAAAAACTCATAACCCTTGTTCATGATTACTTAATTCATATAGCTTAGTATTGTCAATATTTATTAGGTATAGAAAATATGTAAAAATATTTTTAGGAAGAGATAACAATGTTCTATCACCCAGAAAATTTAAGAAGTCTTTCACCTTTTTGTGAATCCTAAATTGAAGAAAAATTATCCATATAAAAATTGTGATACTATATAAATGAGCCTCTTTGCTCCCACTTATTTAGCTGTCTCTACCAATTCTCAGTCCAAACAAATGAAAGAAGTGAAACATTAAATCATGCTGTAATTTTAATTTTGAACTTTTAGAGTCAGATTTCTTTTTAAAAGACTAAACTGCTTTAAATTGTCATTAAAACATCATTTTTCTTTTTGCCATCTATTTCTAGGGTTTATCAGAGTCTAATAAAATCCTATAGATTAATTAGTCATGACCTGAAGTCATAATTTAAAATATTAGAATATTATGTTAATGTATTATTACATCAAAAACACATTTAACTGAAGTCTAAATGAAATGGATTATTCTCTATTATTAGAATTTTGGAATAATATCTTCAAAGTCAATGTACAATGTGCCATTTTAAAATACCTTAAATTGAATTTTATCTTTTTCTTGGGAAATTGAATATATGATTTATTTCTGCCTACCTTATGCTATTCAGCAGTTCACCCTTATTTCATCCTTGCATTGGGAAGAAATATTAAATCATTTTTCTTCTTTGTTTATTCTCATTATCCTCCAATCTCATGTTGGGCTTAGAGTTAATTTTGAATCTTCTGGCTATACTGGTTGTTGTACTAAAGCACATCTTTCTTTTAGTAATGTTTTATTTTTTCGAAACCCATCTCACACACTGCTTTGCTTGCCTATGATCTTTTCTGTGCACAATGATGAAAATGTCTTATGCTTTATGTTATTCTGTTTCTTTTCTTTTGCCTTAACTAAAAGGTAAAAGAGAAGATGAATAGATTCCAACATTTGATTGTTAAATGAGTTGTTCTTTGTGTACAAAGGAGATAGATTAGGAGACAAATTACACAGATTTGAGTCTTGGAAGCTCTACAGATGCAAACAGACAAGCTTAATATTGACTCATAGAGGCTCAGCAGTTTCATGGTAAAGAAATTCTGCACACTAAATGGAAGTATTATTAGTTATATTGAATATGAGATTTTTCCAAAAAGACAACTTAGTCTTAAGTCATTATGCAGAAATGGTATTAACATCAATGCTAGACTCAGATAAGGAAAAAATAGTGCTGCCTAAAACTACTTATTTTGCCAAAAGCAGTGGGCATAAA
>NW_012154173.1:7101766-7103285 GCF_000956105.1 Propithecus coquereli | reverse complement strand
AAATCCAGCATGCTTTCATGATAAAAACCCTTAACAAACTAGGCATAGAAAGAACATATCTTCAGAATTATATAAGCCATGGATGACAAATCCACAACATCATACTGAATGGGGAAAAGTTGAAAGCATTTCCCTCCAAGAACTGGAACAAGGCAAGGATGCCCACTATCACCACTAATATTCAACATCATATTAGAAATATTAGCCAAGCAATCAGGCAAGAGAAAAAAATAAAGGGCATCCGAATCAGGAAAGGGGAGGTCAAATTATCCCTGTTTGCTGACAATATGAACTTGTATCTAGAAAACCCAAAAGGCTCCACCAAAAGACTCCTGGAATTGATAAATACAAGTCTATAATATCAAAGTCTATAATAACCAAAACAGCATGGTACTAGTATGAAAAGAGACATAGACAAATGGAACAGGATACAAAATTCAGAAATAGCACCAAATATCTGCAACCAACTGATATTTGACAAAATAGACAACAAAATACATTTTGAAAAGATGCCCTATTAAATAAATGATGCTGGGAAAATTGGATAGCCACATGCAGAAGAATAAAACAGGATCTCTATCTCTCGTCATATACAAAAATTAATTCAAGATGGATTAAACACTTAAATGTAAGCCATGAAACCATAAAAATTCTAGAAGTAGGAAAATCTCTTCTAGACATTGGCCTAAGCAAAGAATTTATGACTAAGATCCCAAAGACAACAACAAAATAAATAAATGAGAGAAATTAAAATGCTTCTGCACAGCAAAGGAAATAATTAACAGAGTAAATAGACAATCTACAGAATGGGAAAAAATATCCACAAACTACACATCCAACAAAGGACTGATATCCAGAATCAACAAAGAACTCAAACAAATCAGCAAGAAAAAACAAACAACTCCATCAAACATTGGACAAATGACATGAACAGAAGTTGTTTGAAAGAAGACAGACAAATGACCCACAAACATATAAAAAAATGCTCAACATCACTAATCATCAAGGAAATGCAAATTAAAACAACAATGAGATACCACTTTACCCCTAATAAAATGGCCATTATTAAAAAGTCAAAAGAGAGTAGATGCTCGTGTGGCTGCAGAGAGAAAGAAATACTTATACACTGTCCGTGGGACTTCAAATTAGTATAACTTCTATGGAAAACAGGATGGAGATTCCTCAAAACATAAATGTAGACCTACCATTCGGTCCAGCAATCTCACTGCTGGGTATCTGAACAAAGGAAATGAAGTCATTTAATCAAAAAATACCTTCACTTTAATGTTTATCACAGCTCAATTCACAATTACAAGTATGTGGAATCAACCTAAGTGCCCTTCAGTTTATGAGTAGATAAAGAAAATGTGGTATATATATATACTTCTCAGCCATAAAAAGGAACAAAATAATGTCATTTGCAGCTATGTGGAGTGAATTGGAGACCATTTTCCTAAGTGAAGTATTGCAGAAATGGAAAACTAAACACCACATGTACTCGCTAATAAGTGGGAGCTAA
>NW_012154173.1:7099393-7101716 GCF_000956105.1 Propithecus coquereli | reverse complement strand
AAAAAATATACTGAAAAGATAGACATATTTAAAAAAAATCCAAATAGCATGTCTAGAAATAAAAAATTCATTTAAAGAAATACATAACCCAGTGGAATGCTTTAAGAATGGACTACACCAAGCAGAAGAAAGAACATCAGAGCTTGAAGACAACTCTTTTGAATTAAGCCAGTCAGTCAAAAATAAAGAGCAAAAAATCAAGAGGAATAAACAAAGTCTACAAGAAATATGGTATTATGTAAAACAGCCACATATAAAAATAATAGGCATCCTTGAGGGTGAAGAAGAAAAAGCACAAGGACTGGAAAACCTATTTGAGGGAATAATTGAGGAAAACTACCTTGGTCTTGCTAGAGACTTAGACATCCAAATACAAGAAACTCAATTAATACCTGGGAGATTCATTGCAAAAAGAGAATCACCAACACATCAGACTGGCCAAAGTCAACATAAAGGGGAACTCTTATGAGCTATGAGGCAAAAACATTGAGTAACTTACAAAGGAAAACCTATCAGACTAACAGCAGACTTCTCAAGAGAAATCTTACAAGCTAGAAAAGAATAGGGTCTTATGTTTAGTCTCCTTCAACAGAGTAACTGCTAGCTAAGAATTTTGTATCCTGCTAAACTAAATTTCGTAAATGAAGGGAAATAAAGTCTTTCCCAGAGAAGCAAACACTAAGGGAATTTGTCACTACTGGACCTGCCCTACAGGAAATGCTCAAAAGTGCATTATACATGCAACAGCACAATAGATACCATCCAGAGTAAAAACACCCAAAAGTTATAGCTCACAGCTCTTATAGAACAGTAGAACAAGAGGGAAAACAAAACAATAAGGTATCATCCAACATACTAAACAGAAGATCATCACATATATCAGTATTAACACTCAATGTTAATGGTCTGAATGCCTCACTTAAAAGACATAGACATGTTGAATGGATGAAAGACATAACCCAAGTATCTGCTATTTCCAGGAAACACATCTAAACCACAAGGACTCCCACAGACTCAAGGTAATGGAATGTGAAAAATATTCTACACAAAAGGAAACCAAAAACTAGCAGTTGTAGCATTCTCATGTCAGATAAAATAGATTTTAAATTAACAATAGTGAAAAAAGACAAAGATGGTCATTATATAATGGTAAAGGGAGCAATTCAACAAGAAGACATAACAATCCTAAATATATATGCACTAACACAGGAACTCCCAGTTTCATAAAGCTCATTATTATAGATGTAAGCAAAGAAATAAACAGAGCATCTTAATAGTCAGGAACTTCAACACTCCACTGACAGCGCTAGACAGATCATTGAAGCAGAAAATGAATAAAGACATATTGTATTTAAACAAAATGCTAGTACAAATGAAGCCAATAGACATTTACAGAACATTGTACCTAAAACTACTGAATATACATTTTTCTCATCAGCATATGGGACATTTTCCAAGACTGATCATATCTTAGACCACAAAATACATCTTAGTAAATTCAAAAAACATCAAAATCATACCATGTATCTTCTAAGACCACAATGGAATAAAACTAGAAATGAATTCCAGGACAAACACTCAAATCTACACCAAGTCATGGAAATTAAACAACCTGACAAAGAGGACACAAGCCTTCAGAATTCTATGGGATACAGTAAAAGCAGCCCTAAGGGGAAAGTTCATAGCCTTAAATGCCTACATCGAAAAGACAGAAAGATCATGAATTAACAACCTAAAGTCACATCTGAAGGAACTAGAAAAAGAAGAACAAACCAAAGCCAAAGAAAGAAATATCAAAGCTCAGAGCAGAATTAAGTGAAATTGGAACCAAAAAAACAATAAAATGGATCAATGAAACAAGAAGTTGATTCCTTGGAAAGATAAACAAAATCAATAGATCACTAGCCAGATTAACCAGAAATAGAAGAAAAAAAAGACTCAAATAAACTCAATCAGAAATGAAAAAGGAGACATTACAACTGATACCCAGACATACAAAATATCATCCACGAATACTAAGAAAACCTCTATGCAAACAAACTAGAAAACCTAGAGAAAATGGATACATTCTTGGAAACACATGATCTCCCAAGCCTGAATAAGGGAGAAATGGAAACCCTGAACAGAACAACAATGAGCAGTGAGTTTAAAGCAATAATAAAAAATTGCCCAACAACAAAAAAAGCCCTGGACCAAACAGATTTACAGCTGAATTCTACCAGGCCTTCAACGAACAGCTGATACCTATCTTCCTGAAATTATTCCATAACATAGAGAAGAAAGGAATCCTCCATAACTCTACGAAGCCAGTGTCACCTTGATA
>NW_012154173.1:7085063-7085688 GCF_000956105.1 Propithecus coquereli | reverse complement strand
AACAGAGTAGAGTGTAAGCCACAGTTTATCTGATTTCTAAGTGGCCATGACATAGTGGTTATTTGCTTCCTCCAGGCACTATTGCTGTTTTTGTTTGCTCCCAAAGGAAGGATTTTCTTTAGATCTCTGCACAATGCCATAGATCTGTCAGTTAATAGAACCATATGTTAAGTAATTCAGAATTTTAAAAATAGTATTTTTATCATTGACTATGGGGAAAACTTCCTCCTATTTCTCTTCCTTCTCCTCTTGCTCTTTCTCCTCCTCCTCCTTCTCCTTTCTTGTTAGCTTGCTTCTTACTGTGGGGAATCAATGAACTCTGGGGATCAGCTTACTGAACTGAATAGCTCTACTGCAGCATTCCAGAGCAAGTTGTGGAGGGGCCCATAATACAGTCCATTATTGGTTGGGTACCCAGTTAAAGCCTACATTTCCTAGCCTTCCTTTTATATGAATGTGGGCATGTAACTAAGTTTTGTCCAATAAAAAGTGAGCTGGTTTTTACGTGAACCAATTTGTCAGCCCTGCCCTACACTGGAAGGTGTGTGACTCCCCTGCCTTTTATCCTCTTTCCTGCTGATAGGAACATGGACAGGATGGTGGGAAATGGAACAGTCATTTTGTC
>NW_012154173.1:7083379-7085013 GCF_000956105.1 Propithecus coquereli | reverse complement strand
TTTTATGCTTTTTTTTTATTTTACTTTTTTTACTCTCTTCTTTCAGAGATTTCACTGAATTTGTCTTGTATATGTTACTTTATTTTTTTGTACTCTATGTTTTGCTTACTTATTATGCATTAAATAACTCAAAAACTGAGCAGCTTAAAATATCAACAATTGTTCATGAATCTGTAGTTTGGACAGGTTTGGGAGGGGACAACTTGCTCTGTTTCATGATGGCTTTCTATGGGATGGTTCAATGAACTAGGACCTGGAAGAACGGGAGGGCTACCTAAGAGAGTTTGTCCTTTCATGAAGTGTCTGGGCTTCTCTGAGCAATTTTTCCACATGCTCTCTTCAGAAGAGCAGTCTCAGGGCAGTAGAACTTCTTACACAGCAAGTGTTACAGGAATCAGGAAATGGATGGTGTCAATTTTTTAAGGTCTAGACCCAGAAACAGGTGCACCATCACTTCCACTATATTGGATTGATCAGGCTGCCACAGTCCTGCCTAGATTCAAAAGCAGACAAAATAAACCTCACCTGTGGATGGAGGGAATAACAAAGTATCTACCTTTAACCTAGCAGACAGTTCAACTGTTGTTCAGACACATCATCACTGTTAATACTTTAGAAATCCCTTTTGTCATGTCTAAATAGTTTTTCCCTAGCTTCGATTATTTCCTTTTCTGATGGCTTCTCTAAGAATTTTTAATATGCTATTGCTTCCATAATTTGTGGCAGCAGAACACTTTCACAGCATTGTAGTGTCTTTCAATTATCCAAACATTTCTGTGTCTAGGAAGATGTTGAATAGGAGCTTTCCTGTTGCAACAGAAGTGGCAATTAGAGGCTGAAGCCAAGAAAGAAGTCCACATAAGCTATAAAAGTGGTAAAACAACATTTGCAGCCAAACTCTTCTCTCAGGATTTATTAAGAATCGATTGAGCAGTCTAAGCTATTTCCAACCATTACCCAACACAACATGAATTTTTTCTATAAACATAAAGACCGGAAAAAGAAAAAAAAAATAGATTTTCAGTGTTCTTGGTAGGAGGGGATGGGACTGGGAGATGAATGGGACTTCCTCCCATCCCAGGACAAATAAAATGGGGTTCCAAATGAATAAATCATAGACAACAAGGATCCCTAAAAGGATTGTCATACTCAACAACTGGATGTTTGCTGATTGTTTAATCTCCGTATTTACTCTAGGGATGACTTTTGAATAGTGACGTGCACAGTGAGGAAGAGAAAAATTGTTTCATGTTTGTACACTATCACATTCAGACAGTTTAGTAAACTGATTGCATACGCTCGTCAATATTGACTTGAAATTAAAAACAAGAATTGAGTTGGCTTCTGCTGGTCATAGGTGTGGATCTCTATTCAGAGTTCTCACAAAGAAATTCCCATGTTTGGGAAACTTCAAATGAAAGGGAGAATATTAGTAGGTACCATTTGGGGATTCAGTCACGCAGGAACATTGTGAGAGAGTATTAATTTTGGTAATGACTGCTTTTTTAATTTCCTTGTTTTGTAAGGTAACAGGGATCCAGATATTGCTTAATGAGAGTTGTGCATATGAAGACTTTTTCAGTTAAGGGGGTATCATTTGGTGGAATCTATTAAGGTTTCATTCTTAATACTTA
>NW_012154173.1:7082035-7082472 GCF_000956105.1 Propithecus coquereli | reverse complement strand
ATATGCACAAAAAGAATAATTTGAAATTATAATTAAAAATGATGACTTAATTATTTGTGAGAACTTGATAGAAATTTCCTAAGGTATAGCTAAATACACATTTATTTTTAGAATATAGAGCATACCTCCACAATAAGTTATTTTCAACTGTATTAAGATTCTCAGTTCCTATTAATCATTTCTCTCAATGGTCTTCCAGATTATCCCCCTGACACTTTCCTCAATAGCGCTAAGAGAAGACAGTGGTAAAGGATGAGGAGATTAAAACGCAAAGCTCTGTTCAGACAGAAAAAAAAAAGAAGATAAACTGTGTTATCTTTGGAATCCTGTTTTTGGTTACATCCCATTATTTTTCTTCTTTCTAACATATATCACTTTTGTATTAGAAGGGAAAAAAAAGTAATTAATCCAGCACATTGCACCTCAAAATTGTTTTG
>NW_012154173.1:7080938-7081985 GCF_000956105.1 Propithecus coquereli | reverse complement strand
AAGGTAAGCCATTTAGGCCATTTATTTATAAGTGAGTACAACTTTGCCTTTTTTCTCATAGTTTTGACATAAATTTTTTTTTTATCTCTGTAATTCCCCTCCTTTTTTTTTTGAATCAATACATATTCAGGTGTGAATGCGTGTTTGAAGGGCCTATATGCTGCATGATAGTGGTAGTGTTGGAGAAAGGCGGTTATCTCCAAGAATTATGCAAATACTGTGTTTTTGTTTTTTTGCTTTTGAGACAGGGTCTCACTCTATCATCCAGGCTGGAGTGCAGTGGCACAATCATAGTTCATTGCAACCTCCCACTCCTGGGCTCAAAATATCCTCCTGCCTCAGCCTCCAGAGAAGCTGGGACTACAGGCACACGCCATCACACGGTATAATTTTCTTATTTTTTGTAGAGACAGAGTTTCACTATGCTGCTCAGGCTGGTCTTGAACTACTGGCCTCAAGTGATCCTCCTACCTTGGCCTCCCAAAGTGTTAGGATTACAGGCATGAGCCATGGCGCCCAGCTAGCATTGTTTAAACTTTGATATGTATGTTTAATAATGTGTTTAGAGATTGAGGCTTTTAACTTTTTCTTATATTTAGCAATGTTTTATTTAGCTTTGTGCAATATCAACTTTTAAAATATAATTGGCACTTGAAAAGAAGAAGGTATCATATTTATTTGGGAAGTTCAAAAACAGATATAACTTCTTTCAACCTTAATTGATTGTTCAAATTTTCCATATTCTATGGAATTGGATGTCACACAGACATATGCAATATAATAGTGCTTCTCAAGTTTCTGTCTTGCTCATATTCTTATTCTCTATTTGAGTGGATGTGCTGCCTTCCTTCGAAACAGATTCAGGCCTTATAAATTGAACAATATTCTACACAATTATACAATTTGTAGCCCTGTCATGTAGAAACAAAAACTAACTATATTTTTTCTTTCCCAGATTCCTACTTTTTGTGTCAAGTTTTCTGTATCTTTCCATCAGAGCTAACTTTTATGCTTTTTTTTTATTTTACTTTTTTTACTCTCTTCTTT
>NW_012154173.1:7071152-7072428 GCF_000956105.1 Propithecus coquereli | reverse complement strand
ATTATAATAACTGGTTTAATGTCCTCTGCTAACTTCTGTGTCAGTTTCAGATTCAATTTAGTTGATAGATTTTCCTCCTTCTTTTAGGGCACATATTCTTGATTCTTTGAAAACCTAGTAATTTTTTACTGGCTACCAGACATTGTAAATTTCAGCTAGTTGGGTGCTGGATATTTTTGTATTTCTGTAAGTATTCTTGAATTTTGTTCATGGGTATGGTTAAGTAACTTAAAAATGGTTTAATCCTTTCATGTTTTGCTTTTAAGATGTGTTAGGTGATCAGTCTAGAGATAACTATTTCCTGCTACTAGGGAAGACTCTGTATATTCTATCCAGTGCCCCTTAAATCATGAATTTTTCTGACCTAGTCAATAGAAACAAAATAGTTCCTTGACCTATGTGTGTTCTTCACCCTGTTACTTCTAACCCTTTCAGGTGTTTTTTCCCCTGTACCTCAGGTACTTCCCTCACAAGCTTGTGCTGATCAGTACTCAGCTAAATATGGGAGGGGTTCCCTCTTCAGAAATCTATAGTTTTCTCTGTGCAGCTCTCTTTTCTCTAATACTTTCTCCTGTGAACACTGGATGCCTTAATCCAACTCTCAGCTCCAACTCTTCGATTCATGGGACCCATCAGACTCAACCTGTGTTCCTCTCTTTGTGTCATAGCAAGGACACTCTCAAGGTAAGATAGAGCACGCCTGGCATCACTTGATCTGTCTCTTGTCTCTTGAGGATCACTATTCTTTGTCGTTTGACGTTCAGTGCCTTGAAAACTGTTGTTTCATACGTATCATTTCTTGTTTGATTGTTTCAGGTGGGAGGGTAAATTGGCTAACTGCTACTTCATCTTAAAAAGAAATGACATTCAGTAGCAGAAAATTTCATTAGTTAAAATATTTTCAGAATTTTCTGTTATTCTGTATTAAAGATCATCTTTTAAAGTCTATTAATTAAATACTGTTCATTCTTCCATGTTACAGGTGAAGGAACTGGGATTTTTTTAGGTTAATTAACATAGATCAGGAGCCCAAACTGAGCAAAAGTGTGTTTGTTTAATCTCTAGTTTACTCTACCAAAAGAAATACACATGATCTTAGACCCAGGTGGAGACTGAAGAGAGAAGCAAGACAAATAAACAACCAAATGAAATACAGTATAAAAAAATCCATGATGGAGGATAGTAAAAAAAACTTATGAGAACATAGCAAAAGGAGTTAACATGACTTACAGCTTTTTAATTGACTAAATAACAAACTACATAATAAATTATTTGT
>NW_012154173.1:7057545-7060117 GCF_000956105.1 Propithecus coquereli | reverse complement strand
AGGGATACAATGTGTTCTGGGTTTCTGGAATATTGTAGAGGCACTATTTCCCTCTGTTTGATTGAAGTACAATAAATTCACCTCAGACATCCGGGGGCACCTTCTCCTGGGCAAATGGCAACCACTGGGAAGAATTCCATGGGCTATCTTAACTTGATTCTAACTTGAAGCTAAGGACCTGTCACTTGAAAAGCTAACGTCTCCTAGCAAACAATCTACCTATTTACTTAGCAATTTTGAGCTCTGAGTGTTTCAATTATTTCCCCGGCCTTTGTTTTTAGAGAATTGTCAGCCTAAGCAAAGAAAAGTACACTTTTACTTAATTGATAAAAGGTTAATTCAATCCTTACTCTGAACTGTAACTCCATGAACCTTATGATCACAACAGACTTCCCACAGCAGTCTTTGAAGTACACTCTTTTTCAGAATTTTCACTTTAATTCTTGATTTCAGTTTTCTCCATGTATGTTTAGTTCATTGTAGGGCCTCTGGATCTCCCAGTGGCTTGAACAGTGTTTTTGATAATTTTAAATTGGTTGCTGGCATTTAAATATTTAAATATTTCATATTAATATATTAATATATGGATCCCTTATATTAATATGCATATTAATATATTGCATCCTTGAAAAAGCAAGCTACCTGGCCACAGTGGTTGAGCATTTTCATATGAAACTAATCAGTTGGAGCTAATTTGCAGCTACCCCTTTCAAGAAGATGTATTTTATCCATTCCACCCGGTCATTGCTAGTCTCTAGTGTTTGACCATTGTTCTGTTGCTACCAAAGAGGAAAATGAAGAGCCTGTATGTTTGTTTCATGGAATATATTCCTATGTGTTTCATACTCAAAGAGTGTCTCTGTCTATAGAACACCATTGGGATTCTGTTTTGGAGCAAACGTTCACTTACTTATATTGCCTCCCTGACCTCTGAAGTCATTAGAGTTATGACAATTGACCCCAGGGACTAGATTCAACACTCAGGATGCAGAGAATCTCCTTACTTCCACTGCCACCTTCATGAAATTCTATTGGTTATTTATATTTAATATCTTCAGCTAAACATGAGCTAATTAGTACTTACTAATTTAGAGTTTGCTTTTGTTAAGGAAAAAATCAGATTTTGAAGAATGTTAATAAGGTACGTGTAAGATTAAAGCTATTTTAAGTAAGATCATCTTTTTAAACAGAATTTCAGCTTGAAAGGAGCTGTCTTAGAAGAATTGCACAAATGCAGGTGGAAGCAAGCCTAAAAAGTTTCAATAATTCAACAATAATTGCAGTGCTACTTAATACAAAAATGTTATATTAAGTAACGAAAATTCTCTCCTTCACCTAACTCTGAACAGACTCCTCTGAGCCATTTCTCAATTTGGCACCATCCTTGGGCATGTCCTCAAAGGCCTAAATCCTGTCAAGTCAGTTTAACCAATATTTCACACCACAATATCCGATCACTCTTAATATCCTGTCAAATTTCTTATCTCCAACCATCTCCTATATGATATCTGAGCACGTTGGCCTACCTTCAGCAAGAATCTTGTTAGGTCAGTTTGGAAAAACATTACCCTACCATCTTAGTAATTTTCCATCCACTGATCCCCCTCCCTGTTCCTTGTCTATACATCCCCACTTATCCATGTTGTGCTTGGAATTGAGCTCAGTTCTAGATGGAGGTCTCTATTCCTCTATTGCAATAGTACATGAATAGAATACGTTTTTACCATTTTAACTACAGTCCAGTTCTGCTATTTCTTTGACAGTTATGATGCTGTAGCTTAGATAATATAAGATTCATCACTGGACCCCTAGACCTCTCACCCAGGACCCCAAATGCACGCCTTTGAAGGCTTTGTCTTTACTTCTGACTGATTGATCAACGATCCACTAGTGAGTCCAATCTCTATTTCTTTGTTTGTAAGAAGTTGGGTTAGAGTCCTGGGCAAATACAGGCTGCATTATAGCCTCTATTTTTATAAGAGGCTAGTCTCTGTAGCAAACAGAAGCTGAATTACAGTCCCAAGTTTCTCTGTTCACAAGCATAAAGGTACCATTATTTAAGAACAGTCTCCTTTTCCAACCCTTCCTGAATACATACTCTGCCAAATTGGTCCACTTCCATCTTTGTTGGCATAATTTTACTAAGGATAAAATGGAACTTCAGTGGCCTCATTGGGAAACTTAAGATCTCCCCAAACTGGCTCCTCCAAGACCTCTCCCTTCCCATTGCTTCAGCTCCTCCTTCCTCCTTTTACCACCTTCACTCTTTCTTTCCCCACCCTCAGTTCTTTCAATATGTCTTTCTTCAACCCCTACTTCCTCTACGCCTCTGTCCACCTAGGCCAGATCTTTTGTCTTCCTACTCTAGCCCCTTGGTCACTTGACCTTTAGGTCTCCTGTTTCTACCGTGGGCTCTCAAGGGGCTCAGAGAGCTCCAAAAGGAACTCCCTGACTGAAAAACAAAAAGGGCTAAGTGGAAATAGCCTGGACATTTTATTTATTCAAATGAGGTTTTGGAGATATTCAGACACTGTTTGATGTCCCCCCAGTCTCTTACATAATGTGTATTGCA
>NW_012154173.1:7055831-7057495 GCF_000956105.1 Propithecus coquereli | reverse complement strand
CTGTTGTCAATTTTCATGAGTACATTCCATTCATATTAAAATGACTCTCATTCATTTTCTCTTCTAAACTTGAGCTCATTAATCAGGCAATGATCCCTTTTTCCATATATATTCTAATTTTTATTGTGAATGTATGAAATATGTAACCATATTAACAAATCAGCCTTTGTCCATTTGAGGATAAAATCAAACAAGAGGTAGAAGTGAGATGAGAAAAGATCAAAATATTTAGATTTATTTTTTTTCACCTCAGGCTCTAAGCCAGGCTAAAAAATTAATTGGCTGAGAGAGAGATATCATAGGAATTCTAGAAAAGTTTCATTATAATTGTTTCTTCTTTTAAAAGCACATATAGATACATTTTTTCCCCAAGGAACTGAGTCTTAGAACTTCAGAATAAAGTCAAATCTGTAAGCTTTGAGAATTCCTTCTTGTACCAATCAATTGAGAGTTTGGGTAACTAATTTTTTACATACACATACACACACTTTAAATACTTTACAAGTATGTGTATGAAAGCTGAAGAAACCTTAGTTCTCTATTTGACTCTTTAAACTTAAGAGCTTGGGCTCTGGAGTCAAAAAGCCCTTAGAGCCCAGGTTTTGACCTTGGCACTAATGTATGACCTTGAAAAAATTATTTAACTTCACTCTTCCCTATTTTCTTATCTTTGCCACCAGTTCATAGAGTTGTTGTGATGGTTACCTAGCATAATTCATGTGAGGAAGGTAGCACAGTGGCTGGAATATACCAAGTGCTTGTTAAATGTTAGACATTGATAATGTCCTTGATGATCTGATAATTATGCCTTCCCCCCATGGATACGTTTATAAAATATTGGATATGCCAAGACTAAAGAAATCAGGCTCATTGACCTACTTCAGGATGAAGATGATGAGGAGGAGGAGTGGGAGAATGACAGAGATAAAAAGGGGTAATTTCTCACCAGCAGTTTTGCTCTAAGGATATGGCTATTTACTTTAACTTTTGTAACAACTATCTATGCTGCCATTGATAGAGAAACATAGATGATGATGGTGATAATGATGATGATATTAAAATGATGAAATGATGGCTTCCCTCAAGTAGAATATATCTTTTTTTTTTTTTTTAAGAGAAAGCGTAGTACTTTGTTGCCCAGGCTGGAGTGGAGTGTATCTTCTTTTAATTCAAGTATGCTTATTATGTTATAGAGTCGTGAATAGCTCTTCCCAATGTAAAGCAATAACTACTCACCGATTGTTAAATATTGACTAAATACTATGGAAGATCCAAAATTATCTTGCAATATTTTGAAGAAAATAAAATTCATTGTGGGCAAAGAATTTATCAAAGTCGCCATTCACCCATCTCAGGGCGTGTTCTCAACAAAGGATTGCGTACGTGTTTCAGATTTCTTGTTACAAAAATAATAATTACAAACAGTACAGATGGAGATTTCCACATACTGTAAATTATCGATCGAATCATTATTGGTCATCCAGAAAATATGAGGATTAAAAAAAGGTACCCAGATATTTAAAGCATAGACTTTCAAATGGCTAACAATCCTGTAACTGCAGGCATCTATTTCTAATCCATTTCAACTCTGCACAGGCCCTAGGAAAACTCTGCTATCCTGAAGGTTCTATACTGTGAAGCGAAACAGCAGAGAGATATAATTA
>NW_012154173.1:7043502-7052031 GCF_000956105.1 Propithecus coquereli | reverse complement strand
GGGGGCACCATGAACTGCACCCATATAAGATACGAAGTTATTGGATAAATATTGTTTGTTCTGATTGCTCCACTGATTGGCTATCCTCCATCTCTCTCTCTCTCTTCCTGGGCCTCCCTATTCCTTGAGACACAATGATATTAAAATTAGGGCAATTAATAATCCTAAAATGGCCTCTAAATTTTCAATTAAAAGGAAGAGTCACACGACTGTAACATTAAATCAAACACTAGAAAATATTAATCTCAGTGAGAAAGGCATGACAAAAGCCGAGATAGGCCAAAAGTTAGGCATCTTGTGCCAAACAGTAGTTGTGAATGCAAAGGAAAAATTCTTAAAGAAAATTAAAAATCCTACTCTAGTAAACACATGAATGATAAAAAAGCAAAACAGTCTTATTGCTGATATGGAGAAAATTTTAGTGGTCTGAATAGAGGATCAAACCAACTATAACATTCCCTTAAACCAAAGCCTAATTCATAGGAAGGCCCTACTCTCTTCAATTCTATAAAGGCTGAGAAAGGTGAGGCAGCTGCAGAATAAAAGGTTGAAGTTAGCAGAGGTTGGTTTATGAGGTTTAAGGAAAGAAGCCATCTCCAAAACATAAAGGTGGAAGGTGAGGCAGCAAGTGCTGATGTAGAAGCTAAAGCAAGTTATCCAAAAAATCTAGCTAAGATAGTTGATGATGGTGCCCACACTAAACAACAAAATTTTAATGTAGATGAAACACCCTTCTATTGGAAGAAGATGACATCTAGGACTTTTGTAGCTAGAAGGGAGAAGTAAATGTCTGGCTGCAAAGCTTCAATGGACAGGCTGACTTTTGTTTGGAGCTAATGCAGCTGGTGACTTTAAGTTGGAGCTAATGCTCATTTACCATTCTAAAATTCCTAAGGCTCTTAAGAATTTGCTATATCTACTCTACTTATATTTAGCAATGGAGCAACAAAGCCTAGATGACAGCACAGCTGTATACAGCATGGTTTACTGAATATTTTCAGCCCACTGTTGAGACACACTACTCAGAAAAAAAATTCTTTCAAAATATTACTGCTCATTAACAATTCAGCTGATCAACCAAAAGCTTTGACAGAGGTGTACAAGGAGATTAATATTTTCAGGACTACTAACACATTTAGTGTGAAGCATATGGATCAAGGAGTAATTTCAACTTTCAAGTCTTATTTTTAAGAAATATATTTTGTAAGACTAAAGCTGCCACAGATAGTAATTCCACTGATGGATCTGGGTGAAGTAAAACGAAAACCTCTAGAAAGGATTTACCATGCCAGGTGCCATTGGGAACATTTGTGATTCATGGGAGGAAGTCAAAATATCAACATTAACAGGAGTTTGTAAGATGTTGATTCTAGCCATCAAGGATGACTTTTAGGGGTTCAAACCTTAATTGGATAAAGTAACTGAAGGAAATAGAAAGAGAACCAGAGTTAGAAGTGGAGCCTGAAGGTGTGAATGAATTGCTATAATCTCATGGTCAAATCTGAATGAATGAGGAGTTACTTTGTATGGATGAGCAAAGAAAGTGGTTTCTAGATATGGAATTGAATTCTGGTGAAAATTCTATGAATATTGTTGAAATTACAACAAAGAGTTTAGAATATTATATAAACTTAGCTGATAAAGCAGCAGCAGGGTTTGAGAGTATTAACTCTAATTCTGAAAGTTCTAAAATGGATAAAGTGTTGTCATGTGGCTATTCAATTTTCCCAGCAACATTTATTGAATAGGACTTATTTTCCCCAGTGTATATTATTGCCTGCATTGTCAAAGATCAGTTGGTTGTAGGATGATGATTTTATATCTGGGTTATTTGTCCTGTTCCATTGGTGTAGATCTCTATTGTTGTACCAATGCCATGCTGTTTTGTTACTATAGCCTTGTAATCTGGTAATGTGATGCCTCCAGATTTGTTCTTTTTGCTTAATATTGTTTTGGCTATTCAGGCTCTTTTCTGGTTCCAAATGAAGCATAAAATTATTTTTTGTAGATCTGTGAAATATGATGTTGGTAATTTGATGGGGATTGCACTGAACTTGTAAATCACTTTGGATAGTATGTACATTTTAACAGTGTTGACTCTACCTATCCATGAGCATGATTGTGTTTTTCCATTTATTTGTATCCTCTGTGATTTCTTTCCCAGAGTTTCATAGTATTCCTTGTAGAGATCTTTCACCTCCTTGGTTAAGTACATTCCTAAAGTATTTTATTTTATTTGTAGCTATTGTGAATGATATTGAGTCTTTGATTTGACTCTCAGCTTGACTATTATTGGTATATAGAAATGCTACTGATTTATGTACCTTGATTTTGTATCCTGAAACTTTGCAGAATTGACTTATCAATTCCAGGAGACTCTTTGTGGAATCTTTGGGGTTTTCTAGTTACATCAGTCAAGAGTGATAGTTTGACTTCCTCTTTCCCGGTTTGGATACCCTTTATTTGTTTCTCTTGCCTGATTGCTCTGGCTAGAACTTCCAGCACTATGTCGAATATTAGTGATGACAGTGGCCGTCCTTGTCTTGTTCCAATTCTTAGGGGAAATGCTTTCAACTTTTTCCCATTCAGTGTGATGTTGGTTTGTCATATACCGTTTATATAAATCTGAGATATGTTCCTTCTATGCTTAGTTTATTGAGGGTTTTTATCAGGAAAGGGTGCAGAATTTTGTCAAATGCTTTTTCTACATCTATTGAGATGATCATATGTCTTTGTTTTTGCTTCTATTTATGTGGTAAATCCCATTTATTCATTTATATATGTTTAACCATCCTTGCATCCCTGGGATGAAGCCCATTTGGTCATTGTGAATTATTTTTTGATGTGTTGTTGAATTTGGTTGGCTAGTATTTTATTGAGGATTTTTGCATTTATATTGATTAGGGATATTGATCTGTAGTTTTCTTTTTTCGTTGTGTCCTTTCCTGGCTTTGGTATCAAGGTGATACTGGCTTCATAGAATGAGTTGGGAAGGATTCCTTCCTTTTCAATTTTATGGAATAATTTCTGTATTATGGGTACTGGCTCTTCTTTGTACGTCTGATAGAATTTGACTGTGAATCCATCTGGTCCGGGGCTTTTTTTTTTTGGTTGGGAGGTTCTTCATTACTGTCTTGATCTCACTGTTTATTATTGGTCTGTTCAGGAGTTCCTTTTATTCCTGGTTGAGTCTTGGGAGGTTGTGTGTTTCCAGGATCTTTTCCATTTACTCTATGTTCTCTGGTTTGTGCATGTAGAGATTTACATAGTATTCATTGATAATGTTTTATATTTCTTTGGTGTCACTTGTAATGCCACCTTGTTCATTTCTGATTAAGCTTATTTGGATCCTTTCTCCTCTGTTCTTGGTTAATCTAGCAAGAGGTCTGTTGATTTTGTTTATCTTTTCAAAGAAACAACTTTTTGTTTCATTAATCCTTCGTATTGTTGTTTGTTTTCTAATTCATTTAGTTCTGCTTTATAAATTCTAAATTTATAAATAAAATTGAAATGAGATTCAATGAGCATAAATATTTTAGCTCTTTTATTTTAAAATCATGGTGGCAGATGGCTTTTTGTGAACATCAGATTCTTCTCATAACAATCTTTATTTTGGGGTAGATAGTGGCCATCCTAAAAGTAAGAGTAGGTCAGAATGCAGCTGAGAACTAAGTCCAAAGACCCAGTGTTAGGAAGATGGATTATAATGAGGTACATTGAAATGTATTGAAAATGGAATCATAGAGCATGACCAATTATTAACATTAGAGACAGGAATGGAAATCCCTAGGAAAAAGTTCAGAACATCATGTAAATCAGGAGAATATAATGCTGTCATGAACATTTGTCCGTATTTCTACCCAGAACAGCCCACATCTTATTCTGAAATATGCTTTGTCATTTTTTTTTATTTTGATGGATAATTTTGCAGATCATAATACTCCTATAATTCTAGTGATGGGAGTAATAGGTCATCCAAATTGGGGCAATCTTATTTTGTATCCCTGATCACAGTGATTATGCAAGAAATAAGCAAGTAATAAAAGCTGGATGAAAAGTTCTTTCCTGTGATTTTCCAGACTGGAGTTATTGAAAGAGACTTTTTTTATTATTTATTTTTTTCCTTTCTGATCAGAGAGTCTATAGGATTTAAGTACTAAACTGCTATCAGCCATTCCTTTGCCTCCTTCCTAATTTACCTGGACTAGAATAGAGAAAATAAACTGACACTAAGAAAGAAGTGGATGTGAGAACTAGAGAGAGCCCAAAGCAGTCAATTCCTTCAGCATGATCGTGATTAAGGCCAATTTCATTCATTTTCTTCCTGTGATTTGGTTCTCTGATCCAATAAATGTTTCATTTCTTTCTAAGGTAATGTGAGTAGCTTGCATATGTATTGATTATAAAAGAATTATGACAATTATAATGAAAGATAATGCCAAAGACCTTTTTAGGGAATAATAAAATTTTAGTTTAAAAATCTCAAAAATAGAAAAACATTTAGGAAATGAAAATTTGGGGATTAGCTTAGAGAAGGTTCTTCTTTATTTATGACTACATCAGAGCAAAGACAGATTTTAGTGTCAGTTACTCTGTGCAGAAAATTGAAGAAAATGAACAAAGATAGTTGTGCATTCTGCTTGTGGACAACAGAAGAAAATTTACTCTGAGGAAATGAGAAGATTTTTTTAAGAGTTTAGAGATTTAAACTGCAGAAAATTTAATATGTAACACAAAAAGCCATCTACCACCATGATTTTAAAAGAAAAAAAAAACCCCTTCAATTATGCATATACTTAAGGTTGAAAAATATCTTCTAAGTACATACAATGGATATTTTTCTCATGCTTATCATAATTCTATTCCCATTCATTTGAATGCAATTTACCATTGTTATAACGTTCTGAGGGGGAGCCTATAGAGATTGTGTTGTAATGTCAAATTGCTATATGAAAACAATTTTGATAAGCCCATGGACACAACATTATAATGATAAATTATAATGACAAAATGGTTTCATGTTTCCATGGAGACTAAATTACAATGTCAAATTGATGGCAAAATGAGGTCAATACAAACCTACACAGACCAGACTGTGATGTTAAAACAATGCAAAGTAATATCACCACAAGTCTGGGGAGGCTATGCTATGATGTCAAGATGATGGGAAAGCAATATCCAGGATGATGTCAAAATAGTAACAGAAAAGATGTCAGTGGAAATCTCAGCAGTATCCTTCATGATGACAGTACAATAGAATACTATTATTAATGGAAATTTCACCAGTGCTAAAATAAAGCTACTAAAACTGAGAAAATGATAAGTTTGTACATTATGTATTCTAATTTTAAATATTGCTTCATTTTAAGTTCTTAGAAACTAAGTCCTTAGTCATGGAGGTGGAAAACTAAGCTATATTACTCAATGGTGGAAGTTATTTATTGAAGAATCTGTTTAGATGTAAATTACTTTCCTCATTTACAATAGAACTGTGAAAGGACCCACAGGGAGACAGTCTGATTAATTCAGTCCTCTCTAGAAGGCTTCACTGGCAGACTTTTCTGTTGAAATGTCTTTGGGGCATGCTTCCCCCCCCCACCTTGGGCTGGTTGTCACACCTTTTAATTCTTCTTTCCTAAAGATGTTAAAATATTTACAGTTACAATTTTGTATTTTATAAATTATAAACCAAGTAGTTTAACACTTCCTTAAACCTGCCATTGTCAAGAATAGTATGAAGCACAATGTTATCTTCACTGGTACAGATTATTCCCATTTGTTCTTAAATAATAAATTATATTGATGCAATTTATCTTGAATAAGTGCAATAAATATTTTAACCTAATGCTAATGCCAATCAGTTGGGATGTTAAATGCAAATGGATTAGAATACATTTATTATGGTTTCTCAAACCAGATCCATTTTTTTTTTTTTAATTCCTTCGGATGGTAACTCTGACTTCTTGTAGAAACAAAAGAGACAATATGCTACTGAGACATAAGCACATTCTGTTTACTTAAAAATAATACTTTCATCGAGTTAGGAAAAAAGAATGATACCTTGCTATACTATTTGATTTTGTGTTTTTCATCCAAGTGTGAATCCATCCGTTCCAAGTTTGTGGGTTTACCATTTTATGTGGTGATTAAGACCATACCTCAGTACGAAAAGTCATTTAACCATAATGACTACATTAACTGGATGATTCAGTTACCTTCAACAAACATATTTTAGTTGAATATTATATGCTAGACAGTATGCTAGGTAAATTCAATCGAACGGTTTTAGAGATTTGTTTTACAAGATTTACCAATCAGTTTTAAGTGCTCAAGTTAAATTAATTTATCTGCTTGTGAGAACAGAATCTCAGTTCTTTAGATTTTAGCTTCTTTCTCTTTTATTCTGTTTTCTGTTTCTTTTTAAGTGGATAAAATGGTATAAAGGAAGAGTTTCTTGAGAGTCCTTGTTCAAATACTGTGGTATATGACCCACTCAAGGTGGTCAACACAGATTTTACTTCAAGAAATGGCACGTATTTTTCATTCTTGAGGGTATGCAGAGCCAGGGACCAAATATACCAAAACTAGTGTATTTATCCAACTGAACCCGGTTCAAATTAAACACTTGAAGAGGAAAAGTAATGGTAAGAAGAAGGAGGAGGAAGAAGAAGAGGAGGAAGTGAAGGAGAAGAAGAAGAAGTTGGTGACCTTCTTGGTGCAGAGGCTACAGAGCTTCAGTGGGATCCAAGCTCTGCCATCGGGTGAAGGTCAGCAAGTCATTTATTTGCCTGAATCTCAGTTTTCATCATTAAAAGACACTGGAGACATAAATAGGAAACCATATTTACCAGGTTGGGTTAATAAGAACAGAACTTATCTTCCTGAAACTGTTTTTTTAGAGTCTCAGAGAAGAATACAGGAGTTATTTGACTTTGTGGCACCTAAGGACATATTATTGGCCTCATAAAAACCTGACAGGATACAATGGCAGCAGACTACACTCTTTATTGAGCTGGATGCAAAAAATCAAATTTTCACAAAGATTTGTCGTGTCAAATTGACAATATTTTCTACAATCCAAAGGGTAAATGGAGTCTCCCTTATGACCTTTTAGACATTTCTTTATCACCAATTCAACACAACTTATTAAAAATGACAGTCTACAACCATTTCGGACTTTCTAGAGGGATTTTTTTGTAAGGTCAAATATTACCCAAATTTTTACAAAGCAAAGAACTGTTCTGTCTGTTCTACAGATAGAAAAAAACACAGATGCTAGATGAAGCAGAGGTACTGGAAAACACAGCGATGGAAATGAAGCAGCACAACAATATGTCAGCAGCGCAGAGGAAATCAGTGCAGAGGAAGTTGCATCTATTCACTCTTATTTTTCCTTTTCTTTCCCTACCCCTTACCATATTTTTTTTGAGTGTAGCCACTATTACATTTTATCTCTATACTTAATTTCTTATAGTACCTTGTGCAATAGAAAGGTCGGGCCCTTGTCCTCAGCTCCTGGAAGTCAATCTTCTAGTCCTTGGAATGTCTTGCTTCATAAGAGTGTCTTTGCTTACTGGGGGGGCCTTGAGCCATGTCAATCTATGCTAACACTGTATTTGTGTTTGGAGTCTTGGGTCACGTGGTAGCAGCTTGACCTCTGGAGGAGCTGCAGACTAAGGTCAGCCATGCCTGCCTGACCAACCCCCAATAAAATCTCTATATGCTAAGGCCAGTGAGCTTCTCTGGTTGGCAATATTCCAAGTGCACTGTTGCACATTGTTGCTTGGAGAAGTAAGTAAGGAGTCTCTCTCTTTGTTAAAAACCTATGTGTGATTTTTCAGGCCTGAACATAAACAATTACAAGTTTTTACCAGACAGGCCTCATGGGGAAAAGCTGCCCTCCCTACACCAGACTCGGTGCGCAGCCAGTGCACTCAGTCTCTAACAGGAGTTGCAGTCAAAGACCCGGGTCCCCAGGGCAGTTATGCTCTTTCACGTGTATACATTCCAAGCCCGAGCACCTTCATTGCTGTGTCTCTTTGAGGACTTCAACGAAGTTCCTCTTCCATGGGGAAAATGGAATAGGGAGAGTCAGTGCTTTTTTAGGTTTTAGCCTTTTGCTTATACCATCACAGTAAGTAAAGTAAAGGCTTAGTAATTAAAGGCTTTTTCATTTTTGGCTTGTTGCTTTAGTTGGCCACCCTGACATCTATCAGGTCAGCTTGCTCCCTCTCGCAGCGCAGCGGAGCTCCTGCTGGTGTTGTCCACATGACTTTGCTGAGAGAGGATAACTGGAAGTCTGGTCCCTCCTGGAACATGTCTTGTGTGCCTTTTCCTGTTATGTATTTTAATATGTATCCATTCACTATAATAAAACTACCCCAGGAGTATAAGAGCTCTGCTGAATTCTGTGGGTCCTTCTAGTGAATTATTGAACTTGAGGATGAACTTGGTGACCTCCAGAACCTGCATGCATTTAAAATTATATCATTAAGGAAGCAATTTAAGAATATTGCTTTTTTTTTTTTT
>NW_012154173.1:7032534-7042362 GCF_000956105.1 Propithecus coquereli | reverse complement strand
GCAGACTAAGTGTTTAATAAACAAGAGCTATGTTTATTACTATACACAGTTCCTATGAATCATACATATATGTTAGATAGTTATTTCCAATCTTTAGATATTATAGATTTAATAAATATTCATTAATACTTTTTAAAAATTAGATTATTCACTTCTATTAGACTGATTTCTCTTTTAAGAGGACATTTGATGCTTTATTTGAATGCATTTTTGCTTAACCTGAGTTTCCTATTATACTTACAATGATTTTATACTTTCAATTTATATAATCTTACAAAAATGTAAATCATAGGACAAGAAATTTTATAAAGAAAATGCTATACCTAAGACCATCTGCAATATATCCAAAAGTTCATTCATTTTGACAACAAAATATTTTGGATGATTAATATGCTGAGGAATTCAACTGAAAATAAATCAGGTACCCTTAATATGTGGTTTTAAATAATTTATATCTTTGTAGCAATCAACATAGGAAAAAGTTGTTTGATAAGTTATTTGTAGTTGGAATAATATATGATTGTAAAGTTAGCAAGTCACCACCCTATGTATTTTTGCATTTTAAAAGCCATATTTTATTTATAGTTGAAATTATAAACACATATATAGGAATTGGAAGAAAAAAGCTAATATTATGGTTGGATATTTATCTTTATGAAATCATGGCTGTCTGAATGTTAAAGGAGTAATTTCAAATGATAAATTTAATTTTAAAATAAATTTTACATTCTTGCGTGTCCATAGTTTAGTGTTGCACAGAATCACTATTTTCTTTCTTTCTTTTAGTAATTTCTTACCTGTAATATGTTATGAGTTTTGTCTAACTCCTCTTCTTAAATTTTACTTCTCTTAAACATGAAACTAAATTGCATTTGTTATGAAACCCTGATGCACAAATTTTACTTAAAAAGTGAAAAATCTTAGGAGCCTTCTTTCATAGAACATACTAAAGAAAACATTATACAAATGAAAATACAAGAGAAACATTCATGGAAAAAAATGTATGTTCAGTAAGTTTTTCTTTTTTTAATATTTCTTTTTCCCTTTTTGTCATAAGTGACAAAAGCTAAATGTAAATTGGCTCAAGGGGAAAAGAAGATGGGATGGATGAAAGAAATTAATTGACTCATAATGGAATAGTTGAAGGGTAGACCTAGCTTCAGGTCTGGATCAAATAACTCAGGACTGGGATTTCCTCCCCTCTGTTGGGTCTGCTTCCTCCATATTAACTCCATTCTCAGAAAGGCTCATTCACCAGTGGTCTCAGAAGGGCTGCCAGAGGCTCCTAGGACTGTATCAGACAGCAAGAATCTTTGTCATAAGGTTTCCAGAATGTATTCTGAGATTAATTTCAATTAGATTTACTATGAAGCAATTGCTACGGGTCAAGTGAATTCAATACACTGATTTTCTCTAGCCTGAGAACTTCACTAGATAAACATGGGCGAATCAAGGAGCAGAGGTCCCTAAAACAAAATTCCACTTTTTGCTTGCAAGACAGTGGATAGATGGAGGAAAACAATCAATAAATATCCCAAGAGGTTCTAATAATTGTGAGTGTATTTTAAGGAACTTTCCTAATAAGTCAAACTAATTTTTTTTAAAACAGTTTTGTCTAAGCCTACATCTTCATTGCTTAGTTTTCTTAGTCTTTAGAACATACATAGACTACTATATTTTGTCTATTGATTTGTTTATGAGATGAACAGGAATTAATGCAAAGAGAATGTTGAACATTGCTTTATTACTTTCCTCCCACTTTCCATTCTCCCCTTTCTTCCTCCTTCTTCCTTCTCCTTTTCCCATTTTCTTTTCTTATTCTTTATTTCTCTTCACTTTCTACTCCTCTTTTCTTCCATCTCTTCCTCTCTTCTTTAATCTCTTTTTATCTTTCATTGTCTCTTTACTTATTTCTCCCTCCTTCCTTGTCTGTTTGCTTGGCTATGTCTTTTTCTCATTCTTTAATCTGCTTCAAGACTGTCATCCTCTATCACTGAAATCTCTTTCTCATCTGTCTAAACCAAGGGGTATAGCCAACATGGCTTAAACAAATTCCTAGTGGATAAATTTCTCTTTGTGTAAGGAAAATGATTAATGGACAAAAGAGACTTCCCATGTGCAAAGGTAGGCAACCAGGTCCTAATTCAGCTGAAGCTTCCAATCCAAGTCTTACACCAGCAGTCAAATTTTGCAAATAAATACCACAAGGCTATGCAATGCCAAATATTGCAAGAGCATCATCCTGGACCCTACAGGAGCTGATGAACTGCCACCATGTCTGAGGATCTCTTCTTCTCCATTCGTATGAAGACAGAGTAGCATGAAGACACTTTACATTGAGGGGAAGAGGGTAAAATTAGAGAGACTGGGCTCCCCAGAGAGCATTATTTTCAACTATCCCAGAAGGGGAATAAAGCTTTGAAAAGACTGGATGTTTTAACTGAAAGGAGATTGTTTAATCCAGCAGATACTGGAATATTAATAGCTGGCCTGTCTCAAAATTTTCCTTTGATGCAGATCCAGTTAATTTTATAATGTAATCACATTTTTCTAGACATGAGTATGAATAATAACTTTGATGTTCTTTTGTCCGAATTTCCCCCAGAAAGCAGTTTAATTTGGGAGTAGAGGGCTTTAGAGGAAGCAATAGAAAATAAAAATAAAAATCAAGAAATCATATCAGGTGTGTGTAATTAAGAAAATTACCACCCCAGGCAAGTGGAAACTTCTGAAGAGAGTACTTATATGCACTGACTAGCAAAGGGATGGAAGACAGAAGCATCTATCCACCCCTGACTGCCATCTCACCTTGATCAACTCTCAAACTTCCAGGTTTGCACAGGAATGATTGAGCACTGGATGCCTCCAGGCATTCCACAGTACAGCGTCAGAGAGGCTCCAGAACAGCAAATAAGAAATTCAACATGCAATTGAGACAAGGTGTGGTCAGGTTATACCTATATGAAGCTGGTAGCTACAAAATGGCTGAAGTGAAAAGTGGACTGACAGCATATAGGATGAAGCGTCCAGAACCCAGAATCCAGCCTCACCGTATCCATAAATTCCCTAACAGAGCCCCTAGCGCAGACTAAGTGTTTAATAAACAAGAGCTATGTTTATTACCATACACAGTTCCTATGAATCATACATATATGTTAGATAAAATAGTGCCAGGCACAACAGGAAATAGTATCCAAGGAAATGACTTTAGATGAATGAATAAATACAAACAAGTGAGATATACATCACTGCCTTCAATAAGCTCATAGAAAAAGAAACTTAGAAAATAATCATAATTGTGCCATTGGTATAATCATAACCGTTTTTGTTTATTCTTTTATACTTAATGCTGCATCTTATTCGAAAGACAATCTTTCATCAGATAATGAAACTATATACAGTATATAGGAGAAATTCCAAGAAGGCGGGGAGAGACATGGTCAGGAAATGTTTCCTGGATGAGAAACTATACCACTAAGATTTTGCTGTGGAGCCCACACATAAGAAAACATGTCATATAAAAAGGCAGCATCTAAGGTGCAAATATACTTACATAATTACTAAGCAGTTTAATGTAGTGGTTACACATGCAGATTCTGGAGTCAAGCTGCCTAGGTTAGATACCATACCTCGCCTTTAATAAATTTGTACCTTTTAGCAAGTTAAGGAATCTTTCTATGCCTTAGTTTCTTTCTTGGAAAAAGTATATTAAATATAGTAGCACTTATTGTGGAATTACATAGTCCCATTCTGATAAAACACTTAAAATAATGCCTGAGACACAGACAGAATATGCTATATAAGCATTTGTTATTTTCAAAAAATTCATTATTTTGATATTCCTTGCTAAATAAGGAAGTTCATGTAAGTAAAAGAGAAGTATTAATATTTACACTACAGATTGTGATAACAAGAAAGATAAGATGATAGAGAAAGACAGAAAGGAAGTCAGAAATGCAAACGTTTAACAACCATTGAAAGAAATTTTCAAAAAATGGTCAAGTAGAAGAAAGTGATATGAAGGATATCGAGAATTAAAGTTGGGTCTTACCAAAGGTATGTGGTTATTCTAATAATGTATGACAATAGAAAACATGAAAAATATGTTATCCTAAACCACCTCTAGAAAGAGTAAGGATTAGCAATTCTTGTAGGAAGGAAGAAATATGTTTAAAAACAAAACAAAATAAAACAACAAACCAACAAAAATCTTAGTAACAAAAAAATGTGGTGCTTGATATCTTTCTACTAATAGAAATAAAATACATTGGTTTATAATTAACTAACAACAACAGCTATAACTAATTGACCCCAACATTTCTGTGATGACACATCAGCACAATAGAAGTTTAATTTTCTCAAATAACTGTCCAACATAAGTGTCACTCTTTTGGGGTGAAGAAGTGGGGATATACACATAGTCATACTTGGATCAAGCTATTGGAGGCTCTACCATCTCAACATCTGAGTTTCCAATTTTACATGAATGATGCCAGCCAGCAGGTAGGGAAAGAAAGACAATACGAAAGATATAAATTGCATGTTAGCCACCATGGCCCAGAAGTGACGTATATTAATATCATTCCATTCATATTTTGTTGACAAAATCTAGTTACATGGCCTTATCTAAATCCAACCAGAGCTGAGAATTGTAGTTCTTGGATAAGGAGTTATATTTCTGTCACAATGCCATTTTATGGAAGGAAGCGCCTGAATTTTGGTGGCTAGTTAGCCATCTCTGCCACATAAAGTATAGTCTCTGTAGACCGGGTGTAGAATATGATATCTGTGGGAGGATGTGTAAAATCATTATACCTACTTGGCTTAAGTAGAAAAGATGTTTTCATCTATTTTTCCAGGTGAAGAACAGAACTTTGAGTCATAAAACAAAACAACAAATAAACAAACAATAGCAGCAGCAATGATAAAACAGGATGTTAGAAGTAAATAGAAGATAAGGAAGACCATATTTTGATTTTTGAACATTAGTTTATATTAACAATAACAGTATGGATCAAAACATGAATAGGAGTTAAATATACTAACTGCATTCTGTGAAGAAATATGTTTGGCAGTGATTTTGAGATATTTAAATTTGATCACACAATATTTTTTGAAGGTACAATTTATATACCACAAAATAGACACATTGTAAATGTACAGTTAGATGATTTTTTAGTAAATGAGTGTGTAGGTTATACAACACCTACACAATCTAGTTTTAGACCACTTCTATCACTACAAAAAAATGTCAACCCTCACCAGAACCTCCGGCTACCACAAATCTGCTTTCTGTATCTATAGTTTTACTTCTAAGAATTCCATAAAAATCAAATTATACAATATATAATCATTTGCGTCTTGCTTCTTTCCCTGAGCATAATGTTTTGAAGTGCATCCATGCTGCTGCAGATATAAATAGTACTTTTCTTTTTATTGTTGGTGGTATTACATTTAATGGGTATAATACATTTTATTTCTCTATCCACTAATTAATGCACATTTGAACTATTCCACGTTTTTGGCTATTATAAAGAATGCACATTCACACACAAGTCTTTTGTGTACATATGTTTTTATTTCTTTTGGGGTAGACACATAGAAATAGAATTTCTGGATCACAGGGAAAATATATATTTAAGATTTTAAGAAACTATAAAACTACTTTCCAAAATGGCTATTATAATTTACAATCCTACCACAAACATATAAAAGATTCATTTTCCCACGTCCTGCCAAAAGTTGATATTTTCATATTTAAGATTAAAGCTATTCTGATGACTCTGTAGTGATATCTCATTGTGGTTTCAATTTATATTTCCCTAATAAATAATTATATTGTACACATTTTCATGTGCTTATTAACAATTTATATATCTTGTTTGGTGCAATCTCTATTCAAGTCGTTTTCTCTTAGGTTTTTTTTTTTGTGTTTTGAAGTTATAAGATTGATTTATATCTTCTGGATAGAGGACTTTTATCAGATATGTGTTTTGCAAGTATGGTATTCCTGCTTGTGACCTGCTTATTTTTTTTTTAATTTTGTCAATGGAGACTATTGATTAGCAAAAGTTTTTAATTTTTATGATGTCCACTATATCAATATTTTTCCTCTGAGGATTGTACTTGTGGTGTAATATCTATGAAATTTTTGCCTAACCCAAAGTCACAAAAGATTTATCATAATTTTAGAAGTTTTATGTTAGTTCTTAAGTCAGTAATACATTGATAAAAATGTAAAATTTTTAAAAGATTCTAAACAATTCTCTAAAGGAAAGAAATATGTTTATTCATAGAAAGAGCCAATTTCATAAAGCTATTTTTCCCAGTTTCTTTATACATAGTCAAATTTCAATAAAAAATGTATTAATGCTTTTATAATCAACCTGAAAAGCTAATGCTAGGTTGATATGGAAAAACAATGGTCTAAAAAGTACTCTTGAAAACGTGTAGAAGACTAGGCTCTCAAAATATCAAACTCTATTTTGGTGCTATAATAATTACAATGGTGTAGTATTGGCCAGTAACAAAAATTCACCAGTGAGATAAAATAGAAAATCCAGCACCAGAAAACTTAATATCTGATAGAAATTGTATTTCAGGTTAATGGGAAAGTGAGGGATTTTGCAATAAATAGTACAAAGCAACTAGTTAGCCACATGAAAAAGAAAAAATAGAATACCTACCTCTCATTGTATATAAAGTGGCTCACGGGAGTCAAGTAGTTAATAAAAAGCAATACCTCAAAAATTTTGGGAGAAAATGTAGAATATCATTATACCCTCAAGATTAAAGATGGTTTTTAAAAACAAATCTCAAAAAGTCCTAAACACACACAAAATAATGGTCTATAGAGTATCCTAATACTAAAAAACTTCTGCCATTTAAAAGACACCATGAAGAATATGAAAATACCATCTCGAACAGTCCTGAGAAGGTGTATAAATACAACTACCAAAAGATTAGTACTGAGAATATATAAAGAAATATTGCATATTAGTCATAAAAAGGCACAATACCATGAGAAAACAGGGAAAGAATAATAGATGCATTTTACAGAAAAATAAACAAAGTGAATCAGCATGTGAGCCATTCAACACCCTTAATAATAATAATAATAAAAACAAATGAGCACAACAATAAACAGTATTTTGCATTTAATTGTGCACAACATAAAAGTTTAACAGTGTCACAATGAAGGTATGGGACAGAGTGAACTTTTATACGTTGAGGTAAAAGTATACAAATTGCTACCAGCCTTATGGAAAAAAATGTTTTACCTTGTAAAATAGAACATACACATTACCTAAAATCCATCATTTCTATGCCTGGGAATATAAACTAAAGAAATCATTTCACATGTGCAAACAGATACAAGATTTTCCCCTGAAGATCATCTCTCTCAAAGGCAGAGAAAGTGACATCACATCAGTTTTACCATATTCTATTGTTAGAAGTAAGCCACAAGGTCCAGCCTATGGTCAAGTGGGGAGAATGGCCAGTTGGTATGGATATTAGAAGACAGTGATCTTTGGATTTATTTTGAGAGCTTTCATTTATTTTTATTTTTAATTATTACAGGTTCATAATAGTTGTATATCTTTATAGGCTGCACGGGATGCTTTGAAACAGGAATACAATGTGAATTAATCAAATCAGATACTTGGGGTGTCCATCACCTCTGGCATTTAACATTTCTTTGTGTTAGGATATCCCAATTCCATTCTTTTAGTTATTTATATAAAAAGTATATCCTAACTTACCATTGATTATAGTCACTTTGTTGTGCTGTCAAATATTGTTCATTCTATCTAACTATCTAACTACATTTTTGCATCCATTAACCATCCCCACTTTATTCCCCTCTTCTCGCCACCTTTCCTAGCCTCTGTTAACTGTCATTCTACTGTTTGTTTCCATGAGATCAATTGTTTTTAATATTTGGCTCCCACATATGAGTGAGAACATATGAGATTTGTCTTTCTGTGCTTGGCTTATTTCACTTAATGTTCTCCAGTTCCATCCATGTTTATGTAAACAGCAAGATTTTAATCTTTTTGTGGCTATATAATATTCCATTGTATATATGTACCACAATTTCTTTATCCATTCATCCATAAATGGATATGTAGATTGATTCCACATTTTGGCTATTGAGAATAGTGCTGCAATAATCATGAGAGTACAGACTCTTTTCGATATACTGATTTGCCCTCCTTTGGATATAAACCCAGCACTGGGATTGCTGGGTCATATGGTAGTTCTATTTTCAGTTTTTTGAGGAATCTCTATACTGTTCTCCATAGTGGTTGCACGAATTTACATTCCCACCCAGAGTGCACAAGGGATCCCCTTTCTCTACATGCTCGCCAGCATTAGTTATTACCTGTCTTTTTGATAAAAGCCATTTTAACTGGGGTAAGGTGATAAGTCATTGTAGCTTTGATTTTCATTTCTCCGATGACTAATGATGTTGAGAATTTTTTCATATACCTGTCAGCCATTTGCATGTCTTCTTTTGAGAAATGTCTATTCAGCCATTTTAGACAATGCTTATCACAATAATTTTTTAAAATCTATACTGTTTTAAATCTATAATCCCTTGACTTTTACTTTTCTAATCCATTGACATTTAGTTCTATAATCATTGACTTTTGAGTGTGCAGAAAGTGATGGGTCAAATTTCATTCTTTTCTCTATGGATATCCAATGATCTTAACCACCATTTGTTAACAAGACCTTCTTGTCTTTACTTCTCTGCAATGGCATCTTTACAATGAATCAAATGTCCTTATATGCTTGAGTCCACTTCCGGATTCTCTGTTTCATTTATCTGTCTCCCTGACAATATTACATTATTAGCATCCTGATTAGTGAAGTTTTATAATTAGTCTTACAATTTGGTAGTTTAAATTTTCCATTTTTGTTTGTCTTAAAGAATGTCTTGATCATTCTTGACATTTTTCTGTTACTTTAAAATTTTTAAGTCTGTTTTTTGGTTTTCATTAAATGGGGTTGTGTTGCATCTTTCCATCAGTTGGGGAGAAAACTGATGTCTTTGCAGTATCGAATCTTTCAATTCATGAATACAGCATATACTTCCATTTATTTAGGCTTTGTTTAATTTCTTACAGTAATTTTTTAAGGTAGAAATTGCACATATATTTCATTATATTTACATGTAGAAACTCAATGCATTTTCCAGCTATTGTAAATTATTTCTGTGATAGGCAGAATTCTAAAGATGCCACCGTAACCCCAGAATCCCACTTCTTGTTATTCAAACACTAATCTCGCTACCGATGTGAAGAAAACTTGAAGATATAACTACGGTTATAGACTTTAAAATAGGGAAATCATCCTAGATTATCCAGATGGGAACAATTTAATAACATACTTCCTTTAAAATGCGAAATTTCTCTAGTAGAAGTCAGAGAGATGTCGCAGAGAAGAAAGTAGAGATGAGGCACAAAGAGTGCAATGCGCACCACCCGAAGGATGGACATATTTGAAACTCGGACTTGCGGGGGGGCAGAGGGCAACATACATAACCTAAACATCTGTACCCCCATAATATGCTGAAATAAAAAAAAATGCAAAAAAAAAAGAGAATGTCGAAGAGATTTGAAATGTGGGAACAACTTGCTGCACTGTTTACTAGCTTTGAAGATGGAGGAAGGAGATCATGAACCAAGAAATATGAATGGCCTTTAGAACTCAAAAGCCAGCAAGGAAAAAGGGACTTTAGTTCTACAATTGCATAAAACTGAATTTGTCAACAGTCTGAATGAGTTTAGAAATAGATTCATCCCCAGAGAACACAAAGTA
>NW_012154173.1:7029540-7030801 GCF_000956105.1 Propithecus coquereli | reverse complement strand
ATTGAACTGAAGGACAGAATATCTAGTTGAAACTGGCTCGGATTCTTGCCTTTTCTTGACTGTGTACTGTAAAGTTTTTCCTCCCTCTCTCTGACTTCATAGTTAGTTCAGTTGAAGGAACTTTTTTCACCCCACAGAATTGTTCTCTTTTAACTCATGTAAGAGCTGGAAATAGGTCATGATGAGTTTAAAAGGAGAAACTACTGAAAACTCCAGTCCCTCTTATCATAATTCAGCTCAACATTTCCCACCTGCACCGTACTGTCATCTTGCCAAATATCATGACTTTGCTAAGCTGTGTGTTTTCAAGGAGTCACACATGACATTGTCTACTAACTTTTTAAGTAACAGCTATTGTAAATAGTCAGAAAAGCTGAAACAGGTCTTTGATTCAGGGACTCTTTATAGCTTATCTTCTACTGGGATTCACAGATTAAAATAGCAATGTCATCTCTCCTTTCAGACTTTCAACTTGGTTAATTTTTTTTCCTTTTTGCTTATGGTTTCATTTTTCTAAAGTAAATACAATAATGTTTATGCATCTGAGCTATTGTATGTAGTAGCTGTACAATGTAAATCTGTGCAGCCATACATGGCTTCAGAAGCCTTTTTTTCAGTTATATATGTGGGTGATGAAAACACATAAGCAAGGAAATGTTTAACATATGTCTGAAGATGATAGTTGCACTTAGCAGATAAGGAGAAACGTGATTGGGAAAGGCCTCGCAGTGGGTTTCAAAATCCACAATATTTTTTATTGATGTGATTTTGGGGTAAATAAGTAATTTACAGCTATTTTTTGAATTTATTTATTGAAGATGGAGGAAGGAGATCATGAACGAAGAAATATGAATGGCCTTTAGAACTCAAAAGCCAGCAAGGAAAAAGGGACTTTAGTTCTACAATTGCATAAAACTGAATTTGTCAACAGTCTGAATGAGTTTAGAAATAGATTCATCCCCAGAGAACACAAAGTAAGGCAGACCTGAAAAATCCTTGGTTTTGACCTTGTGAAACCTATAGAGTAGACCAGATGTCCCACTCTGTTCTGGTTTTTGACCTATAAAACTATGACTTAATAAGTGAGTTTTGTTATAAGCTGCTAAATTTGTGATAATTTTTTATGGCTGCAATAGATGACTAATATATCTTCTTTTACAATTTTATTTTCTATTTGTTGATGGCATGGGATTTTGTATATTGACCTTATATGCAATGAACTTGCTAAATTTATCTATTAAGTTAATTGGGATTTTAGGGA
>NW_012154173.1:7026476-7029056 GCF_000956105.1 Propithecus coquereli | reverse complement strand
ACTGTGGAATAGGAGAAAAAGCCAGAATTGGAAATGGGAGTGTTTTCATTAAATTTTCTTTTATACTTGGTTTTTTGCCACAGACAATTTTATAAAAACAAAATCAGATTTTCTTCACATCCTTACAAAAATTTTTGAATGAGACTCAATGTTAAAAAAGTATTGATAAGATTGCCTAAAATATTATGATTATAAAATTTTATATAGCATTTCTTGCTGTCTCAACACCTTTATTTCTTCAGTTTGCATTTTGGACAAGTTAGAAAATGAGGCATTAATATTTATGTAACATTGAATAAATTACAGTATTCTTGTCCATTCTATATCCTTTTAATCCAAGAGTTTTCTCTTCTTATTGATGTCTCCTGATCTTTGTTGCAATTTCTCACACATACATGTTAAGTAGAATGGCAGGTGTGACTCACTATTCATTCACTAGTCACTCAAACCAAAAAAAAAACTGACTTTTTCTCAGCTCTGTTTTGCTCAAACTCACAATAAAGAATGCTTGAATTTCAAAAAAGAATAAATTATACCAGCCCATGAGTATGCATATGTAACAATTGTTTATGGAAAATAAAGTAATTGAAATTAAGATGTTAATTTATGAAGAATCGAAAAACAATATTGATAGACCATATTTGTGAACTCTATCACTAATACCAAAAAATGTTATGCAACTTTATCCCTTTGACTGTTACAAAAGGCATATGTAACTGGATATATTTTGTAAGTTATCATATATTAATTTATTAATGTGGATTATATTTTTAATGTGTAATGATCATATAAGACTCCAATGCCCCATATTGATATTGTTCTATTATTATGGCATAGGCCTATATATTTATGAGGAATCATTCCTAGTATTTCCTCTAGATCCCAGCATAACCCATATCACGTGCTCTTAATGTAAGATTTGGAGAGTGGGAAGACAAAGGAACAAAGTAAAATTAACTCATGTATTAATACTTAAGGACAGATCTTGTTAGCCATTGCAAACTTTTCATCTGCTTTCATCTATCAGTATGCCACTATTTCTATTCCTGTATGTCAATATATAAACATATACACACATACATATTCATATATATATAAGGTTAGGCAGAGTCAAAAATAACTAACATTAGGATAAAGACTATCCTTTACTAAACAAAAAAATCCGAAAAATTGAAGCCTCTTTAAGTAAGGCATAAATTCTGTCATATAAAATGAAAAATACAAATAAATTTGACTCTGAACTGCAGGATTGGACAACTCCAAGGGGTACCATTGATTATTTACATAGAACACCTTTCAGATTGTTAAAATTTTAAAAAGTTGAAAGTGCATAATATTAGTGAGTGTAGGGAACCAGGCACTCTAATGTATAGAATGTAAATCCAGGAGGGAGAGAAATTATTTAAAAATTATGTTAAAATTTAAATGTTCATATTCTTTGATTTTTTAATTTTCGTCTCTAGGATATTATTCATTAAATAAAAAAAGCATACATGCACAAAGTTATATAAACACAGACACTCTCTCCAGTATTGTCAGAGTAAAACAATCAAAAAAAAAAAGAGGAATACAGAAATAAAGCAAAGAAATACAAAAGAATTACGGGAAACAAAAATACAGCATTAGGGGTCTAAGTACATAAACTAAGCTACTTAAATGCACTATCCTTTCACCATCACAGAAAGTACAGTCTAACTGTGTGTGCTGAATTGGCAAATCTCCAAGATGTACCATATTTCATCAGTTTTAAGATGCATTTTTTTTCCATGCGTTAACATATTGAAAACCTGGATCATTGTGGCAGTTGTGATGTAATTTTGTTGAAAGCACAGCAAAACATCAGACTGAAACTTTTGGAATGATTGTCAGCTTCCTGGAGGAAAGTCCTCTGAGGCAACTGTTTGGTTTCTGGGGTCTAAAAGAGTGCTGCCCTATTCACTTAGGATCAGGTGGTAAATTTGGCATGTTTAGAATATTCAGGAAGTGGATCAATGGTTTTTATCTATTTTATGGCTCCTTTTCAGAATTGCTAAATCATGTGAGTAGTTGATGGAACAAATGACAACATTGCAAAAGAAAATACAGACTTTGGGGACTTCAAGTTAAAAACTAGTTACGAGAATTTGGTGTTTGAAATTGTAGGTTACCTTAACCAATTTATTTTTGCCTGAATTTTCCTTTTATTAATAAATACATACACAAAATGTCTACTTTATAAAAATGTGTATCCAATTAAAACGAAGAGAACACCTATGTTGTGTTTAAAATAAATTCTAAATGATAAGAATATTGCATTGTAGCTTAACTGATAGCATCTTTCTTTCTTGGTAGAACATAAAATAGCAGTACATCTTTCAACAGATGATGTCTTCAATTCGATGAAATATAGTATTGTTAAATGAAACAAAAGGGTAATATAAAATGGGGAAATCATATATCCTTATTTCTCTGGGAAAAACTAAAAGTTGATTTATGCATCTATGTACATGGAAAGCATATGGAAAAATTAAAAAAAAGAATCAAACAAAATGGTAATACTGTGGAATAGGAGAAAAAGCCAGAATTGGAAATGGGAGTGTT
>NW_012154173.1:7024938-7026426 GCF_000956105.1 Propithecus coquereli | reverse complement strand
GATTTTGGGGTAAATAAGTAATTTACAGCTATTTTTTGAATTTATTTATTTTATAGACTCTTCTAAGTATATTTTATACTTACACACTTACATGATAACAACAGCAATGGAGTTACCATCTGATGTTTAGGGAAATCTACACTTAATCTTCAAGGCCAAACTCTTTTCTGCACTGGTCAAACAAATAACTTAAATGGCAATGTAATGGGAATCTTCATTTATGCATCTTTCTAGGCTTTGATGCTGGTGCTGATTTATTCTTTTCCCTCCCAGAGATGAATGATGCCATTCCTATTAACACTGGGTTCTGATCCCTATCTCAGTAACCACACCCACATTTCCTCAGGAAGTTAAGTTTTACCACCTGGACACTGCCATTCCAGGATCCAATTATCACTATGAAATCTGGAAACCCATTTAAATAATAGCAATAGTCACTCTGACCTTCATCCACTCGCCTAAAGAACACAGAAACTATAGCAATTTTAAGGAAAATTGAAGCTCTTCCAAGTCATGTGTTTCTCAATTTCTCAGTGTCCTTTATGCTCTTAGGGACATAATTAAAGGGTAGGTGAGTGGAATGCACATCATAAATCACTTTCAACATCCCCATCTCGAATGTCTTTTATTTCCTTTCTCTACATTATAATAAGGGATTTCCAACAGTACAACCTCATTCCATGGAGGCCACCTTTGTTTGCAGACCAATCAGCCTTCAAAGCTAAAGTTAAAACCATTTCCAGCTACTTGATTTAATATCAAGAATCTTACATAATATTATTCACATTGAAAAAAATCTAACCTGATCTAAACCTATGTTTCTCTCTAGCTAACCTAGCACTTGCAAAATTCATGCATATATAGATTTTTGCCCACATAAATGATCAAATTATTGAAATTCTTTTGTTGTATAGGTCTTATTTTCTTGGGATTGACTTTACATTTGCCTACTCAGACTTACAGGAAGCTAACTTTAGTTAAATTTCTAGGAAATAACAAGGGATGATATATGGAGTGGGCAAGAGAAATTGCATATATGTAAAAAAGAACTAGTTTTAGTTACCATACTGCAGGAAAAGTCATTATAGTATTGTCAGTCAAGGCTGGAACATCCTGTCAGATAGAGGATGAGAAATTGTTTCTACAAGCAAGTGGGGTTTATGAATTTGGAATACTCAAAACCATCTATATTTTTTCAAATGACCTTATTCCATTTCTCAGGCTTCTGCTATTTCTGAATCAAAGTCCTGACTCTGAAGTAGCAAGTCCAATCTATGTTCTAATTTGGAAACTCGCAGGATTAGATCCCACCTCTGATTTTTAGCTATATTAGTTATTTTAGGAAAGTGAAAGAAAGCAGTTACAGAAAGTTATATCTTGAATATAATTTAAATGCGGCAATATTTGCTACTGTTTTTAGGACCCTGAAATGCGTCATATGATATGTGATTTAATTAAGACAGGTTTATCTGCTTTTTATGGTCTAAC
>NW_012154173.1:7008355-7014278 GCF_000956105.1 Propithecus coquereli | reverse complement strand
AATATTTAATTTATACTCTTAAAATAGTGTTTAGACCATATTACAAAAATCTGTGTTTGGTTAAAAATACGGATACAATAAATCTCCACAAGTCTTTGATACTAGTGACAGCTTAAAACATGCCATGTGACAGGCACTAGTTAACTTTTAGCTCTTATTTGAAAGAGAAACTTAAATTAATGTTGAGAAATCCTGATCTTCCTTAATGTGGTTGTTGATGCAGTAGCCACTAAATTTGGTTTTGGGAAAATAAGGTCATTTCAGTAAATGTTTAGTAAATTATATGCAGTTGAATATTGGTGTTAATTATTTGGCACATGAAATGGTAAATATTGAGGACAGTCCAGCCTACTCTCAGTAAAAGTTTACTTAATCTGGGTTGAATTCTCCTCCTATGAACTGCTCTTCATAGCACCCTAAGATAAGCTTAATTGTGCAAAACAACTATGTGAGAAATTTGATATCAAACGTTTTCATCAGTGGAGTTTTCTAAGGTGCTCGTATTGTCTCTAATTGAAGCACTAAACTTCCTGCAATTTTTTTCTTTTTCTTTTTTGCCATTTTGCCAAGGATATATAATTTCTGCTGATTTAGGTATCTTATGTCAGGGCAGTAAGTATGCAATTAGCTTTAGTTTAAGTGATAGCAGCATGCTATAAATAAGATTCTTAATTGTGTTTGCAAGATTAAAATTCAGCCTCATTGTTTGTTCCCTCTATTTCTTTGGTGGCATTGTGGTATATTCACATTGCTACCTCTAAATGAATGTCAACTTGTTTTACCTCGACTGCAGCCGATCGATACTTCATTAGGCTGAATTGTCTTGTGCCCATGCAACCTTGAAGCTGTGGCTTAATTACCACCCGTATTATGCAGTGGCTCAGGGAGCTGTGCTCAGCTGTGTCAGTTAAAAAAAAAAAAAAATTAAAAGCCATGGCATTACCTATGTCTAGGAAAAATGGCCACTGGGTTTAAAAAAATAGTAATATTTAATAAATTAAGCATTAATTTTTAAAAAAAATTCATTGAAATACACAAATATGGCAAGTTCACGTTTTGAAACTTTTATTGTTTTATAAAACTCTCTGAATAGAAATATTATTTTCATGATCAAGCCATTGTGCAGTAAAGATAATTTAAAACTAATGGCAAAATTGCATTCAGATGAAAAAGAGGAGAGGGGAAAGTGCAGTCAAATGGCAATCATGACAAATGACATCTCTTGTCCAAGAGTCATTTTTCCTCACTAGACTGATTTGTCATCCTCACTTTTGACATTTTTCATCCCACTATGAAATCACACTGACAGAATAAGATATTTCTAGACTTAACAGCAGGCCACAGAAGATGGTTTCATGCCTCCATTTATTTTTTTGGTTGGCTGTTTCAATTTTGATTTTCAAGTTGCTAAAATCTGGACGTACAAAACTTGGTTCTAACAAAATATTATCAGCCAAACAACTCCATGGAAGAAGACTATTTTAAAATAAAATGCGAAATGATATGTGCCATTATTTCATTGATAATAAATCTGCTTACATTTAAAAGGTACCAAAATGTACCAAAAGCTTTGTTTGGAATATCATTTAATGAATCGTTTAACAGTTTGAGCACTTGATACCAACATCTGGATGAGGAACAGTCCCATGGAAACATAATCAAAACAATGTGATTGTTCATCATTTCACAGAGCCATGAAATTTAGATGGGAATTTGATCTTAGAATTTGTATTAGTTTTCTAGGGCTGTTACAGCAAAGTATAGTAGACACTGAACAACACAAGTTTGAACGACTCAGGTCCACTCATATGCAGATTTTCGGCCACCCTGAGACAGCAAGACCAATCCTCCACTTCTTCCTCCTCCTCAGCCTACTCAACATGAAGACAAGGATGAAAACCTTTATGATGATCCACTTTCACTTAATGCATGGTAAATATATCTCTCTTCCTTATTACTTTCTTAGTAACATTTTCTTTTCTCTAGCTTACTTTATTATAAGAATATAGTATATAATACTTATACAAAATATGTATTAACTTATTAACTGTTCACGTTATTGGTATGGCTTCCCCTCAACAGTAGGCTATCAATTAAGTTTTGGAGAAGTCAAAAGTTATAGGCAAGTTTTCGACTGTGTGGAGTCAGAGTCTCTAACCTCTGTGTTGTGCAAGGGCCAACTATACCACAAACTGGGGGGCTAACACAACAGAAGTGTATTGTCTCATAGCTCTAGAGGCTATACGTCTGAAATCAAGAGGTAAACACGGGTTATTCTCACTCTGAAATCTACCTCTTCCTAGCTTCTGGTTGGCTGCCAGCAATTTTTGGTATTCTAGGCTTGTAGCTGCATGACTTCAATCTCTTCACAGCCTACACACAATTTTAGGCTCAAGACAGCCTCCTGAGGTTAAGATGAAGTCCATTTCTTCCTTCCTTTTTTGTTGCTTGCTTGCTTCCTTCCTTCCAGAAGCATTTATTGAAATACCATATGCCAGGAAATTAAGATAATATTAAGGAACAGGTGAATCAATAAGAACTTCCTCTCAAATACCAATAGCCAGTTAAGATTGAGAAAATCTTTGAAAATGAAAGGCAGAAATTGAAATTAACAAAAAGAGAAACATTGAGGAGTTTGTAGAAACTAAAATTTGTATGGAATAATATTTTTCAAACTGAATAGAAAGTTTGGAAATTAAAATTTAACTATTTCCCAGAAATTGGGACAAAATGGCAAAGATAGGAAAGATAAGAAAATTAAAGAATCTTGAAGAAATGTCAAAAAGAACAAACAGAGAAAATGAAGAGAAGGAAAGTTATCAGATACAATTTCACAAAAATTTTCCAGAAGAAATAAATTTGAATTTATAGATTGAGGACATACATAAAAAGTCCAGAACAGTGGGAGCAAAACAATGCTGATCAAGCCACGTTTTTTAGAATTTAAAAACAATGGGGGCAAATAAAGAGTTTGAAATCTTCTAGAGAAAACAAACAAACAAACATGCATAAATGGAGCTAAGAATTTGCTAACACTAACATTTTTTACAACACTACAGTAAGCTAGAAAAAAATGGAGGATGCCTCACATTCTGAGGGAAAATTACCTCTAACCTAGAATTCAGTTTTTAGGCAAACTGTCATTTAATTGAGAATAAAGACATTTTTAGAAAGACATTGTAATCAACACCTTTCTCCAACTTTGCCTTATTTCTTTGGCAACTCCTGGAATACATTCCCTAACACAGCAAGATGAAAACTAAAAGTTGAAGGATACATGGAACTCAGGAACCAGGGAATCCAACATTGGAGAAGGCAAGGGTATCCCCAGGGTAATGCTGAAGGAAATTTTAAAAAGCAATAGCCATCCTACAGATCTACAGGCAAATAGTTCTGATGGGAGCTAGAGAAAAGCAGGACACAGAGTGAGGTCTCCATGAAAAACCAAACCATCAATAACAAATGTACACCTCTGGTGAAGTTTGTGGGTAAATTGGTCAGAGGTGCTTAGAATTTTAAGCAAATGAAAAGATGAAGTGGTCAACTCTAGGGTAAACAGAAAGTATCATAAAAAGTTGAATATAAACAATGGGTACAAAATTACAGTTAAATAGGAGGAATAAATTCTAGGGTACAACTAGTCACAGTAGGGTGGTGACTATATAGTTAACAATAATATATCATATATTTTAAAATAGCTCTAAGAGAGGATTCTGAATGTTCTCACTACAAAGAAATGGTAAATGTTTGAGTTGATGGATTTGCTAGTCACCCTGATTTGATCATTACATGATGTATAAATGTATCAAAATATCACATTGTACCCCATTAATACGTACAATTATTATATTCCAATTAAAAAATAAACTGAAACTTAAAAAGATTAAAAATGATTGTATACTACATGACTCATTTGTGCATGTTATACATACAATTATAATAATAGAAACATAATGATTTATGTCAACTAAAACCGTGAGAATAAGAGTTAGAAGGATTCAGGAAGCATAAGAAAGCTAACTCCTTGATATCAATTTTAAGGAGTCAAGTAATAACCTCTGAAGCAAAGAAAAAAAGTAATAATTATATTAGCAGAATCTCTAGAAACATGAAGCTAAATACCAAAGAAAACAGATCAGAGTTGAAAGTGATTGATGCTGGGGACAGCAGGTGGAGCAGGGGACTGCTGCCTTTCATCATAAGTCATTTTGAATATAAAATTATGTGCATTTGCTACTTTGAAAATAATAATAGTGAAATGTTTTTACAATCTTATATGTGAACTCTAATATAATAAATAGGGAGATGTGCTAGAATCCATCTAGCAGGGCAGGGGGAAAGACTTCACCACCTTAGATAAGGTAGGTGGGATAGCCTTCTCTAAGGCAAGTGGCATTTGAACCAACTTGAAGGATGAGAAAGACCAGATCTGTTAAAATAAAGAACAGCCTTAAGTCTGTGGTACCAGCAAAAGCAGACCATGACCTGGAAGAGAAGCTGAGGCTTAATGAGGAAGAAACAAGAGGGGTTCTGGATGAGTTTACAAATGTAGGTGGGAGCAAGACAAGATGGGGCACTTTTGCTCTTACTGAGGAATTGTACCTGAAAATCAAAAGGAAGCCATCAAACAACTTAAAGCTAGGGGCATTTGAGTGACAAACCAGATTCTTATTAAAAAGGAAGATTCTAGAAGAAGGAGGAGGAAGCCATTGCTGTGGTTTAGGACAGAGATGATGGTGTCTAGAGATGATACATGTTCATGGAGATGTAGAGGAATACTCAGATTCCAATTCCATTTTGGAAGTTAGGATTTATGATGGAACTGCTGAGGAAGCACAGTTGAAATAAAAGATAAGGGCTGAAACTGATTGAGTAGTAGGAACAGCAAGGACGTCCAGATTCAAAAGATGGTTTGGAAAGAGAATTTACCAGATCTGATGACTAATATGGTATTGAGAATGGAGGGAAAAGTGGCAGATGACTCAGGTTTCTAGCTTGTGACCATGGCAGAGTTGAGGCTATTGCCTCTTCTTGAAATATTAGAAACTTGAAAGGCATTTTCTTCACAAAAAGTCAGTTACTTCACTAGGCAAATTTTGATACTAGGAAGTGCTGAAGCCACACAGTAATTTTTGGAATCATTCAAAAGCTTTCAAATGAGATCTGTCAAAAACTATTTTCCTTAAATTTTGTATCCTTAAATTAGAATAGAGTGCTCAGGTTGTTAAAATATTATTTAGCAGTAGACTTGAAATTGAAGTCAGCCTTGTCAAACTTTTGTTCTTAGTTCACATAATCTAGTTGTGTAGACATTCCTAGTAATTTTTCTCCAAGTCCCTACTTTTTTATGTAGTTCATCTCTGTTTCAGCCTCTTACCTGACTTGTCCCCGAATAGTGCAAGATCTTGCTCTCTGGAACTTATGTTTTGTTTTTTTTTTCTTCTTTTCCTCTTCATTTTGGACTATCTATACTAGACAATTTACTTTGCTATTCAATCAACTATTGCTATGTTCATACAGAACACAACGGTTGTTGAAATACTTGAAAGTAAATTTTAAGTAAAGGGTTTTTCTCTGTAACCATGAAAAATGTTCTTGGAAAATTGACTCTGTGTATAGATATGTGCATTATAATTTATTTATTTTTGTTGTCTATTATATCTATTAGAAACTGTTCGTGGGGTAAGCAAAGTCCTGTGTTTGTAGGCATCATTGTTCTTATGCAGTATGTCCCAAAATGAAAGACTAGAGACTTTCAGCTCTAAAAGTCTTTTTCTCTCATATGAACAATTTCCTTTTCAGAAACACTTTCACGAAATTGTAAAACTTTCAGTGATAAGTGGACATTAAAAGTAAAATTTAGTTCTTCTCAATATCAGACACTTAACTGATTGAACCACTCAGATGCTTCATTCAATTGTTT
>NW_012154173.1:7005227-7007445 GCF_000956105.1 Propithecus coquereli | reverse complement strand
CAAAGTGTGCCCATCCCCATATAGTGTGCATTGTACTAATTAGGTGTGAATTTACCTATCGCCTTCCCCCCACCTGCTTGATTTCCAGTGAAAGTTATTTCCATATGTGCACATAAATGCTGATTGATGATTCCAATTTAATGGTGAATACATATTACATTTGCTTTTCCACTTTTGTGATACTTCACCTACAAGAATGGTCTCTAGTTCCATCCAGGTTAATACAAAAGGTTTTAGTTCACCATTTTTTTTATGGCTGAATAGTACTCCATAGGATATATATATACCATATTTTATTAATCCATTTATGTATTGATGGGCAGTTGGGTTGTTTCCACATCTTTGCAATTGTCAATTGTGTTGCTGTAAACATTCTAGTATACATGTCATTATTATAGAATGTCTTTTTTTCCTTTGGGTAAATACCCAGTAGTGGGATTCCTGAATCAAACAAACAGTAGCTCTACTTTTAGTTATTTGAGGTAGCTCCATACTATTTTACGCAGAGGTTGTACTAGATTGCAGTCCCACCAGCAGGGTATGAATGTTCTTATCTCTCTCCATCCAAGTCAACTTTTGCTATTTGGGGACTTTTTGATAAAAGCCATTCTCACTGGAGATAAGTGATATCTCATTGTGGTTTGATTTGCATTTCCCTGATGATTAGAGATGTTGAGCATTTTTTCATGTTTATTGGCCATTAGTCTATCCTCTTTCAAAAAGTTTCTATTCGTGTCTTTTGCCCACTTTTTAATAGGGTTGTTTGATTTTTTTTTTTTTTTTTTGCTGATTTGCTTGAGTTCTTTGTAGATTTTTGTTATTAGCCCTTTAATGGATGTATAGCATGTAAATATCTTCTCCCATTCTTTAAGTTGTCTGTTTGTTCTAATGATTGTCTTCTTGGCTGTGCAGAAGCATTTTACTTGAATCAGGTCCCATTTATTTATTTTTGTTGTTGCTATTATTGCTTTGGGAGTCTTCTTCACAAATTCTTTGCCTAGGCCAATGTCTATAAGAGTTTTCCCAACATTTTCTTTTGGAATTCTCATAGTTTCATGCCTTGGGTTTAAGTCTGTTATCCATCGTGAATTGATTTTTGTGAGTGGTGAGAGGTGCAAATCCTGTTTCAGTCTTCTACATGTGACTATCCAGTTTTCCCAGCACCAATTATTGAATAGGGATTCTTTCTCCCAGTGTATATTTTTGTTTGCTTTGTCAAAGATCAGATGGCTATATGCAGATGGTTTTATATCTGGGTTCTCTCTTCTGATCCATAGCTCTATGTCTCTGTTCTTGTGCCAGTACAGTGCTGTTTTAGTTACTATAGCCTTATAGCTTGAAGTCTGGTGAATTGGCGCCTCTCAATTTGTTCTTTTTGCTTAAGGTTGCTTTGGCTATATGGGGTTCTTTCCTGGTTCCATACAAAGCATAGAATTATTTTTTCTAGATCTGTGAAAAATGCTATTGGTATTTTAATAGGGATTGCATTGAATCTGTAGATCACTTTGGTAGTATAGACATTTTAACATCTTGATTCTACTAATCCACTATTCGATCAGAAGGGTACTTTTTTATAAAAGTGGAGCTATATATATCGTTTTTCTGCTGTCACTTTAGGAAGCATCAAATAATTCTGTAAGCATATATCTTATACTATTTTTAGAATAAATGTTCTAAAATAAGAAAAATACAACTATTTTTTTTTAACACTCACAAGGTACTATTATAGGGAAATAGAACAGAAGAAATTGAATAATCATTTTTTATGAAGTATGGTTGTAACTTTATGGAACACTTTGCCTATAAGTAATGATTTCTTTAAATAGATTCTGAAATTTTTTGTTCTATCATAGAAACTTTAGTTGAAATTTTCTTATATTTAATTGGCTTAAATAATATGTTTTTTGAATTATATTGATCATTAGGTGAAGGCTACCATTGATTTTATAGTCTAAACAATAAAATTAATTCATATATTCATTAATATTCTTTTTTTAAAACTAATCTTATTTATTAAAGTTTTATCCAAGTTATATGAATTTGTTTTTTTTTTTTTATTTATTTCAGCATGTTATGGGGGTACAGATGATTGGGTTACGTATGATGCCCTTACCTTCCCTCTCCCCCAAGTCCGAGCTTCAAGTGTGTCCATTCCCCCGGAGGTACGCATCTCACTCATTGTTTGTGCATATGCCCGTCCCCTCCTCCCCCCTCCCCC
>NW_012154173.1:6995291-7001577 GCF_000956105.1 Propithecus coquereli | reverse complement strand
TTCAAGCCATTCACATTTATTGAAAGAACTGATAAATGGGGTAAATTGTTCATCAAACTGTTGGGTTGCTTTTTGTTGCTTTGTTTTCTCTCTTGAGCTATTGTGGATTCTAGCCTTTGATCTTTAGCTTTTGAGTGGTTTTACATTCGTGAGTGTTTATTGTGCTGGTCCTTGTGTAGTTCAGCTTTGAGTACTTCTTGGAGAGCTGGTCTTGTCCTGGTGAATTTCCACAGACTTTGTTTATCTGAGAATGTCTTTATTTCTCCTTCATATATAAAACTTAGTTTTGCAGGGCACAGGACTCTAGGCTGGGCCTTATTCTGTTTCAGAAGAGTGAGAATGGGGCCCTAGGCTCTCCTTGCTTGTAGGGTTTCACTTGAGAAGTCTGAAGTTACTGTGATAGGCTTTCCTTTGTATGTTACTTGTTTCTTTCGCCTGACAGCTGGTATTAGGGCCTCTTTAATGGCTATTTTGGTCAATCTGATTACTGCATGACGTGGTCTTTTCTATTTGCATTGAATCTCCCTGGGGTCTGCTGTGCTTCTTCTATCTGTATATCTAGACTTTTAGCAAGGCCTGGGAAATTCTCCTCTATTAATTCTTCAAATAGGTTATCCAGCCTTTGCGTGGTTTCCTCTTCATTTTCCAGAACACCAATCAGACACAGGTTTGGTTTTTTCACATAGTCCCACATTTCTTGTAAACTTGTTTCTTTTTTCTTTATTTTCTGCTCAATCTCTGTGACTGACTTATTCATTTGGAAGGAGCTGTCTTCAATCTCTGAGATTCTTTCTTCTGTTTGACCTACCCTGTTCTTGAGGCTTTCCACAGTGTTTTGAAGTTCCCTGAATAAGTCCTTTATTTCCAGGAGTTCGGTTTGATTTTTCTTTAATATTTCAATTTCTTTAGTGAACTTGTCTTCCGATTCCTGGATTTTTTTTTTGTGGTTTCCTTGTGATGGTTCTCCATTTTTCCTTGCATATCATTGAGCTTACTTACAATCCATGTTTGCAATTCTTCTTCTGTCATTTTAGTATTCTTGACCTGGTTAGTGTTCATTGCTAGAGAGCAGGTGTTCCTCTTTGGGGGTGTGCTTTCCATTTGATTTTTCATACTTCCAGAGATCTTTCACTGGGTCCTTCCCATCTGGATCCGCTGTTACTTTTGTTTTGTTCTGTCGCTAGAGGGAGCCGCTAGTATGTTGTCCACGGCTCTCTTGATGGGAGGGGTTACTTGGGGAGCTTGTTTTGGTCTCTTGCTGGGCTTTCTCTGTTGGTAGCTGACCCCAGGCGGAAATGCAATGGTACCTGATGACCTGAACTGGTCTGGCGAGGAAAGTCACTGGGCTGTCAGCTATTGGTCAGTGCCAAATCCCCAGGAACTGTCGCTTGTCGCAGAGGGGGAGTGGCTCTTTATGTCTCTCTGCTGCAAGCTCGGAGGCCCTGCAGAAGGTGCTGGCCAGGGGGAAGGGGCGCTCCACCAGACTGCCCAATTCCCCAGCGCTTTCAGCCTCCGCAGGCGTCCTCCCCTCTCAACCAAGGAGGCACTCAGAATTCACCGCTCAAAGAAACGGGCCAGCCAAATGACTTTCGGTCCCGGAAGGGCAGAGCTCACTGGGAGAGTTCCCAGGCCAGGCGAAGGGAGCCGTTCTGCACCTGCGACCTGCTGTGGGCCCCGAGCTGGCACTCACCGGCCCCCAGTGCGCTGGCTCCAGAGGGAGCTGCTCAGGGGCTGGGAGGTACCCGATCAGGGAGTCAGCCGAGTCACCAGGGTGTTCCACCGTCTCCTTCGTGTCTCCCTCCCCCAATCTCACGCCAGTCCCACAATAGCTCTTGCTTCTACTGGCCCACCCTGGGCAGTCCCAGTCGCCAGTGGCAGTTTCCAGGTTAGAGTCCTCTACTCAGTAATCACCTCCCCGTTCAGGACCCACTGGGTGCCAGAGACCAGCTTCCTGAGTCCTAACTGCCTCCAGCAGTATCCCAGCCCAGCTCCTCCCCTGTCGGGTGCAATCCTGACACAGAACTCCGGGAAGTTCAAGATGCTTCCCGCTCCTGTCTCATCTCCGCTGAGACCCACGTTTCCAGACCCAGTTCTACATGCACTTCACACAAGCCCCTGCCTCTCGGTGGGCTTGTAAGTCAGTGGGGAAGCTAGATTGTCTAGTGAGGGATTTGTCCCGGTGCACTTACTGACCAGGCTGGCGCCGCCGTCTCGCGCTCCACTCTCTATTGTCTGTCGGCGCTTTCCAGGTTTTATATTCCTATCTCCCGTTCGCTTTGTTCTTTTTCCTGATTTGTGTGTCCCCCGCTGAATCTCCACCGATTCACCACGCTGTTTTCACAGGAGAGTGATCGGATCATGTGTAGCAGACCGAGATCTACCTCTCCCTCTCTGGAAGCAGGGATTCCGGAGGTTACCCTAACTCCGCCATTTTTTCTCCTCCTCCATCGCTATTTCTTAAATTTGAGATTAACACAAAAAAATAATTATAATCTACTTTCTGACAACAATCATTTTAAAGTAATTACTGATGTGGTCATAAAAACAAAAGCCACTCTATTCCTAGTATGAAGGACATGAAAGCTTCTACAACTATTGGAAGGACCTGGGGAGGGAAAGTCTGAGAGGCTCCACTGAAGATCTCAGACTCCAGTCCCCAAGCCAGTGGTTCTAAGGAGTTCTCCTGAAGCCACTGGAGTCACAAGATCTCTGGGAAGCTCTCAACCATTCAGGGCTAGAAGTAGGTTTTGTGACATTTAAAGCTAATACAATTTAGAGAGCCCCTTTCCCCCCCAAAAAATACAAATTCAAAATTGCTAGAGCCACTCCCAGAGTCTTAGAAAGGGTCCAGGAGCCCTGAAATTTAAACTGCATTAGCTTCACAATGAGTCCACCATTGTACCAGCTATTTCAGTTGGCAACACAGATTGAGGAACTCCTCAAGAATTTCATCAGGAAGCAGTAAGCAGTGTTGATGCCTACCCATCTTTCTGCAACTGACTCTGGAAAATAATGGCCTCTTCCTCTGCCTTCTAAATCTTGAGTGTCTTTCACTCACACATTCCAACCTGCAACTCTACAGGGAAGGGGATTCTGGGAAATGAAGTTTATGCCTTTGAAGGGTTTAAGAATGATGCCCAATCAACAGGAGACTATCCAACAGATCAAGGTTATTTTTTTTATTTGTAGCTAAAGACTAAAGAAATTATTTTTAAATGAATTTTGGAATAAAATCATAAAAAAATTTTCCTTTTCCAAATATTCCTATCCAATTAAGAGCATATAGTGACTTAGAGACCTACTGAAACATCTCACAGTGAATGGGAAAAGAGTGATTATTGAATCTATATGGTTAAGAATTCAAGGTTTTTTATTTCAAAGTATTACAGGGGTACAAATGGTTTTGGTTATATGGCTTGCTTTTGTAATGCTTGAGTCAGAATTGAAAGTGTGTCCGTCACCCAGATAATGTCCATTGCACCCATTAGGTAGGTTTTCACTCATCTCCTCCTCCACCTCCCCCCTGCTTGATTTCCATTGAGTTTCACTGCCCTCTGTGCACATTTGTGCTCATCAGTTAGTTCCAATTTAATAGTGAGTATATGTGGTGTTTATTTTTCTATTCTTTAGATATTTCATTTAGGATAATGGTCTCCAGTTCGATCCAAATTGTTGCAAAAGGCCTTAAGTCATCTTTTTTTATGGCTGAGTAGTACTCCATACTATACATATCCCATACTTTCTTAATTCCACTCCTGAATTGATGGGCATTTGGGTTATTTCCACATATTTGCAATTGTGAATTGTGCTGCAATAAACATTCATGCTTAGGTGTCTTTTTAATAAAATGACTTCTTTTCCTTTGGGCAAATACCCAGTAGTAAGAATGACTTTTATAAAAGAGTTGAGTTTTTGTGTTGAGTGTTGTCCACAGCTTAGAGTAACAACAATCTGGTCAGGAATATTCTGAGTTATGTAAGAATTTTGCTAGGCCATGCAGCTCTACTCTTAATTGCCTCATAAAACAAATAAACAAGTATGCTTGGGAAATTCCAGATTCATTGGAGCTGGGAAAAGATATAATAACAATGACGGGAGTTCCAGGTTCTTGAAACTTTTTGTGTTCTTGTAAAAAGTTTCTAGAAAGATGGCTGCTTTATTCACTGCTGTGTCACTAGTATCTTACACATAGTAGGTACTCAGTGAATACTATTTCAATGAGTATGAGAGGAACTTTCAGAAAGCTCATTTACTATCAGCCCCTCTTCCTACCCTCCAGTGCTAAATTAAGACGTTTAGAGGATACAACCACATAAATACTATTATATACCACTCTAAGTGCAAATTCTAAACTAATGCTAACGTTAAAATATAAAATGTAAAACTTACATTTAGACTAAAAATTTCTTAAAAAAAAACCTTCTATTTTCAAGTTTTTCACTGAAAATTTCTTTATAAGATAATCCAAGCTTGTATTTTTAAAGAAGTTATGGTTATGATTTAATACTTGAAAAGACACTGAAACATATTAGGATTGAAATTTTCTCAGAGCAAAGCAGTCTTGCTGCCTGTGAGTAATTTTGTGATTTTAGGTATAAGAAGAACATAATATGGCATAGGCCATCTGAACCCAAACTATCTTGATTCACCTCCACCAAAAGAAAAACAGTCAGGAAAAGATAGAAGTGGCTTTTATTTATTATCTTTCTTTTTGGTTATGATTTACCTTCTGCTAAGCTCACCTTTTTAAATAATAGTTTCTACATCTTGTTTTGTTCTTAAAGCATTTCAGCATTCTATAATGCATAGTTTTGTCCATTTACTTTTGATAAAAAAAAATTTTGTTTGAGAGGAATCATTATAGGATTTGCCCATACACATATAGTACTAATGATTTGTACTTGAGAAATACTTTGAATTACCACAAAGCCTGAATGCCATCATCTTTTAAAAAATTATGAAGACAAAATGCAAGAGATATTCTAATCCATGATTAAAATTAAATTAAACTTTGTTGATGGACAGGAACAGGGAATAATATAACCTAAAAGCAGATGAAAGTTAGGTAGGAACTAGGGTGACGTTTGCCCTCCATTTGGATTAGAAAATGATATTTAAATAATAAAACATCTTACCAACATTAAAACAAACAAAACTTCAGTTTTACTATTTTTCAAACATATTAAAGTCTAACAAACAAGTATTATGGCTTGTCTTTTAAATTTTTCTTTACAACTTCATTAAGGTACATATCACACACCATAAAAATTCATCTATTTTAAGTGTACAGTTCAATGGCTTTTAGTATATTCACAGAGTTGTGCAGCCATCCCCACAATCTAATTTTAGAAGATTTTCATCACCCTAAAAGGAAACTCCATATGCATTAGGAGTCATTCTCCATTGCAACTCTTCTCCACCTTCCCTTTCTGCCTTTATTGCCTCCCAAGTCCTTGGAAACGGCTGATCTACTTTCTATCTCTTTGGATATATATTTTTTTAATTTTAGATATTTCACATAAAGGGAATCATATAATATGTAGTTTTTGTGATTTTCTTCTGTCATTTAGCATAATGCTTTCAAGTTTCATCTGTATTATAACCTGTATCAGTACTTCTTTCTTTTTATTACTAAATAATATTCCATTGTATCAATATACCACATAGAGTTTATCTATTCACCAGTTGAAGGACATGTGAGTTATCTCCTCTCTTTGGCTAATATGAACAATGCTGTTTGAACATTTATGTGCAAATTTTGCACAGACATATGTTTTCATGTGTCTTGGGCATATATCTGGGAGTAGAATTGCTGGGTCTTATGGTAACTTTGTGTTTAACGTTTTGATGGGCTGAGAAACTGTTTTGCAAAGCAGCAGCACCGTTTTGTATTTCTACCAACAATTTTATGAGGGTTACAATTTTGCCCCATCCTTTTAAACACTTGTTATTGTCTGTCTTTTTAATTTCGTCCATCTTAGAATGTGTGAAATGGTACCTCATGCTTTTGATTTGTATTTCACAATAACTGATGATGTTAAGTATCCTTTCGTGTATTTATTGATCATTTGCATACCTTTGTTATAAAAAATGTGGATTCAAATTCTTTGTCCATTCTTAATTGGGCTATTTGTCTTCTTTTGTTGAGTTGAAAGTATGTATAACATATTCTGGGTGCTAGTCCCTTGTCATATAAAGGATTGACAGATTTTTTTCTCCCATTCTGTAGGTTGTATTTCATTTTCTTGATTGTTTTATTTACCAGACAAATGTTTTTAATTTTTTA
>NW_012154173.1:6980027-6980581 GCF_000956105.1 Propithecus coquereli | reverse complement strand
ATCCAAATGAGTTTTGTTATTTTTAGCAATTTAGTTTCAATTTTTCATAGTTTTAAGAAGTAGTCGCTTATTGTGGTTATTTTAAAGATTGTTATTGTCATATTTGGACAACTTCAACACATTTCATATATTGATTCCTTTAAAAGTTTACTTTGCCCAAAGGCTCACTTTACTTTAGTAAACAATTTCCTTTGATGTTTTTTAAAGAAGAAGATGGTTATATCTCTTTAGGGACCATATCATAATTGTTGAGTGGTATGTATGTATTTTAAAACTTTTGATTATAATTTTGTATTTGAACAATGAATGTGTTCATAATATAAATAATGATACAAAGCTTTAAAAAAACACTTATTTTAAGTGAAAACAATATAGTTGGCATGTATCTCTTGCCACAAGAGGGATATGTATTTGGGGTGGAGTATCAGTCTCCCTAGAATTATAACCTAAGATTTTTGTTTTTCAGAAGAGTATGGCAGAGATTGAGAAACATGAGTTTAGAAAGTCAGAAATACAGATAAAAGCTTTGCTGTTTAGTTTCGGGAAAACCAAAA
>NW_012154173.1:6976607-6979977 GCF_000956105.1 Propithecus coquereli | reverse complement strand
ATCTCTATAAACTTTTGCTTTTGAAGTAAAATAGTTTAAGTGATAATAATCAACTTCATAGCCAAACATGCTTTTAATAGACTAACAGACTTTTTAATAGACTGAGTCCAAATAAAACCGAAAAGAAAAAATGGTAGGCAATCTGCTCCTCTTTCCCAGAGTAGTCTTTCATGTTAAAGGAAAAATAATGCCATGCTTAGTTACCTCCTTGAAATTACACATTTATTTTAAGAACTGCATTAAAATTATTATTCAGCTCTTGTGCTTACAAATGAGTGGTGTTGACATGAAATGACATATAAGTAAGAATGTGGTTTCCAAAATTCACAGAAGTCAAGAGATAAAGTGTCCTATATTTTGGTCACTATATAGTTCTGATGATACACTTCAGAGATTATTTTAAGTAACATCATTCCAACGCTTTGGATGTGATAAAGAATGAGAATCAAGGTAAGTAAGTGGATATGTGTGCATGTAAATGCCTAGAGGCTATAATATTTATGTCACTTTATAGTCAATATAGATTTGTAATTCTATGTATGCAATACATATGTTTGTATATCAGAGTGTAACTAAAAAATGATGATAATTGATTCGTATTTATTTTATATTACCAATTACCATTCATGTTAATCTTATTTAATATAAAGTAGACATTATCTCATTTCTATAGATAAACTACTTGAAACTCAAGTAATTTAAAAATATTTAGTGTTACGGAGCTCATAAAGGTAAATCTGTGATAAAAATCTAGATCAATCTGATTGTAAGGGTCATGTACCTTTTATTGTGCTGTATGTTCCATCTATAAGAACATGCTATGTTAACTTCTTGGAAATGAAATACTGAAGACAAAATAGCAAATGAGTTATTATAGCTGGAAATAATTCTCCTATACATGGGCAATTCAATCCTACATAAATATCTGGGATTTATTTAAAGTACTTTTTCTCATATATCTCTGGTATAGCAAATATATTCCTCAAAAAATAATAGAAAAGGCCATTAATATTCTAAACCAAAGTACCATGAACATTAACATTAAAAAAAATCCAGGATTTTAGTTTCTCCAGACTTGTCATTCCAACATAAGAAGTAGTTCTAGCAACAAACATTTGTGACATCTTACTGGTAAATTTTTTAGGGAAGAATATATTTTATAAAGGAATTGTACATTTTGCTTCCCGTAATGACACAGTAGCATTGATTGGACTAATGCTCCTGCCAATAAGAATTATTAACTATACAAAATTTAACCAGTGAATGTTTGAAGCCAGGCAGAAACTGGAGATGACCAACTATTGAAAGGAAAGAACACTAGGGGAGACTCACATTTAATTGGCTTCCCCTAAAGGTACTCCCACCTCAAGGTGGGAGTGAATAGAGCTCAAGTAGAAAGTAACAGTCTTACTGTGCAGAAGAATTGGAATTTGAAGTTTGGAATGGCTGGAAACTGAGACGTGAAATCCCAGAAAAGTAAAAGCCACAGAGAAATCTTCAAAATTTACGTACAGATTGCTATTTAATAATAGTAATCTCCTAAACTCTACAAGCACAATGGAAAAAGCAATAGCTAGAAGACAAAAAGTGCAGGGCAGAAATTTCAGCAAATTCCCTATGCTGTAGAGATCATCTGAAGTACAAGTCCTGACAAGTTAGTGACTTGGCCAAAACCTTAGCATCTCAGTTAAACTCCCAGAAGGGCCATGTCAGGGGATTGAGGATCGTGTCCATGACTAAGGGCTAATCTATTAGACTAAGAACAAAACCAAAATAGAACTGCCCTAACAAAATGTCAAGAAGATGCCCAATGATTTAATTGAAAACACCTCAATACTCTTCACAGGAAGAAAATAAAATAAAGAGTCTTACCATGCATCATCCATAATATAAGGTATATAATTAAAATTTGCTAGTTATGAGAATGACCAATAACACATGACCCATGTATTTATTTTACTGTTCAAGAAATAATCAAGATTATTCAAGATCAAATAACAAAGATTATTCAAGAAATAATCAAGAAATAATAAAAACAGTTAATAGAAATAAACTTCCAGATGATCAGACACTGGAATTCATAAAGATTTTAAAATAAGTCTTATAAATATATTAAGAATTTACAGATAAATATGTATATATAGTTGGTGAAAAGATAGGAGATTTTAGGAAAGATATGAGAGCTCTAAAAAAAGAATAAAATGGAAATCCTAAAAGTAAAAAAAATAAAATATCTAAAATTTAAAAATTCATTGGACAGGCTTAGGGTAAGTTTTTTTTTTTTTTTTTAATTTAAGAAGAAGACTCAGCTGGGTATGGTGGCTCACATAGGTAAACTAAGATTTTTTAATAATTTTCTCTAAGTACTCTTTTGCAGGAATTTAATTGTAAGTGTTAGGTCTTTGCAGACACTTCTCTAATTGTGCTTCATAAATAATATTTTCTTCAGATCTGAAGACCCTTATTCAGAATCTAATAAAAGCTACAAAAGTAAATTCTTAAAAAATGCACATGTAATCGTGCATACAGAATTGCGGATATGATGGGAGAAGCCCTGATAAGATTTCCTAGAATGAAAGATGGAATTATGGCCACATGGAAGCTTTCCTGCCAGATCCCATTTTTTTCCTTCTTCATAGACAATGAAAGAATACAATTTTGAAAAGCTTTAGGATTACTGAATATATGTATTTCGGCTGAATTGTAAGGAAAGTACTTTATGTAGAAATAATTTAGCTACATTTGCCATAGGCCTCTGGGCTTTCTATTGTACAGTTTGTTTTTTTTCTATTTTGGTTCTTTGGAGTTTCTGTATCATTACATTGATTCCCTTGCTTCATATAGAACTAAAAATTTTGCCATATCAATGCCAAAAACTTGAGATTTTTCATCTACAGAATGTTTGGCAAAATGAGTTTGAACTCTGGTAATACTTTTATACCAGTGCATTGTGCTATGCCTCTTAGATTTAAAAAAGGTATATATTTTCTTGGAAAGAACAATATACAAATGTCAAGTAAATGAAAACTCACATCATTGGGGAACGTCAAGATCAATAAAGACAGAGAGTGACAAAAGTAAAGGCCTCGGAAATCACAGTTTACCTTGGCAATAATTGCAAAGTGTTGATAGAATGATCATGATGGACCTAAACAATCATTGACATAAAAGTGAAAACTATCAGTCAAATGTTAGTGAGTTAGCAAGTTATTTATCGAGTTTCTACTATGTTGTCAATGTTCTCATAGGTAATTTTCCTTAATGAGAGTTAGATGTAATCTTGTGGCTCTCTGAAATGTACAAACAAATCAAAATTCCTAAACAGAATAATAAAATAAATTTGCTTGTCTATCATTAGAGCTGCTTATTC
>NW_012154173.1:6975055-6975583 GCF_000956105.1 Propithecus coquereli | reverse complement strand
TTTTCAGAAGAGTATGGCAGAGATTGAGAAACATGAGTTTAGAAAGTCAGAAATACAGATAAAAGCTTTGCTGTTTAGTTTCGGGAAAACCAAAACCCATTTCTAAGTGCCCTCACGTGTTGATTAATTGTCTCAAAGCAATTATTTATATGTTTTTCTAAAAGGTAAAAAGTAGATTTTGTCCCTGTAGCAATGATTTCTATAAACAGGAGGGTTATTTTTATCTAATGGATGATATTTACTGAAATGAAATAAAGAATACAAATTGGACGGAAAAAGTGAAACAATAATATTTAGTGTGAAAATAAAAATTATATTTGGAAAAATGGACTTGTAAATTTATTGCCTGAAAACATTTTTTTAAGTAACCATGGATTGCAAACTGGCTAGCATTTTTAAAATTTGCTGAGTTTAAATGCATTCAAACAATGTGGACAATTTGTAGATCTCCAAAGGCCTTTTTGTATGTGTGTATTATCTCAGAGTGGCTAGCTCATATATGTTATCTATAAGGCATTTGAGTTTGTG
>NW_012154173.1:6973037-6975005 GCF_000956105.1 Propithecus coquereli | reverse complement strand
TGTAATCCCAGCACTCTGGGAGACAGGGCAGGAGGATTGCTTGATTCAGGAGTTCGAGGCCAGCCTGAGCAAGAGTGAGACCCTGTCTCTACTAAAAATGGAAAAATTAGTCAGACATGGTGGTGTGTGCTTGTAGTTCCAGCTACTCGGGAGGCTAAGGAAGGAGAATCACTTGAGCACAGGAATTTGGGGTTGCAGTGAGCTATGATGATGCCACTGCCTTCTACCCAGGGCAATAGAGTGAGACTCTGTCTCCAAAAAAAAGGAAAAAACCAAGAAAAAGAAATACTCGGTGAACTTGAAAACAAGTCCATATATATAAAACATACAATATGAAGCACATAGAACAATAATTGAACAAATTCAACAGAATCTGAAAGACCTATGGAACAATATTGAGTATGTTAGCATGATTGGAGCTCCAGAAGGAAAGGAGAGTAGGAATGAGAAAGGAATATTGGCCTTTTTAGTTTTTTTCAAATTTAATAATACCATCCCCTATTTCCAAGAGGCTCAGAAAATACTACTAACAGGATAAACACAAAGAAAAGTATACCACAGCACATCATACTAAAAGTGTTGGCAACCAAAAATAAAGAGACTATATTAAAGACAGTCGGAAAGAAAATAAACATTATACATTGAGGAAAAATGATTAGAATGAAGGCTGACTTCTCTGAAAAGAGAGAGACCAGAGACAACCATAACATTGTTTAAAATACTGAAAGAAGAAAATAATCAACCCTTAAATTTGTAGCCTATAAAAATATTGAGTGAATTTATTGGAAGCAGACGTGCAATATAAGAAATACCATAGTACGAAAAGTTCTTCAGGCTAAAGGGGAGTGGTACCAGATGGAAATTGAGAACCACATGAAGGAAACGGTAACATCAAAAATTAAAAATACATGGGCAAATATAAAAGAATCTAAAAGTCAGGAAAGGGGGAATAAGATAACAAATATTAATAACAGACAGGACAAATGGAAAACAAATAGCACGACAGTGGACTTATATCCAATTGTATTAATGGTTATATTAAATGTGAATTAATGAAACAATCCAATTAAAAACAGATTGTGTCACACTGTATGAAAAAGCAGGTCCAAATTTTATACTTCTAAAAAGATACTCATGTTAAATATAAAAACTAATCTAGAATAAATTAAAAAGATGGAAAACAATATATGATACAAAAATCTTGTTAAAGCCAGACAAACTACAAGTCTCTATGATTTCATTTACATGGATTTAAAAAATAAGCAAAACAAATGATGTTGACAGAAATCAGAACAATTGTTGCCTCTGGTGGGAGTCAAGGACTTACTGGAAAACAACGCAGGAAACTTTCTCAGGCCACTCAACTGTTCTATACATTAACAGGAGTTGTGGCTACGTACTTATACGCATATGTCAAAATTCACAGAACTGCACATTCAGGATCTGTGCATGTTATTGCAGGTAAATGTACTTGAATTAATAAAAGTATGAGAGTATAAATAAATTGTATAAAACAAATGCAATAAAAAAGCAGTAATATTCAAAAAACAATCCACAATAAATTTAAATGTTTCTGAAAGCTCTAATAGAAATATATGAGGTGGTCATTAAAGAACATAAACTGAAGAAAACTAGGCATGATTCAAGAATCAAAGAAGTGTCTGTTGCAACCAAATTCTGTAAAGTAAAGTAAATACAAGTTAAATAAAACTGTAGGAAATTCATAATAGAGGAAATCTGTTAGTAAAAAACAAAAGTGAGAAAAAATATAAATAAATTTTAATTGCAAGTTATCTGAAAAGATGTTTCAATTGAATTCACATAAAGTACCTGAATATTAACTATATTTAGTTGTCCAAAGATGTGAAAAGCAAAGCCTATAATAGAATATCAAAAATTGATATGAAATATCTCTCACTTCAAGATTACTTTAAAATGGTGTCTGAGTAAATCATTATTGTAATTGGA
>NW_012154173.1:6968849-6971684 GCF_000956105.1 Propithecus coquereli | reverse complement strand
ATGTACAATATTTAAAAGGGAAAAGGTCATTTTTTAATCTTTGGGAGGTCTTATGATAATGAAAATCTCAAGCATTCATTAATATTAAATGGAGGACAATGTGCTGTTTATTTTTAATAGAAATTTAAGAGTAAATGCCAGTATCAAGTAGCAGAAACAGAATCTTCTGTATTTTTAGAGGAGATCGATACCCGTTTCTCACTCTACATGACTCTGGTGGGTACAATCTCATCCCTTTGTCCTCAGGAGTATGCGCATGATTAAACCAGCAAACTGAAAATCTCCCTATGATATTCCTTGGGGAATATTTTAAAATTTACCTAGGATATGACTCCAGGGAAGAAATTCTTGCTTTGAAGTTTGCTAAGTCTGCTGATATAAACTTGGACTTTCTGTGGGCATCCCTAGCTGTGTGCAAAAAAGGGAGTCTGCCAACTGAGAGTGAAACAGCTGAGAAAAGGGAAAAGGGGAAAAAGCATGTCGATGATGTTTAGCGAATTCTGAATCCACCCCTATCTTTTCTAGTTCTGTAATTCCTTAAATCTCATTTTTGTTGTCTAATTAGGCATGTTTGAATTAGGTTCCTCTCCTGTGTCTCTGGAAAAGGCCAGACTCTCACGATGTCATTGCTAAGAATCAGGCAACCTGGGTTCAATGTCAGTCTATCCCTCTCTCCTAGTGGTGCAACCACGGGCAGTTCAGTTAATCTTGCTAGTTTTCCTTTCTACTCCAGAGGAATAATGTGAGGATTCATTTCATGTTTAGCACAGTGCTGGGAAAATAGCAAATACCCAATAAATGTTCATTTATATTACTAATCTTATCATACCAGGATCTTGCTATTATTTCAGGTCTTTAAGTAGTGTTTTAAAAGGTAATTAGGCCATAATTTGAAGAAGCATTGTGCTTCAGGATAAGTAAAAATGATTTTAGGTGGTGGAAGTTGCTACCTCTTATTTTAAATTTTCCTTTCTACTCACCATATGAACATCCTAGGAATCTTGAAATCTGGCATTTCAGATAGATACTCTCTAAAAATCTGGATCTGTGGTTTAAACCATTAGCTTCCATCATTCCTTTTAGCCTCATATTTTCAAATATACATAATTTTCAGTTTGTGTAATCTTTATTTAATACATTTTAAAACTTCATGATAATAATGAGTTATTTACTATTTAAAAACAGTTTATGTACTGATATATCTTCACTCTTGTTTGATTATCAAATTTCTTAATCTAAAAGTTTAATACTGGTTATTATGGGAGCAGTTTCATGATTCTAATGAAGCATATGAACTATGCTACTAATTAATACCGGTTTGAAAATGATGTCTGATACAATCAATTTGAATTGTGGAACTCATCCTAGGCCTAGTACAAGTAATATGTCTAATGTAGTGCTGAATAGTATGAATTTTGGAAACAGGCAGACTATTAATATAACATAGAAGTAGAGTGACCTTCTGTAAATGACTTATCTTTGACTTTCAGCTCTTTCATCTGTGAATGGCACAATTCCTTTTGTGAGGACTAATCAGATAGCATAGGATTGGCAGAACCTTCTTGTTTTTCAACAAATATCATATCTTCCTAACTAAGTAATGAAACGTCCAGACTTAACAAGCCCCATGGGCACCTAGTCAAAGCACCCCTTGCAGTTACATGTGGTCATGCTACTGTGCTCTTTTCAATGGAATAGCTGTAGTTGCAATGTATAAAGCTTAGGTCTTAGCATAATAGAAAGTAAAGTGCCCTCCCCTTCCCTTGTCCTCTTTTTGGCGTATAGGGAATGTAGATATTGGTTCAGAAAGTGGAAACTCTGGATTGGGAACAGAAGCGACAAGATAGGAACTTGGACCCCTGTCTTGATGGAGATACCATATCCATCCAGAGTAATAGGTTCAGTAGAGGCTTCTTAACCTCTAATATGCATATAAATTACCTGAATATCTTGTGGAAATTCAGATTTTTGATTCAAAAGATCTCGGTGGGAACTGAGATACTGCATTTCCAATAAGCTCCAAGAAAATGCTTACATTGCTGATCCAGGGATCACACTTTGATTATTAAGAATGTAAGACACTTACTCCTGGGCTGTTATGTGTGAGACAGGGAAACACCTATCTTGCCTAAATCACTGTTATTTTGGTCTCTGTTGTACTGGAGAAGTTGAATACCAGCTAATATAATGTATGCATTTCTTAGTGTAGTGCTTTCCAGAGACGAAGCTTTCAAAAAATGATTAACATTACGTGTATTATAATAGCATTGTTGAAGTATGAGTAATTATTGAAAAAAAAAGCTTCAGTTTCAAAAACTTATAAGATTCTCGATCAAACAACTTAGAAACTCTTTTCCAATTAGACAATGTTCTCTCTTTCTACAGGTGTGCACATGAGCGCATTCACACACGTGCATAAACATATTAAAATATTGCGTGCATATGTGTGTATGTTACATGTTGCTACATTAAATAGTATTCTCAAAAGCGAGTACCACGTAATATTTAAGATACAATCTGTAATCACATTTATTTCTGTCATAAGTGATGTGTGAACCACGGTCAGGAATTGAGAAATTCCTCAGAGATCAGATCTGAAACACAGCCGTTACAAATTGCCCACGCATTGAAATCTAACCTCTCATCCCCATGGAAAACTCAAGGAATTAGTATTCAGTATTATTGGATCACAATTTAAATACATGATTTAGCCATGGCTATAATGCAATTTAGATTGTAAATTATAAGATATCATGTACCCCAATTATACTGCATAAATAATGGATAGGAAGAATAAAGGTGGAGAAAATTATTGTGTAGTAATTTTAAAAGATC
>NW_012154173.1:6966480-6968209 GCF_000956105.1 Propithecus coquereli | reverse complement strand
TTAAAAATGTCTTAGCAAATTGAATGAAAAACTTCTAGTTCCTTTTACTTCTCTGTAGTATATTCCTCTCAAAATCCCTGCCTCCCTGAGCTTCTGCTATTCTACTTTCTCTATTTGCCTACCTGCTCTGGAAATTCTCCTCCCTATACTCATCTTTCTCTGCCTACCCCTTAAATACCACTGGTTGCCTTTCCTGTCCTCCTCTCATTTTACCTGACTTCCGTGGTTCTCAAACTTTTCTGGTTCACTGATGGCTTTGAGTATCCAGTGAGTTATGACTCTTCTCCCACGTGGTGGGAGGGGGTGGAACACACATCAAATTTTAAGTACAATTGCAGGAGATTCATGGATCCCCCCAAGAACTAAATGTAGGATGTCCCTGATTAAGACACTCTGCTCTATTAGCTTTTTCACAAGTTTGTATGGCTTTTGTGACTATGTATTTGCTGAAATATTCCATAACTCTTTTCTAGCTCACTCCTATATCTCCCACAATAGTTCATACTTTCAATTAGACAGCTCCTTTGGAAGGCCAGTCTAATATCTCAAACTCAACACATGCCCATAAGTTAATTTGCCATAGTCCCTCATTAAAATAACTGTTGTCTCTCTTGATCGATGGCGTCATATCCATTAAGAAATATCCTCATCCTTAACATGTCCCTCTTCTTAACTTCATATGATAAGAGTAAGTCACTCAGTGTATTTTGTTGATTTTTGCATCTCTGAAATATTGCTTATTTTTGTTTCTGGCTGTTATCACTATGACAGACTCAATCAGGAATTTTCTTAATCTCCTAAATTATTACAATGGCATCTGGTCTCCTCTCATGGTAACCTCTCTCCTCAGAGCTACTGGATTTGATCGTTTCAACTTGTTTAATGAGTTCCATTGGCTCCCCATTGTCTACAGAATAAAAAAAGAAAAAAAGAAAGGAAAGAAAGAAAGAAAGAAAGGAAAGAAAGAAAGAAAGAAAGAAAGAAAGACAAGAAAGAAAAGAAGAAAGACACCTCTAACTACTTTATCTCTTGCCCTCTTCCCCTTATGGAAGAGGGAGAAACAGTCTTCTCCTTTTTCTTTTACAGAGAGAAGTGATCATGTGATTCAGTTTTGGATAAGAAAACCACCAAGTGTCTTCTGGACAGGAATTTCCTTCCTGATAAAAAGAGAGAGGTATGTAAAGAGATCCACTTTTGCCCCCTTACTGACCTTTCTGCTTTGGTCATTATAAGGACACAATGACTTATACTGCAGGAGCCACCATTTGCCCACAAGATGGGTGCCCAAAGATGAAATTCAACACTTTCATGTTGTAGTGGAAGAATGAGAAGCTCTTGAATTCTTGATGACATCAATAAATCTCCAAACTACCTATGGACTGCTAGTGGTTTTCTTGACTTGTAGCATAAACCATAATAAATGATACACTACTATTGCATTCTCATCTGTTTTAGTTCTCACCAGCGTACCATATCTGGAAATAAAGATAAATACTATTTCCCAAACATGATAAGCATTTTCATATGTACATTTTTGGTAGGACAGTTCTCTGCATACTTATTTTTGTGAATAACTAACTTTCATCTCCTTTGATATCCTGTAAAATCTCACGTCTTTCAGAACTGTCCTCTGTGTTATTAGACCCTTTTATGTTACCGCAGTCCACTGAACAACAACAAAAAAAGTTAGGAAGGGGGTTCTTATAAAATTGTATCTGTTTGTCTATCA
>NW_012154173.1:6965711-6966285 GCF_000956105.1 Propithecus coquereli | reverse complement strand
TACACTGCTAAATAGATTGGGATTAAAAAATCTTAAGTAAAGTCCAAATTTTAAGTAAGGTCCAGAAATGGTCCATAATTACTCAGAGAAATACATATTTTCTAAATGGATAATCAAGATAAAATTGTATTTCAGTGACTATTGCTAAGCTGTTTAGAGATAAAGAAATAGTTTAGACATTATCTGTAAGGTAAACATGTATTGAAATATCTATTCCCAGTGATTAAAAACAGTCTTTTGAATTATTAAAATTAATTCATACTGTCAGTGGACACAGGGCTACAAAGCTGTAAAATTGCTTAGTGAGACATAGTAAATAAATCCTTATCTTTGGCAGTGCTAAATGAAAGAAGAATGAACTCAAAAATAATTAAATATAATTATTTGCACAAGAGTAAATGGCCTCAAAAAAAAAGAGTAAATGGTCTTTTAAGTATTACTTTGCCAAAATAAAATAGCTAATGAAAATTTATGTTAAACAACATGGTTGGCAATATTATAGTTCTAGTCTAAATCACTTTAATTCTGGTCTTCATTTTCTCTCTTTGTCCCTTATCTGACTCTCCTTTTCACA
>NW_012154173.1:6964647-6965259 GCF_000956105.1 Propithecus coquereli | reverse complement strand
TGTGGAGAAGTCAGATTGCTTCTCTAACAACCAACGGTCAGTCACAGCAATTTATGCTTTTCTCCAGTATAGCCCTGACTGAAGAAGAGGAATTGTTATTAAAATTTGATATTACTGTCTAGGTTCTGCCACCTAGAATTTGCAACTTTTAGCAACGGTGGGAATACTGGAGGGTTAATAAATTTTCCTTTGAATTATGATATTAATACAATACAACGTGCCTGTTCAGATATTCAGAGCATATATATGAAAAAATGTATCCTAGACATTTGAACATTGACTATTAGTTATACTCTGATTTGGTAAATCCAGGGCACATTAAAATATTATTGTTGAAATTGCTCTGCATGTGTTCAGAAAAAACTGTTGATATTTTTAAAGTAGAGATAAACCAAAATAATTTGTGGTGGTGAGGATTGTGCAGTGGCCACCTGAAAGTTTAATACATCTTGTATTTTCTTTGATGATAGATGGTACCTAGTTTAAATTTGCATGCAGCCTAACACCATTTCTGACAATGGCCTGGTTTTTATGTTGCCCGTAGCGGCTGGACTGTTAAAATTCCAATATAAAACTAATTTATACTTGACATTAATGAGTTAAGAAATGTTT
>NW_012154173.1:6962544-6963416 GCF_000956105.1 Propithecus coquereli | reverse complement strand
TTGTTAAATCATGTGAGCCTTTACAATAATAATAGTATAACTACCCCTGCAAATATTGCCTGAGAAAATAAATGGCAGTCTATTTTAAGCCATTTTTCTTAAAAGACAATATTTTGTCACTACAGTTAGCCATATGTTCAATATTTGGCATAGCATTTTTCGCTTATTTTTAAAGTGCCAACAATTAAACTGGAGGAAGAATGAAAGTACTGTCTTTTCTATTATTCATGTAGGTTCCATTTCCACGTAATTCTTGCTCATTTAAAATTATATTTTTTTCAGAAGTGTGATGAAGCTGACGTCTGATATTCTAAGAATTTTTGGTGAGTTATGTTGATTTTTATTTCAGGAAGTGCACCATAGATTACCTCATCAGAATTCTGAGCCACAACCACTGGAGAAAACCTTGGAGAAGAGTTAAAAGAAGATAAATGAAAGGCAGAAGATGCACTTAGGTGTGAAGTGGACACATACAGTTTCATTCAAACCACCCTGCATCAGGTAATGACCATGGGTCAAGTTCATAACTCAGTAGAGAACTGGATGAGCTGGGAGACAACAGGAACAAGGATGTAATTCATGCATATGAACAAGCCGGAAGTCAGTGTGTAAGACTTTTTTTGTATAGTGATGAAGTGGCTGCTTACTCCAAAACTAAACATATTTCAGAAATATGAAACATTACTGATGTTTCTTTTCTTTCTTGCTTTTTTTTTTTTGTAGCAATGGGGTCTCTAACTCCTAGCCTCAAGTGATCCTCCCTCCTTGACATCCCAGGTGCTGAGATTGTAGCTATGAGCTACCATGTCCAGCCCAATATCACGGTTTTAAATTGCATTTTCCCAATGGCTGATGATGTTGGACATCTATTC
>NW_012154173.1:6961905-6962494 GCF_000956105.1 Propithecus coquereli | reverse complement strand
TCTTTCTTTCTCTCTCTCTCTGTCTCTCTTTCTTTTGGGTCAGGAAAAATTAGTCCTTACCTTGATAACAATCCTTCCCATTTTTTAACTGAAAGCAGCATTCAAATGAGAAACTAAGTACATTTCTTTTCAACAGGCAATTTACCCCATGATGAGATATGCTTTCACTTATTTTTCTTTGACATTCTAGCATCTAGCAGCTCAGCAGGTATCTCGAGGTTAGGCTTCAAATAAAGGATAACTACATTCTTACATTAATAGATGCCATTGTATGACTATGTCATATTATTGTAGCATTTAGTTCCTTTAATTGTGCTTTTAAAATTATACATGATAAGTTGATACAGACAAAGCAAGAAAAATATCAAAATCAATTCTGTTATCATTATTGTTCTATTTTTGCACGTCTGCTTACATATACATCTAATTCTTCTCCAGACATATGATTCTTTGAAATTCAGAAAATGTTTAGAACCATTTTATTTATATGTAGTAAGGCTCAAAGCATTTAAATCTCACCGAATTGACACTTTATACATTGTATTCATCTATGGGGATAGAAAATACTCCAGCAAATATAAAGCATCAC
>NW_012154173.1:6961023-6961855 GCF_000956105.1 Propithecus coquereli | reverse complement strand
AAGAAGAAAGTGGAATAGGTTGGGGAAAAGAAAATGAATAGGAAGGTCTCTGCTCTCAGAAGGCAAATATCCTGCATATGAAGCAAAGACATCCAAAGAAATTCGTACTGGGTCATTCCAGAAGGGAATTCTCAATCGCTTAGCCTCTCAGAGATGCAAACTTAATACATAAGTGCTTGCCTAATTACTATTTAAGGCAGTTTATGGAAATAGACTGTCATTAGCATAATTTAAAAGAGTTCATTATTTTTTCCTTACATATAAATCTTATCAAACAAAGTATACCGATTTTGTGGAGACTTTAAAAGTTACATATTGCTATACATACTTCTTTTTTTCCTGTTTTTGGGGGTTGTAGATTAATGGTGAAGTGCAAAGCTAAGTAGAACAGGATCCTAAGTTAAGCTTCTACACACAGCTTCAGTGGAAAATGTGTTCTGCTTTCATTTTGATTGTAACATTATTATAAAGCTATGAAATTAAGATGGCTTCTTTTTTTTCAATTCTATGATAGTATGCTTATTAGAAAACAGTGGTTTCGGGTCTGGTATTTCTGTTTGCATGTAAATAAAGCCCGAGTCACAAACAAAGCCCACAACCTCACATACTTGCCTTCAGTGGTAAAGGATGGAAAGCCTGCCTGCTACCAATCAGCAAGTGGTTGCTATGGTTACAAGGTCAGGAAATATGCCTTTTCCCCAGTTGTCCAAGGCTTGCACATGTCACTTTTGAAACTATGAATTTTATATACAGGTCAGGAGATGCATACCAAAGAAATAAACAGTGAACTGGACTATAATGACAGCTACGTTCAAATGTCCTTGGATTTTTT
>NW_012154173.1:6959290-6960099 GCF_000956105.1 Propithecus coquereli | reverse complement strand
TAACAGTTAAACTGAGGAAACACAATTTGACAAAACCATCTCAATTACTTGGTCGCTGTGTCTAAAGAGCCAAACTGAAGTGGAGAGTTGTGCAATTGCTCCAGTAATTAAGTCCCAAAGAGCTCAAAACACATTTTGCCTAGATAATCCAGGTAATTCCAACTCAAGTGCCCAAGTGCCTCACTTTACGATTACCCAGTGTGCTAGAAATCCAAACTCATGGAAAGGCTAAATCAGAGAATAGTTCTCATGTCACAAAAGGATTTATCCAAGCGACTCTTTCATTGTCAAGGAGGCCAGAGCTCCCCAAGAATGAAGAAAATTATTTGCTTATTAACTATCTCAATTACTCATAAAAGTTGACCAATCTCCTAGAAACAAACACAGAGTTAATGAAATAGTAGATCTAATTTCTGATACTCTTGCTGTCCAGAACAGTGCTTGGGGAGTCAAGCAAACTTGGTTCGGTACCCAGAATCCTCCCTTAATAGTGTTTAAAACGTGCTTCATCTCTCTAAACCTCTGTTTATTCATCTATTAAATAAGTGTAATAATACTATGCATTTTATATGATTACTAATAGAATAATGTGAGGCAATGAAAGTAAAGCAGTTAGTCTAGAACCAGAAAAATGGTAAGATCTCAATTAATATTAACTGCTGATTGTGAACTGTAACTGCTAAACACTCTCCACTTGAGGGTAGCTTAATTCAAAGGTATTCTTAAATGAGATCAATTGTCAATGAAGGCACTGTACAATTAACAGTTTTTCAAATCTTGGTTTTTCCATAGTAACTCTTTTCTGAAAG
>NW_012154173.1:6958626-6959240 GCF_000956105.1 Propithecus coquereli | reverse complement strand
AGAGCAATAAGGTTTTGAGACATGCATGGTGAATCATTTTTAAATGTTTAGGCTGTAATCTCATGGAGGATTAAACGTAAAAATTAGTACGAAGTTGGTGGTCAGTAATTTTAAAGGCAATCAGTAAACAATCACAGTTATTGTAAATGATTAGTGATTTTTCACACCATAATCAGGACAGAATTCTTATCACGTTTTTAGATAAAAATGAATTTTAAACTTATTTGGTAAGTTTGATTTTAAACTTGGTAAATTGCTATATCCTTTCACTTGTAATATTTATAGAGAAGAAGTTTTAAAATGCTTTAGATTAGACTCAGTGATAACATTTCTTAGGGTAGCCTTGGAAAGACATCTGCATTAGAGTATTCCAGAAAATATTTATGTTGAATATATGACAGTATTAAAGTTCATCATGGCACTTTGGCAGCTGCTCCAGATGCTACCCAATCTAGGGTTTTAAGGTTTCAAATAAGAGCTTATGGGCAGTTGTCAAAGTAATTTCTCTTCCAAGAATTTATTTGGGCAATTTCATTACTCCAGTCACTACAGCTAAGGTCTCTTTCTTAGACTGAGTATAATTTCTTTCAAATTTAGTCACAGTGTGTGACACA
>NW_012154173.1:6952429-6954906 GCF_000956105.1 Propithecus coquereli | reverse complement strand
AAATGTTGAACACTGTATTAGAAGACTATCTGACATTTATGAAGTACTTACTATGTGGCAGGCATGCTTCCAAATACTTCACATATGTTTACTCATTTAATTTTGTCAATAGCCCTTTGAGGTAGTGTATTAGTGAGGGTAAAATAAGCTATAACCCCCAAATCACAGTGGCTTAACGTAATATTTTTTTCTCACTCATGTCATGATTTATTTCAGTCCAGATGGCTCTTCTCCATACAGCAACAGAGGGACTGAGAGGTTTCTCCCATCTTGGGATGTTCCCATGATCAATATATGGTCTCAAGGCACTGGGGAGTGGGAAGGGAATACAGCAGGTTGTAAATGGGAAATTCTTCATGGGCTAAGGATAGAAATGACATCCATCACTTCCACCTGCACTTGGTTGGCTAGAGCTCAGTCTTAGCTCAACTTCAAATTGGCTGAGAAAAGAATGCACCCTGTAAGAACAACAAATTGTAAATATGGTGAGCATAGATTTAGTTTTCACTAATATCTGCCCCATTGATTACCACATATCAATTTCCTCTGTTTTTCCTTGAAGAAGACAAGGTCCCAGCCAGTGCCTGCATCCAGATCAAAGTCTGCTATCTTTAAGTGATGTTCATTCTGTGTCTGGATGTGGCTCCCTGTCCAGCTACTCTAACCAAATAAGCAAAATATCTTCTCCATCACCCCTGCAACCCCTCAACACATATATATCCCATATACGATCATGTAGCAGGGGTGGGAAAACCACCATAATAAATCCATTGAGGAAAGAGAGAATGGAATAAACACAACAGACACTTGTCTAAAGCAATTTTGAAATCTTTTTAGGCAGACATTGTGAAGGCTTTTAGCCCTGTTGGTCAGTGAAGTTCCTTGATTATGTTCTGATTCTGCTCTCTTGGAAGACTCCCTTGTTATTTTGCTCCATAGCTTCATGTATGCCCCTCTAAGAGGCTATTCAAGGGTATCATACGTGAGGGAAAAGAGGCTATCATACTTAATCTGGTCTTTGCTGCAAACTTAACTCTTAATGGAACTTTATTACTCAAAGCTTTCCTCAATTTTATCCCCTAGATCTAGAAGCAGTCCTCCTTTCAAATTCTATATTTCAAGACTCTCTTGTATTATCTCTTTCATATTTGCTGTCAAACCTGACAATTTTCACCTGAGATCATTTTGGTTATGGAATATCTTGTCAAAAACAGCCAAATGTAGATAATACCTACTAAAACTTTGATTCTTTCTAATCACTTCACCTAAATCTGTCTTTTAGATTATCACAGGTAGCATTTTCCCAAATTTTTCATCATTGCATTTCATATATTACTATATTTCTGGCCCCCAATATCAGTTTCCACTCTTTTACGCCGCTGCCTCCTACTTGGGGTGTTTGTTACGAAAGCTCCTATCACAAAATATTCAGCACCAATTGCAAGGTATCAATTTCTGTTTTAGACAGGATAAACAAAACTAGCAATTGAAATCAACACTACCCAAATCTCTGATTTAATGTCGTGAAGTGTATTTCTTGTTCCTACCACAATTTATGAGGATCGTACAGTTCTTCAAGTAGGGATCCATGAACCAAGTCTCCTTCCTTCTTATGGTGGTTAAATCTTAAACATGTGTCCTTTAAAAAATTTGTGGAAGGGGATGAGACAATGGAGATTTGTGTATGTGAAATGTCTACGGGCTAGATGTGGAAGTGGCCCATATTATTTCTTCCCCTGTTCCATTTGCTAGGAATCAACCACAAGGCCATTAGCAAGTCTATTTTGAGAACTCAGATCACTAGCATCTTATCTCCAATATATTTTCAAATGAAGAAACTGAATCATAGGTGAATTAAATAATTTATCTAATTTCATCCTGTTTCAAAGCAGAACTAACTCTAAATCCAGGAAATTTAACTTGAGACCCAGATACTAATCATTTAGAAGTATATTTTAAAAGGATGATTCAGAAAAGAATTACTGGATGTCAAAAGAAAATAGGCATCTCAAACCTGGAACATTAAGAGGATGAAACAAAATCACAGTAGCCTAGCAAACCCAGATTGATATTTTGGAGATCAGGGACTGGGGCTTTGATGTTCATATGATAAAAAGATGACATTGGGGCTACAGAAAGTATTAATAAAGAAAATGAAATTATTATATTTGCAAAATGCTAGAAATCTCTTAAAGTGACACCCTTCTGTCACAAGGAGACTAGAAAATGAAGTTTTAGATGCTGACCTAACAAAAAATAAGGTACATTTGGTACAAAAAAAAATATAAACTGTTGAGAAGTAAAAAAAAAGGGACAAGTCTGTGCCACACATGAGTGTCGGGGCAAAATTAAACCTACTTCCGTGGTCCAGGAAGCCTAAAATATGAAATTAATGTAAGATCTTGTCCAAAGGTGGTAAAACCATAGGTATCCCACCACACTGCCACAAGTCAAAACCACAGTATAAAAACATTTCC
>NW_012154173.1:6949066-6951154 GCF_000956105.1 Propithecus coquereli | reverse complement strand
ACACACACACACACACACACACACACACACACACACAGAGTAATTATCTCCATAGCTTGTGAAGTGGTGAAGGTTGCAAAGACAAAAAGAAAGCTCTAAAACAAGGCCTGACAAAGTATCACCACAAGCACAATCCCACCTGCCACATGTTTTTGTATAGTCCATGAGCTAAGAATGTTTTCCATATTTTTAAATGGTTGAAAAAAAATCAAAAGAACAATATGTTGTGACATGAAAATTATATGAAATTCAAATCTCAGTATCAATGAATAAAGTTTTATTGACCGAATGAATAAAGTTTTATTACTCATTTACTTATTATCTAAGGCTGCTTTTATGCTATGATGGCAGGGTTGAGTAGTTTCCACAGAGACTTCATGGCCTGTAAAACCTAAAATATGTACTAGCTGGCCCTTTCCAAAAATAGACCCTGACCCCTGCTTTAAGACGACATACACTCTGAGAGTGAGGCTGAATCACCAGTTTCAGAGACAACTCATTTTTCTATGTGTAATGAGTTTCACCAGTGAGAATACCAGAGGCCACCATAGTTCTTTAGAGATGTTTTAAGAACATTAAGTAAAAAAGATTAGTGTCTGGATTCCCTTTTTCAGAATATACTAAGACCCCAGTGCAAGTTTTTTCACTTCTACTGCATTTTTTTTAATGTACATATACAATTACAGTGATTGCTAAATTTTATTAGGCTAAAAAAAATGTTGCATGACTAGTTGACTCATAATAATGGTTAACATTTAATGAGCAATTGCTCTGTTCATATTTTCCTCATGAAGGCTCTGTGAAGTGATACTACCGTTTGCCTTAGTTTACAGATGAAAGCACAAAGAAGTTATGAATTTGGCCAAAATAATTTGTAAATGGCTGAACCAGGAATTGAACCCAAGCTGTCTAAATCTAGGGCCATCAATATTAATTCTATACTTCTTATGTGGAGATATTTTAAACAGGATATACAGATGGCTCTTCCTTAAGGAATATATCTAGGGCTTGTTCCTTTTCATTAAGGGTCTGAGCACAAGGCTGGTCTTTGGGAACAGATACTTGCTTCAACTCCCCACCTGGATTTCATATAATCCCAATTTGGTCATGTACAGGGAGCTGTGGCTGTTTTGGACTGGTTTCATTTGAGTTCACACCAACTTTATTCATAATTTAAAAAAAAAAAAAACATATTGACAGATGTTCCACAGTGCTCTTGTATTCAGAAGCAAAGATCCCATTATCCAAAAGGATTATACTTAAGGCTAATTTATTAGTACTTTAGGAAACTTTGTAAAGGGCATCATTAAATACAGAGGTGGCTGACAACTTTTAAAAGTCTATCTGCCTAAGTGTCTGCCCTTCCCCTCGCCCTGACACAAGATTAGAAAGATAGGCAGATAGATAGAGATGAGAGAGAGACAATCTGCCACTCCAGCCACATCGTCTCTCTCTCTTCATATGATGATGGAACTAATGACTTTTTATTTTCTTCTTTTTGATTTTGTTTCTTAAATTTTCTCTGACAAATGTATAAAATGTGTGAAATTTTTAAATCAGAATGAAGTTAAGTGATTTTCTTATTTTTTAAGTTCTATGTTTCCTTTATATAGCAAAGTCTGCTGTCAGATCATTGCTTTCCAAAAACAATGTAAATATTTTTTGCATAGGCCTCCTATGACAACTCCTTCTCTATCAACTAAAATTTTGTCTTCATTGCCTAATGTTTGTAGTCTTCATACTCATGCCCTGTTCAGTCTCTGTACTAATAGTTTTCTACTTTTTATGGATGTGTTCATAACTTGGCCTCTTTCGACCTGACCTCTCCCTACCTCCACCCTAAGGACATCAGTCCATATGATCCAGCTTAGCTCACCCAATGCCTTCCTGTTGGATGCATCCCCTGGATATATTCACATATATTTTTTTTCTGATTTTACCTTCTGTGCAATTTGGCAATGTGGAACACCACCTCCTTCAGGAGATTCCTTTTTTGATTTCCACAGTAGGAAGTCATATCTTCCTATTGTAACTCCTGGCAGCCATTTGCTTATAAAACTAATGACTCTTTTATTTATTTCTTTCCAT
>NW_012154173.1:6948508-6949016 GCF_000956105.1 Propithecus coquereli | reverse complement strand
TCAAAACTTGAGTGGATTCAATGGCAAAATAAACTCAACTGAAAAGAAAATTAGTGAACTAGAAGACAGATATGTACAAATAATCTAGAATGTAAAACAGAAATGAAAGATATAAAAGAGAAATTAAATGAAACTTATCATAAACTGATAAAATTCTATGATATTTCAGGAGAAAACAAATTTAATAGAGAAAGCAAAAGGTCAATAATTGAAGAGATAATAGCTGGGGATTCTCTAAAACTAAAGAAAAATATATGTTCTCATATAGAAAAACTTGAACAAGTTCTGAAAAAATGTCTATTCATGTTTAGAGATAAAATAGTGAAACTGAAGGACTATAAGAAAAAAAAAATCTTAAAAGCACCAAGTTCAAAGTACAAATTATCTACAAAGGGATAAAAAATTACATGGATAGGGATTCCTATCATTCCCTCAGCAATTCATAAAGTACTTGGGTATAAATTTAGCCCACCCCGCAAAAAAGCAAGGCATATACATTCAAAACATA
>NW_012154173.1:6937356-6937873 GCF_000956105.1 Propithecus coquereli | reverse complement strand
GATTTATGTATGTAGAAAATTTTTAACTTTGCATAAGCTTCTACAATGGTTCTAGAATTTGGAAAATTGTTTTGAATGGTATGTTTTATATTTCAGTATGTCCTATTTAATCATTCCTAATAACCAAACAGACATGATTTATTAATTAATTCATTCTATAGACATTTATTTGATGCTTACTATGTTCCAGGAACAGAATATACTGCATGCAATGTGCTCTTTATCTAGTATGAGAAGTAAGCAGATATGCCAATAATTATAATTTGTGTTAAAAATTCCTCAATATTGCTATACAGAAGGCCCAGAAGTTGCAAGAGGAAAGTACCATTAGTTATAATGAGGGCAGATAAAGATGGGGACCAGTGGGGGAAAGAATTAGATCTCAAAAAGGTGAAAAGCTTGTCCCCCACACAGGAAAGATGGATTTTCAAAGATAACATATATTTGTCTATGATTTCAGAAATTACGATAGTAACCACCAGCTATTTAAACTAGATAGAAAAAGTAATAGTAATTC
>NW_012154173.1:6921059-6926121 GCF_000956105.1 Propithecus coquereli | reverse complement strand
GTCATTTTCATGGTAATGTCACCAAAGTATTGGCATACTATTAGATAGAAATAATATTTTCCAGAGCTGATAAAAGTGATTGAGATTAAATGCATAGAAAGTAGAATTGGAATTGGAACAGGAGAGCTTCCTTGGATAGACAGGCCCTTCTTAATATGTTGTGCTGACTGGGCTGAGCTGGACTTACCATGCATCGAGGCTGATCCGGTGGCTTTTGGCGTATAAGAACAAAGTACTGTAACAAATATCTCCTTCCTCTTCCTCTCTTTCATTAATGTCTTCTAATGGTATTAATAACTTCATTTACTCCTAGTACAACTTTACTCATCATTTGTAGCATGTTTACAATTAGGAATAAGCCACAAAATTTTAAAGGACACTAAAAACTAAATTATTAGCTTTTCTTGCTACCTTATAGAAATAACTATATTCTGTATGTTTTGTTGTACTTAGCATAGTCAAAGAAATAACACTGTGCTTTAACAATATAGATAGAAAAAATGAATATACACATTGTGTGAGAGATATTTCAGAAAACATAACGTTTGCAAAGTGAAATAAATACTTTATATTTAAATGACAAAAAGTACAGCTGGAAAGAGAAGCTCAGCATCTCAGAGAGGACACCAGGCTCCTGGCAAGTTTAGGCTTGTTGACATTGTTAGAGGGCACAGTGGATGATGTTTTTTTTTTTCCTCTGCCTGGATGTGAAACCTATTAAAAAACAGAGAGAGAGGAATCCAGCACGGGCTATCTTTATAAAGGTGATATTGAAAAATATGGTCCTTGTATGGGTAGTATTTTTCTACAATGATTCCTAAAATTAGCCAAATATGTACACACCCAGTTATAGTCAGTGCTGGACAAACACAGTCCTTCCCAGGTCTCTTTGTAAAATTAATAGATTAGCAGGAAAGACCTCTGCTTCCTAGTGGTCCCTTGGCAACCTGGGGGAATCCTGTAGGGTGGAGTGTGGCAGGGAGCTGGGACAATTTTCTTTCCCTAATTCATGAACTGCCTAACTCATTTCACCTCCTTAGGTGAGAGAGGCATAATTACTGGAACAAAACATCAGGAGTTAAAAAAAAAAAAAAAAAAAAACTATCAGAATGAGAAAAACATAGTCCTCCTTCTCCTTCCCCATTCCTAGCAACCCTTATTGGATAGAGGGTCCTGAAAAACTGAAAAAATAAACGGACTGCTATTATATATCTCTTTCAGGTTGTAGTTGAGTTGGAAATTTGAAATAGAGAATAAAAAGGAACTCACAATCGTAAAATAAAGTAAAAAAAAATTTGAAAAAAATGAAACAAAATCTGTAAGTTCCAAAAGTTCAAAGAAAGCCTATTCTTTCTATAAAAGTAGAAGACTTTGATCAATTGATTCAGGCTTTGTTATAACAGGGCACACCTCTGTGGTCTTACTCCAAGAACAAGAGTTATGTCTCTCTTTGTTTTACTGCTTGCACACAGGAGAAAACTGAAGAATACTTACTGGGTGGATGAGTGTATCCTGGGACTGTGAGTATGTTGCTCCAAGACTTCGAATCAGCAAAAATCATGAGAAGTGTTAAATGAACTTAAATGCAGTTGTGTGTCCTCAGTGGAATGAGAAGGTACCTAGACTTCTATTTCTGTTACTGTTATTCACCAAGTATTCATAAAGTCCCTGCCATGTTCAAGGTTCTGTGTTAGATACATTAATAGAGATATCTTTATGGGCAAGACATAGTGTTCAATTTTCCAACCAAAAAAGGACTTAATAAGTTACAGGGATACACGAAAATACAAGAATCTACTAGTTATAAGAGGTAAATGACAGAAAAGTATACAAAAAACAATGGGGTTTCAAAACAAAAAAAAAAAGAAAGAAAGAGAAGGGCACCTATTGATATGTTATTTTACCTGGCTTTTTGTATAGGGTTAGAATAAAATGAGTAAAAATATAATTTTCTTAAAAAAAATGAATCATTTCTGCTTATGTGCAAAATTGTCCATTAGATTGAGTTAAAGTAGGCCTAAAAGTTGTGATTTAAGGACAATGTACCACAGTATTATGGTAAACAGAATGTAAATTTATATGCATTCTAGAATGTCTGAGTAAATTGTGCTGCTTGAGTACATATGTACTCCTATTTTCAAATGTATGTTGTTAAACAAAAGTAAGATTATCTTTATTATCTATTTTATTGGTGATCAAATTCTAAATGGGCACCTACTGTTAGACTGGCCTCTGAGTGGAGGTTTTTCCATGTTCTTGGTGTTCACTGGGAAAAGAATTTCATGATGCACCATGTAAGTCAAGCAAGTGACAGCTTTTGTTGCAAGTGAAAGTACACTCTCAGAAAATAGTGGGCAGGCTTGACAGAGAGCAGCTGCACTGGGAAGAAGTGATTTTAGATCTTCTGTACTTTTATTAATTGAGGAGAGGAATATACAAGGCCAAGGATCTGCTTTTATTAAGAATTTGAGTAGTAATTCTGAGAATTACTTTTCCTCCCATTTTCATACTTTATATGGTTGTCTCAGAACTGTCATGGTGATTTCAAGCATAGAGAAATTTTAAAACTTCAGTGTAAATGATGTCGTAATTAGTCAAAGTTCATATAAGATGACAGAGATCACTGACAAGCCAGCTGAAGCTGGTTCTTGCTTGCAGTTATCATCCTTTCTTCTTTAAGGTTGTTTACGTTAATGCTACACCCAATCTTCTAGCCCCAGCATCTGGCCTCAGCCCTGTCTCCTGGTTTCTTATTCTACCACTGTCATTAAAGGAGCTTCTGAATAATTGTTTGGCTTAGAAAATAAGTCCTCAGATTCACATAAATATTGGAAAGCTCCAGCATTATGGGTGACTCTCTTATAGTCATGAATGTCCTCAATGATACTAAATTCAAAGGATATTTTTCAGTTCCCATATCCCTTTATGTCTCAGCAGCATTTAGCATTGTGGATTATCCTTTTCTTACAGAAAAACTGTCTTTTCTTGGCATTTTGATACCATACTCTCTCTTGTTTCTTCCTACCATGCTGGTCATATGCCTTCATTGCTGTGTCATCTCCCTCTATCTTGCCTTTCCCCATTGGTATTCCTCAACCTTGGTCCTAGACCTGTTCTTTTACCACAATGGACTCTCTCCCTAGAAAAACTTACCCATTCTCATGTCTTCAATTACCCTCTGCACCCTTGATCTCTCTTCTGAGTTCATATACAGTCATCCCTTAGTATCTCTGGAAGATTGGTTCTAGGAAATGCTGAGAATAACAAAATCCAAGGATGCTTAAGTCCCTTTTATAAAATGGTGTAGTATTTGCATATAACCTACGATATATCCTCCCATATACTTTATTTCTAGATTACTTATAATACCTAATACAATGCCATACATCACTTCATTTACCTGGATTTAATGTAGTATTCTGGCCCCAATAATTCAAGTTTTGCTTCTTATAACTTTGTGCAATTTTTTTTCTTGAATGCTATATTTTCAATCCACATTTGGTTAAATCCACAGGTGTGGAACCCACGGATACAGAAGGCCAGTTTTATGCATAATCACTTACATAATTGAAATATCATTTGTAAACTCCATAATACTCTAAAATCCATCATTTCCCAAATTAAATGCATAGTATTCCACACTAACTTGATTTTTTTTTGATAATTTCTAGCTCAGTGAATGGCCCTTCCATTCATGTGGTTGCTAAAGTTAAAAACTTGAAAGTCATACTTCTCGATAATCCTTCTGCATTATCTGTGATATGAAATTAATCAGTAAGGCCTTATAAAATCTTATTCTTCCCAAAATAGTGTTAAATGAAAAGTAGTTATTAAAAAAGTAAACAAAAATAAGGATATGACATAGGACATACTGGAGAAACGGCAATATTCAGAAAGTTAGTGAAAACATACATGTTCTTCCCTGATTATTATTCAATTCTTTCATACTCATTTGTAAAAAAGGACAGACAGTGTCAAACATATGTGGCTCTCTGAAAGAGAAAAATATCTCTCCAATTACATTTAGGGTTTCTCTGGAAAAGTGGCAAAATATTTATTGGGATGTGCCTTTAAAAAGAGACATCATTTTTCTCAATGCCAATGGATAGATCTGCTTTGAATCATCACTTATTATCAAAAATGCATCTGGACATTAGTGTTCAGAATGCTCTTCTAACTTCAGCCTTTCCCCAAACTGGGTGGGTGTATCAGCTCTGGGAACAAATGAAAAGGTTTTAGCTTGTTTGTGTTCTTTTCCAGAGAATACACTTCTGAAAAAGATACATTTTCAATTCTTTGTAAACTACAGGATAATGCATCTGGAGTAACTATCCTGGTACTTTTAGAATCAGCTAGGCAAGCCTTGTTGCTGCCTTAAGAGATTTTTAATTATATAGTTTATTGCAGTAATTGCTTTATTTTATAGTGCACTTACTTCCTGTAAGTGCACTTTGTGTATGTGGCAACTGTTGTTCCTTTAATTATAAGGTTAAGCATCACATAATTACAGGGTAAATACACAGTTATTTCTGTCCTGTGTGCCAAGTGTTTAGGTAACTTGGTATTTATACAAAGGAACCAAATGGTGCTTAGGACTCTTTCTTTTAATTACCATATAAAATAGGCTTCGGCACAAAATTCAGTCATGTATTATATTATTTTTCCTTTTAAATCATTTGCAAGTGCCAGGCCAGAGTACACTTTTATGAAATATGTTACATTACAATGAGAACTAACATCGCAGGCTTTTTTTTTTTAATACCATCAGGAAAACTTACTCCTATAAGTATCAAGGAAAACATTTATTATAGTGCCTTTAATTTAATGTTTCCCAATTTCAAGTTTTATCTTTTGCCCTTGCTATCAACTCTTAGCTCAAATCTAATACATTTATCTGAAAAGCAGAAAAAAACAAAGCCACAATTTAGAGTATATTCAAATACTAATATGTTCACAAGTTAAAACAAGAAAACTGAAAACATCATTTATTTCAGCTTCTTTAACTCTTACCATAATTATTAAAGTTTTTTGTGATTTATGTATGTAGAAAATTTTTAACTTT
>NW_012154173.1:6918285-6919599 GCF_000956105.1 Propithecus coquereli | reverse complement strand
TTCTCCAGTACAGATTAGAATTTGGGTAAATCTATTGAAGCAAGGTGCCGTGACATCATCATAGCTCACTGCAACCTCAAACTCCTGGGCTCAAGCGATCCTCCTGCCTCAGCTTCCTGAGTAGCTGGGACTACAGGTGCATGTCACAACAGCCGGTTAATTTTTCTATTTTTAGTAGAGACGGGGTCTTGCTCTTGCTCAGTCTGGTCTTGGACTCCTGAGCTCAGGCGATCCTCCCGCCTTGGCCTCCCAAAGTGCTAGGATTATAGGCATGAGCCATGGTACCTGGCCAGGACTTTTTGAATTACATCCCACCATGTGTCATAGATGAAGGGTTAATGGGAAACAAGTGTCATGGAATGTTTATCCTGATGCTAAGCATTTATATAAAAAGAAAAGATTGCAAGTGAAAGCTGCTATACAAAAAAATAATGCTAGCTACATGCTTGGGTGTGTGGGGGGGACTTTGTCTTTGCCCAACATTGAAAAAGCAGTTTTGAGTTTTTTTCAGAAAAAAATATTTCAGGTAAATCTGAACATATCTTCTAACATGAGAGACTATAAGTTATGGCATCCTCTCACGTCTTAATATTGTAAACATCAGTTACTTCTAAAAATTATGATATTTTTATTTAAGTCACAACAAAAAGCACTTTTTTATATAAAGCACAAAATCACAGCATAAAATGATCTGTGAAATGGTGATGAATAAAAGGTAAATTAACATGTCAATAAAAGAAAAAGACATATATGAGCCTCTACTTACCAACATTTCAAAATTAAGAAACATGTCTCCTCACTTAACATGTATACCAGATTAAGACCCGTTTTACACTCATGTTAATAGGAAAAGGAAATTTTATAAGAGGAAGAGAAAGGGAGAGGAAAAGGAACAGAATATTTCTTAGTTTCTGTAGTAAACATGGTAACTGGAAATTGATCTGCTCTTTTCTTGACTTTCTGTGTAATGGGTCTGATGTATGTTGTTAATAAGATATAGCCAGTACCAAGCTGTTGGCACAAAAACAGAGCCATTGACCAGTGGAACAGAACTGAGAACCCAGATATAAAACCATCCTCATATAGCCATCTAATCTTTGACAGACCAGACAAAAACATACACTGGGGAGAAGAATCCTTATTCAATAAATGGTGCTGGGAAAACTGGATAGCCACATGTAGAAGACTGAATTAGGACCCACACCTTACACCTCTCACAAAAATCAACTCACACTGAGTGACAGATTTAAACCTAAGGAGTGAAACTATTAGAATTCGAGAGGAAGATGTTGGAAATACTCTTCTAGACATTGG
>NW_012154173.1:6913004-6916915 GCF_000956105.1 Propithecus coquereli | reverse complement strand
GCCCTTGTTATTATAAGTTAATTTTTTAGTAGCATTTTCTTAATTTTGTTTTCAAATCAAAACTACCTTTTATATAGTCTGGGTAATAACTTTGATAACCAATGCCCAAATATACACATGAACAGGCGCACACACTAGAAAACACCCTGTTCAAAATAAGTGGGTGAAGCTTGCCTCACAAATCTTTGTCCTTTTCACTTGTCCAAGTGACTCCTCTGAATGGCATAATCACACCCGCCTACATTTCATCATTGACCAAGAATTATGTCTGGCTATAACCTGGCCCTTAAGCAGACCTAAAACAGTGTTCATTGTACTTTTCTAACTTCTAATTATATATTCCTATATTGTTCCTGGTTTCTAACTGTGCTCATTACTACAGTATTTAATTTTAAGAACAATGAGTAACCACCTGTTTTGCATGATAGAAGGAATCTAAACTTCTGAAACAATGTCTCCTCAATATATTTTGCGCATATGAATTCTATGTCCTTAAACACAGTGTTTAGTTCCTGACCCAGAGGAATCTGAAGATTAGAGATTTCTTTGGGCAACTGTCAACACTATCTAGATGTTTTACCATATGTTTGCAGTGTAACCAATATTAGCGCCTCATAATATCATTGATGTGAAGAATAATCCTGAAAGATACACTCTAATCATATATTTATTTTCATGTTCATATTATCCCACATCAAATCTCATATTAACCCATTATCTGAGTACATAAATATACAGAAAATATTCTTTCTTGGAAGATGAAATGTATAAAGACACCTGGAATTGGGCAAACATAAAAGCTGCATGTTTTTTTCCCTAAAGTAACTCAAGGCAACCCAAAGGTCTCATTTTGCTTTCCCCAAATCCTTTAGTTCTGATTATATCAGGGAGAAGGTACATGTAGGAGCCGCTTTGTCTTTAGCACCCTTTCTTTAATTTGTTCACCTCTCCTTTAACAAAGAGATTGTGTTCCCAGCCCAGGGCCATTTATATGACCATACCAGTCAAGAGAATGCAGCAAATGGGGCCGAAGCAACTCGGCGGAGCATCAATCAATCGAACACATGTCATGTTGATAATAAATACTGAAAACTGGGAATCCTGAGTCCACAAACCCAGAGGGTGTCCTTTATTTCATTCGGACATTGTGGTTGCACTGTCCTTTTAGTCTGAACTTCCTGCCGAGCTAGGCAAATGTGATCGTAGCCCCAGTAATTTTGTACAAAGCTCACAACAGGCAAATAGTTTCATTTTATAGATACAGTCTCATGGGTACACACATATGTACACGCATATTCCTTAGAGAATTTGCAAACTTTTCTGCTGTGACAACTCAACTGGATACACATATTCCTCTATTTAATGGCAGAAAGTGTAGGAAAGAGGTCATAAAAGCAACACCTGATACAGATAGCTTTCTTTTTCCCCTTCATGCTGTGTGCAGACATAATCCTTGTCCTTAATATTCTTCCAAACAACAAATAGAAATTTTCTGTGACACCAGGACTTCTTGGGTAGTCGAAAAAGTTCAGAGTGTCTCTCATTTAGTGGGGAATTTCAATAGCTTTGGAATATATGAAGCTACATTTGCTGTGAAGGAAATTATTTTGTTAAATATTTGCGAAATTCTTTTTTTTTTTATTTCAGCTAGTTGGTGCTGGGTGGTGGTAATAGCAAAATAAATAAAATTTGGTCCCTGTCACCAAATAACTCAGTCTAGTGGGTGACAGAGAAATTAATGTATCTCTAGAATCTCCGACAATGGCTGCCTCATTGTCTCCTCTGATTATGTGTTTGAAAAGTCAATACACAGTTTGACAAGACTAAGATACAGATACTTATGGGGCAAAGGCACAGAGATTTGAAAGAGCAATCTCATTTCACCAATGAAGTAACTGAGGCTTGAAGATACTGAATAACTTGCAAATTGTATATAGCTGCTAAGTGCTAAGTGTATAATTCCTATCTCTAGACAAAAAAAGAGTATTGTTTTTTGCAACTTTATTATAGTGTATGGTCTAATAAAGGGGGAATATGGGTCTATGTGCAGGACTTAATCAAGCTGGCTTGTTCAGATCAGTGTCCCTGGGTTTGCTACTCCCTCCCCCCGTGGTTTGCTAGCTTGTGAGATTTATTTGTTTATTTATTAAGCAGGACTGACTCAGTCCTGTGCCTTCATGTCTTCTTATAGCTTCTGGAGCATGGTGTTTGCAGGACATTTGTTTGCAATGGCAAATGCTATAGTTTGAATTGTTTTTTTCCCCCTCCAAAATTTATGTGTTGGAAACTTAATCCCCAAAGCAACAGTGTTGGGAGGTGAGACTTTTGGGAGGTGTTTAGATCATGAGTGTTCCACCGACAAGAATAGATTAATACTGTTATAAAATGGGCTTATGAAACTGTATTGACTCTCTGTTTTCACTTCTGCCATGTGAGGATGCAATGTTTGTCCTCTCTTTGACTTTCACCTCCCCTCAATGTGAGAATGCAGAAAGAAAGCCCACGTCAGATACCAGCAACTTGATCTTGGACTTCCCAGCCTCCAGAACTGTGAGGTAATACATTTCTGTTCTTTATAAATTACTCTGAGGTATTTTGTTATAGCGGCACAAATGGAGTAAGACAGTGAGATATTATTCTTTCCACCTTTCTCACATTCTGAACACTCATACACCTGGATAAATTCCTTAGGGGAGAAGAGGACAAGGAGGAAGTTAAGTAAATCCCAAGAAGCCTCGTTGGCTCAGTGATCATGTGCTTTCTGCTGAGGCTTTCTGGTTGACATACAATTTCTGGAACTGTAAGTATGTGGTTGTTTAGGTGGGTGGTTCATTAGCATCCATCATCATGAAATTCACCTGTACCCCAGTGAATTATGAGTTTGAAACATTTATTAAATGAATATAAACAGCAGCAGCAACAAAATGATAATTTACCTACACTTTTTATTTTGCAATAATTTTGCATTTATAGAAAAGTTACAAGTATAGTACAGAGTGCCTATATATCTTTCACCCAGCTTCCTTTAATGTAATATCTTATATAACCATGGTATGTTTATCAAAACCGAGTTGCTTGTGTTCAGGACTTTAAACACTTTATTTAGAGCCATAAAAATGCATGAATAACCAAGAATAAATTCTATTTCCTTGTTTAGAAAAATTAATATTATAATGATGACTTTTTTTCAGAATTAATACAAAATATAATATAATCTCTGTGAAATGCCAGTGGGATTTTCTTTACAACTTGACACAATGATTTTAAATTTTATTTTAGAAAAGTAAATCAATAAGAAAAATTTATCCTAGTAGATATTAAAATGTTACTTATTTAAAATACTTGTGTTGGATGGGGGCCGTGGCTCATGCCTATAATCCTAGCACTCTGGGAGGCCAAGGCGGGAGGATTGCTCGAGGTCAGGAGTTCGAGACCAGCCTGAGCAAGAGCGAGACCCTGTCTCTACTAAAAATAGAAAGAAATTAGCCGGACAACTAAAAGTATATAGAAAAAATTAGCTGGGAGTGGTGGCACATGCCTGTAGTCCCAGATACTTGGGAGGCTGAGGCAGAAGGATCGCTTGAGCCCGGGAGTTTGAGGTTGCTGTGAGCTAGGCTGACGCCATGACACTCTAGTCCCCGGGCAACAGAGTGAGACTCTGTCTCAAAAAGTAAAATAAAATAAAATAAAATACTTGTGTTAATGTAATAATAGAGAGATAAAATGAACACATCAAGAGAGAAACTTCAGAAACAGATTTAGGTAAATACAAAAATATATATGTTGCTGTTCGAATCTATAGAAAAGAATTAATTATGTTACAAGCACGTTTGATAAAAATGACCACAGTATTATTTTGATTTTGAGAATAATAGATCAAAAGAAATTCCAAAAATATTGAAATTGTTAGA
>NW_012154173.1:6910924-6911394 GCF_000956105.1 Propithecus coquereli | reverse complement strand
TTTATTACTACAGATAATTTTTGAAATAATATTGAATGTACCTGTTCTAAAAGTATTAATACCAGTACACATAATATTGCATTGCATAATTAAAAGTGTTTAAACATGTTATTTCATTTGAAATTCACATTCGCTCTATGAATGAGATAAGTAAACTCTGTATAACTATTTGTGAAAAATTGAAGCCCAAAGACACAGATGTGAGATAGAATTAATTCTCTGCTGGCCAGACAAGAGCAGTCAGTTATTGGTGTTTGTCATAAAAACATAGCCAGGCATGTGAAGAAATCTTAAGATTATTTCATATGAACATCAGCTGAGAGAACTGAAGAAATCTAGCATGGAGAAGTGATGCTACTGGCTAGAGGTGAAGGTTGGGTTCAGATATCCCATGCTGGCTTGCATAACAGGGAATCTCAGATATATTTTTGTTGTATTTTGAATTAAAAGAAACCCAAGTTTACAGCTTG
>NW_012154173.1:6909925-6910874 GCF_000956105.1 Propithecus coquereli | reverse complement strand
TAAAAAAATTGTAAAAATGGCTGGAAGATTTGAACAGACTCTTCACTAAAGAAGTTATACGGATGGCAAAGGAACACAGGAAAAGAAGCTCAACACCATTAGTCATCAGGGAAATGCAAATTCATCATACAAAGGGCAGATGAAGAAATCGTTTGGGATGTTGGAATTGTTTCTGTATCCTGTCTATGGTGGTGGCTACCACAATCTATGCATTTCTAAATTTCATAGAACTGTATACCAAAAATCTAAATTTACTATATTTAAGTTTTAAAGTTTGAATGATAATAAATGAATGAAAAAAATCCACCCAAAATATTGTGGCACAGAAATAAACAAATCATTTGAAGAAGCTAGCCTCCAGAAACAGACCAAAATATCCACAGGCATTGAATACATAATAAAGATGAATTTTCAAATAGGTGAGAAAATATGAATGGATAATTGAATGAATGATGTTGAGGCATCTTTTGTACAAGAAAGAGTCAATCAATGTGGCAAACTTCATTTTTGTCTTCTTATAAGAAATTGCCACAGCCACTTCAATCTTCAACAAGCACCACCCTGATCAGTCAGCAGCCATCAATATCAAGGCAAGAACTTTTACTAGCAAAAAGCTTACTCGTTGCTGAAGGTTCAGATGATTGTTAGCATTTTTAACAGTGAAGTCATTTTATTTAAGATATGTACATTTGTTTTTAGACATTCTGCTATTGCACACTTTTAGACTACAGAACAGTAGTATACTATATGCCTCTTTTGCAGCATACATTGGAAATATTTGGTGTTTGGTTGCAGACTACTGCAATAAAGTGAATATAACAATAAAGCAGATCGAAGAAATTTATTTGTTTTGCAGTGCATATAAAAGTTATATTTACACTTTCCTATAGCTTATTAAGTGTGCAATGGGACATACTTATACAAAAAATTTACTTTTTCTTGTCTGAAA
>NW_012154173.1:6907502-6909875 GCF_000956105.1 Propithecus coquereli | reverse complement strand
TGGGTTCAGATATCCCATGCTGGCTTGCATAACAGGGAATCTCAGATATATTTTTGTTGTATTTTGAATTAAAAGAAACCCAAGTTTACAGCTTGGTTCTTCCACTTTGTAACTATGAAACCTGAGAACTCGGGTTCTTCATCTTTAAAATGAGCATCTTGATATTTACCTCTATCTTAATAGGTATAATATGGATTTGATTCTGAACCTGAGAGGAATACAGAAGATTCCCCATTCAGATTAGAGAATGTTCTGAAACAGTAGCAGCCAATTTTCCAAAATCAAACTCACCAACCATACTGTGAAGATAATATTTTAAAAAATAATTCCGGTCATTGAGACAATACCTTCCATGTACTGGATACTCCAAACATTTAGTTAATATTAGTATCATTTTGTTGCCTTTAATGTCCCATGGAGCCACCATATGATTGATTGTTGAGTTAGATTTTAATAAATTGGTTATTGTTTCAAAGTCTGTTTCTCAGGGTAAGAGTCAAACATGAGTTTTTAGGTGGCTGATCATCCTCTGGGTGCCTGAGTAGGAGAACAATTATTAAGTTATCAGGGAAATTTACAAGTTCTATCTTCATCTTCAACTACTCTGTGCTGTTCTCCTCAATATTGTTTTGAGAAACATCTTTTCTCCCTTTTGGGATTGGATAATTATTACGTTACTCTTCAGATGTAAGCATTGTCAATGGTTCAGGCTGAGATATAATTTGGAAATGGGGCTGTGATCTTTGGAATTTCTAGGAACTGATGAGGATTCTCCAGTGGCCTTGGTTGTGGCTTTCTAGAGTTTACTAGCAATTCTAGTTCCACAGAATTTAACTCTAGGCATCACTAGGACTTCAACTACACAAGAATAAACTCTAAATCTTTCAAATCACTGGAAGATCACTAACCTAACGGTTATACTCACAGCCTATGGAATGAAACAATTTGGCATCTAAACCTCCTTGTAACCCTTATTCACTATGTGACTTTGAACAAATTATTTTACTTCTTAGTGCCCCACTTACTTCATTTGTAAAGTAAGGATTTTTAATAGAATCTACTTTGAAGTCCATGTAATTGTGGAATTACATGAATAAATCTACCTCAATGGCTGGAATGATCCCAGAATGTAAGTGTCAGTAAATGTTAGCTATTAATACTAGACAAACTGGCCACAATGGTACACTGTGGGCCCAATGTCCCTTGAAAACTCCTGTGGCATATAGTTTTAGCATCTGTTCCAGGATTCTCTTGGCTGAGGTTTGATGTCCTCTCAATTTGGTTCTGGATAGCAAGTAGTCTGGCTGGTAGAAACCCTACTGAGAGTAGCATTCCAAGGCTCAGTTTGTTCAAGTTGTTTCATGCTGCATTCATCTTAGATCTTCAGCTTTGTGTAAAGGAGAGACAGTAGAGTTCAGTGGTTAAACCATTACACATGAATAATATTAGGCAAGGAAAGAGAAGAGACTGGAAGAAAGGAATAAGAAATAGAAAGGGCAGACACCTGATTCACTGACTCAGATGAAGTTCTCAAATCTTGGAGTGCTTTAGTTGAACGGGTAGAGTCCAGAAGGTCTGTGGACCGGGTTCCTTGGATAAAGAGGTAGGAGTGAAAGACTCACATAGTTTAGAACTGGCTAGAGATTGCATAAGTCAAACTGCATATATGATATCTTTCTTCTTAGTGATAGCATGTTATTTATTATAATATCAGAAAAATATGACAAATAATTATGAAAGACACATGAAGAGAGATAAAACAAGTGACAAAAATTCTTTGAAGTATTATTAGTTATTATAAATTTAACATTTAAATTAAAAATAAAATAAATTATAAAATTATCTCTATGCTAACCAGGTAAATTAAATAGGCAAATAAATACCATGCATGTTTTCTTTGTACTAAAAATTGCTACCAGTGGCTACTGAACAATCATTTTTCAAAGCAATGGTATGAAAGGGTTCTAAAAATTTACAGGAAATGAGAATGTGTTCCATCATTAATATCATTGAGTTAAGTTTGAAAGTCAGATAAAGCCCTAAGGTCACATGGAGATTTTAATGGAGTATATGTTTGATTCAATAGAAATGTTATAGCCAAAACATTTGCATCAATGAACTACACATGAATTATAGATAAGTGAAGCAAAAGCCTTAATGTACTGATTTAAAGTCACAAAATCTGTATAATTTAATTTACCATTAATGTTTCATTAATTTACCAAATGGTTCCTACTTCAAGTCCTTTTTTGTTTGCAAATTAGAGATAGTACAATGTACCTTCAGTCTGTGCACAATGCAAATGTTGAGCTATACTTAGAGATCTTTTGAAGAAAATGTATATCAATGGAAAGCACATTTAACAAGAGAAAG
>NW_012154173.1:6894539-6896160 GCF_000956105.1 Propithecus coquereli | reverse complement strand
ATAAACAATTCACCTGTGGATGATACAAAAATTCTTGACCCTCACTTCAAATTAAAAAATGGATACACATTTGCTGAAACTTTGAATGAAATGAATCTATTCAAATTTGCAAAAAAAAAAAAAGTATGTTCTGAATAGAAAATCCTGCCACCAAGAACAATAGCATTGAATTTCCCTAGGTTAGCATTAGAGATGGCTACCATTTGGAGAATATTAAGCTATAGCTAATTGGAAGAGTCAGATGTGTTCAAGCCCAGGTCCATCTTCAGAAGCAGAGAAAAATGAATAGAGACTGGTAATAATAATAGCTAATATTTATTGATAGTTTTGTTTGCCAAGTACTACTTGGTATAATTTTTCATGCATTAACTCAAGGCATCTTCACAACTCTAGGAAGAAAATAATATTGTTTTTTATATTTTATGGATGAGAAAATTGGAATACATATGTGACATGTGCAAGGTCAAACAGAGTTAATATCAGAACAAAATTGTGACCCCAAATAATTTGATCTCAGGACTTAAACAATTTTTATCACTAGATTACACTATACCAGTGTGGATGATTTAGGGTAAGTGTAAAGTTTAAGATTACGAAATTGTTGGATATCAGAAAATACCATAAATATTTGGTAGAAATCATGCATTTATTCATTTATGATTTCTTTCCTCACATTAGTTGAGTTCATTGGATCCCTAATAAGCTGGTTCATATATGAAATCAATTCCATATGAAAAGGTAAGCACAGCCCCAACTCAAAAAATGAACAAACTAACGTAGGGCATTGAAAACCGGTCTCTTTTTTGCCTGTTTATGCTCTGTTTCTTCACCTGAAAATTAAAAATTCATTAATTCATTCTACTAAAAGCTTTTCGATGTATCATGCACTTAAAATATATCAGATACTTAGGAAAAAAATATGGAGTCCTGCCTTAAGAAATGTACAGTGTGGTTGAAAAGACACATGCTTACCGAAGCATTCATAATCACGTATTACTGAGGGATACTTTAATGAAAGTAGTGGAAGCCATGGGAGCAAATAGGGGTGTTGGATAAGACAGGGAGGTGGGGGACAGACCTAGAAATGCAGCTTCCAGGTTGCTTAGTTCCAGGAGTCACTGTTTACAACAAAGTCCATTAGAGAGCATCACCTGCCTGCAGCCATATACCCTGATCTGAATTGTTCTTGAAAGGATTGAATGAAAAACTGTGAGTAAAAGAAAATGCTTTGTCAGTGGTAACATATTAATACTATACAAGTACAAACTACTGCATTATATTGTTATTCACAACCAGATCCATTGTTTGCTTGGCAGGTGTTGCTGCGTTAGCTCTGAAGAGGCAATGGAAGTGAGCAAAACAGACACTGAGGATTAGTAAAATATTGCTAACTTTTAAAATTACACAATAAAACATTTGTCATTAACCATAATTATAATCACGATATTTACTTATTTGTTGTTAACTTATTATCTTAATTTCCTTATTTTAAGGAACCTCAGTCTTAAATGAGCAAGACGTCGATTGCTTTGATTTTGCCTTTAAAAATAGATTCTTTTATCTGCACAAGGATATTATACAACTCGTATGTTTTTTCCCATATGTAGAAATTCCAAGGAAT
>NW_012154173.1:6893902-6894489 GCF_000956105.1 Propithecus coquereli | reverse complement strand
GGAGTGAAAGACTCACATAGTTTAGAACTGGCTAGAGATTGCATAAGTCAAACTGCATATATGATATCTTTCTTCTTAGTGATAGCATGTTATTTGTTATAATATCAGAAAAATATGACAAATAATTATGAAAGACACATGAAGAGAGATAAAACAAGTGACAAAAATTCTTTGAAGTATTTCTAAGAGTAGATGTAGGCATTCTTCAATTTACATATCAATTCATTGTTTGGAATTCAAAGTATTTTTCCCCCGAGAAAAACTGTTTTAAATTATAGCCATGTTCCACAACAGCCACTAAATATCTGTTACACAAGATACAACGGTAGAGTACTGCAGAATGTATCATTTTATATCAGTATGTAAAAGGCTTTTGATAAGATTCACTTCAATTCCTGATTAAAGAAAAAGAAAAACACACACTTAGAAGTCGTGAATAGAAGAAAATTACTTTAAGTGATAAAGGTTATCTGTCTGAACTCAACAGTGAAATAAGCATTAAGATAAAATTTGACATCCTCACTTAAAATCAAGACTAGTTGAGGATGCCTGATGTCAGTGTTCTGGAAGTTTTATCCTGTGTAATC
>NW_012154173.1:6888058-6890024 GCF_000956105.1 Propithecus coquereli | reverse complement strand
TATTTTATCAATATGATATTGGGCAGAAAAACATTATTGCCTCCACTTTCAGATCAGGAAAAACAGTGAACATTCATAAAAATTTTCCACATTCTTATGACTAGTGGGTAGCCTAAATAAATCCAGGTCTTCTAATTTTTCCCACTATAGTAATCCTTGGCAGAAAAAAAGAAAATAATCAATAAATGTTGGTCGACTCTTGAGAAAGAAGGAACAGAGTGTTACTGATACCCTTTGGCACTATTCAATGGCTATTTGCAGATGCAAACACTCCCAATGCCCAAACGTCCTGAGAATGGTCTACTGATCCCCAGGGATTATATCATTCTTCTTCCCCCCAAAATTCCATTCTGACATCCAAGAAATAACCATAGCTAGGCTGCTTTTCAACATCTCACAGACATTTTCCATTTTTCTACTAGAAGCTAAAGAGAAAATTGAAAGCAAAGAAAATAACTTTTTCAATATGTTTAAATCATACTTGGTTAAAGAAGCAAATGATAAATGCACTGTGCTCGGTATATAACAATTCAAAATCAACAGAACTACTTTGAAAATCTAAATTTATTTAATGACCAGTTGCTTTTTACTTTACTTTTAAGTTTGTAAATAGTCTACCTTATATTATTTATTCTTTGTAGATCATAGATACTGGATGATGAAAGCTCCATCTATGTTCTGCTATAGAGATCTTAACAGCGCATGCTTTCTTTTCTCCTCACACCCCTCCTCCTCCGCCGCCACCTCCTCCTCCTCTGGTTTGTGTTCCTAGCAACATTTTATTATAATGATAAAATCTGTAGAGTAATGTATTTTAGTTATGCTGGCTAGTTACTGGTTATTATCTAGTCATAAATGCTGTATAAATATACATATGTGTGTAAAATGTATATTTGATAAGCTTGTGTACTAAAGGTTTCAACTATCAGGAATGTAACCATCCTGTTCCAATTTTGTAATATGAATGATGGGAAAATCTTGGATTTTATTCATGCTCCACTTTATATGCAATGCCAACTCACTGAATTTTGAAGGTTGGGGGTTCGAGGAGGAACAGAAAAATATATTGTTTTGAATGGAGTATGCTGTTTTTGCATTAATGATGACCTCTGTTGCTTGTGAAGCATATTTTTCTCTGGCAGATCTTTTGATTCTCTCTCTGACAGACTGCTGTATAACATGTTTAATGAACATGACATAGTATGTAGTAACTATTCCTGACAGTTGTGAATAAATATTCATCATGCTAAAAAAAGGCAACGACTGACTCTATTCCCTTCATCATTAAAGGATCCTGTACACTTAATTCATTGTCCTGTGATTACAATGAACATTTGGGATCCTTTGGATGGAATGTATGACTTGTATTTTTATTTACTGTCTCTAAGATAAATTTCTTTTACATCCTCAGGTGATCAGCACTAATTAAGAATAGACTTATGTAAAGTCAAATAGCTAAATAAGTGAGAAAGCCAGGTAGTCAACTACATATTTTAGACAGCCCATCTGTGATGTAGATCACACATCTGGATGAATGGTTCTATTTTTAGACTTTTATTTAGAATACTTAGGATGTTCAGGGTCTTTCTTTAAAGTCTTCCAAGACACAACATAAACATAGGCAAAAATATAAGGTTTAGTCCAAGAACCTTTTGGTAACCTTAAACTGCTTACCACACACACAATTTGAAGACAAAATTAAGTTAAATAATGTTGCATGTTGTTTCACACTATATAATAAAAACAAAAAAAGCTAAAGAATTTAGATTAATCAATATTTGTAAGAGAGACAGTCTTAATTAAATTGAAGTAAAAGACACACAAACACACACAAATAGAAATAAGGCTATATTAAAGTGAGTTATTAGTAACAACTTGGGAAATGCTGACTTTTTTTCCCATTTGAAATTTCAGTTTGCATGTAGATCCAGGGTGAATTTATCATCTCCTTTTTAATTAAATTAAT
>NW_012154173.1:6886308-6888008 GCF_000956105.1 Propithecus coquereli | reverse complement strand
AGCAGATCGAAGAAATTTATTTGTTTTGAAGTGCATATAAAAGTTATATTTACACTTTCCTATAGCTTATTAAGTGTGCAATGGGACATACTTATACAAAAAATTTACTTTTTCTTGTCTGAAATTAAAATTTTGCTGTGCGTTTTGTATTTTTGTTTGCTAAATATGCAAACCCTAAGTTTGGGACAATAAAAAATTTCTTATAGTGAGAATATTGGGTCCTTAGAGCAATTCATTTTTTTCTGAAATCTTCAGGTTTTAATCACAAAACTATGGGCATTAAGAGTCTCTGTCTTCAGAGATTGCTGTGGAGATTAGATGCGATTATGAATGTAAAATATTAAGCATAATATTTGGCCTGGAGTGTGGTTTTGGAAATGAAAACTAATTATTTGTACACTAAACACCAGATTTATTCAGACTGAAAATAAATACTTCTAGTAAAGGGATAATAGATTAACATAAACTAATAGTTTCCAGAAAATATGTGAAATGATTGGGCTTTAAAGATGGCTGGTTTGGGAAATAAGGAAAGCAAACCTTTCTATTTGATCCAGTTAGAGTGTAGGGAGACGTGGTAAATCTGTGGACTAATCGCTGAATCTAGAAGAATCAAAGCGTAGATGTTTGACAGGTTGTTTTGGATAAGACCATAAACTAAGTTTGCAAAAGGCGGGAAGAGACAGATGATAAAGTGCATTGACAGGGAGGCAGAAGAATTTGGATTTAATGTGGTACATAAGAGGAAGCCCTTTTCAATTCTTGACCAAGGAAGTAAAATGATAAAATTGGCCCCTTACAAAATTAATCTGTCAGAAGTATGCGAGATGGATTGGAGGGGAGAGAAACTTATCAGAGAGATCAGTTATGAGACTGTTGTAGTGATCTAGCTATGGAGCAATAAAGACCTAGATTAATTTGTGGAATGAGGGGCAGGGGAGCATGCAAATCTGAACAATGTGTGAAAAGGAGAAATGACAGAAACTGAGGAGGTGAAGGAAAGTCAGGGTGGTGTTGAGAATTCCTAAACGTACATGTGGAAATACAATGGTGATGATGAAAGGAATAAGGAAATTGGTAAACTGGAAAATGGGACTCATTTTAGACAAACTCCAGTGCAGAGGTAACAGAGGTAACCTTCTTTGGTAGTACATGATTTTTTTCTTTCCGTAATCAGTCGGTGTTAGATGTGTTGCTTCTTGATTTTGGGTAACCCTTATTTTCATTTCAGTAATCAAGTGTAGGAGACTGTTACCTAATAGGGATAGAAAATCAGGTACTGATTGAGAAAACAACCTAAGCAGATCTGTATAAGCCACATATGCATTGCCTGTGTTTATAGAATTATAGCACAATGAAATGTACTCAGATGTAAGTAGACATAAAAATATTCAGAAATTTTTTGGTATTTTAGAAGATTCTTTCCGGATTTATAATGGATCATTGTGTGCATTAATTCTAAGAATTCTATATCAACATAGAAATGCCAGATAATAGTATTCAAGGACATAACATTTCAAATATACTACCATTTAAGCTGTTTGTTTTGTTTTATTTTGTTTTACATTTGGTCTTCATTTTTATACATCAAAAAACGTTGCATTGAATTTATTAAATTACATTATTATATATGAAAGGAATCATTTTTTCATGCTGAAATGCAATTATTTGTAATTTCCAGGTCAGTTTCCTCAAAAAGT
>NW_012154173.1:6872724-6874208 GCF_000956105.1 Propithecus coquereli | reverse complement strand
CTGTTTGAGTGATTATTGGCTCAACATTTTATTACTATAAGATTGCATCAATCCAATAGGTAATAGATGAAAGAATTCCAGAAGACAGCTTGACAGTGGTGATGGGAGATTGCTTGTCTTTGTAGAGAGCACAGACAGGCCCAGTGCCCATTCACTAGGCTTGTGACTATCAGCAAGGCCTCAGCCTCAGCCTACATTTCTTCATTTGTGAGATGGGCAAGCTTACTGTGAGGCTCAGAAACAGTATATACAAACTGCGTTGCAGAGTGCCTCAAGAAACACTTCTGGAAGGAACAATTGAATCTTACCATCGCTTTTAGTTTAAACCAGTGGTAGCTACTTGTTCATCATCTTCACAAAGTGCCAAAGATCCCTATTTCCTTATCACTTGAGTGGGATAAGCTATGTTACCTCAGACAAAACCACAATGATCTGAACTAGAATAAAGTAGGACAAATTATCCAAATGACAACTTGCCTCAGTTAACTACAACTGCCCTAGTGCCCTGGCAAACTGCTTTAACTAAATTTCTAAAGCACAGAGATCTACAGCATCTTGACAAAAATTAATAATTAAGAGAAATTGGCATGGGCAGAAACTGAATAAAGTAATTACCTGGTAACATTTCTCCTTTGCAAACTCATACTAGACTGCATCAAATAAAAATATGTATTTATATAGTTACATGTATTGGCTGTTATTATTTTAATGACATTATTATTATTAGCTGTATACTTCGTAGCTATTTTTGTTGCTATCATAATTCTTGAAAACTCCCTGGTCCTCAGATATTTCTTCTAGAAATGAAGACATAAATACTACATTTGCTGGAAAGCTTTGGGCTAGAACTAGAAATCTGAGTTTTCAGCTCTAATATTCATGAGTAAATGAATTTGCAAACAAAGTTTGAGTCTCTGTGTGAATAATTTGTAGTGATTTATTTTATTTCCTTTTGGGCTATTATTCACATTTTCCTTTTTGATAAGACTTAGGTGATATTTCTGAGATACAGGTGCTCCGTGCTGTTCGGATGCTTTAATAAGATCCTCAGTTGATGTCCTTCTCTCATCCGTTTTCTTTTCACTGGCTATGTCTTAGACACAGCAAGATTTTATAATGTGACTCTATCAGAATTTTCTTTCTGAATCCATTAGGAACCAATGCTTTTCTGCTGGCTAATTCTTATCTTTTTGCTCACTTTTAGAATTTTTTTTCCTACATTTAAGCAACACCTTTTTCTTAAGCAAACTTCATTCTCATAAATTCTTTATTTTATATTGGGGAAATTAAAATAGCTCTATATGTAATCTCTTTCTTCATACTGATTAGAAACTCCACTCAGTGTCTCCTGGTTTCTATTTCTAGTTCGTGATCAGATAAGAATCTGTCTGTGTTATGCCCGTTTCACTCCGGTAGGGTAATCTGATCGTCTAGAGCTTCTGTGTTAAAATTACAAAATGTGCCTCACTGTAGGCTTTCTTATT
>NW_012154173.1:6869594-6871091 GCF_000956105.1 Propithecus coquereli | reverse complement strand
AGATATTAAATATGATGTGTTGGTGCTCCTTACAGAGTTTCTCAAGTGTTGTGGCAATATGCTTCATGAAATGAAAATTGAAGTTTTCATTTGCATTTAGGTTTATAAATTATCAAGGCTCAAGCTGTGATTTAATGAAGGGCCTAGACTAGTGTTTAATGCCATTTTCATCGGTTAGGGAAATAATACGTTTCTTCTCTATAAAATATTTAGTCTGGGAAACATATGAGAAAGAAATATATTTGCAAATACAGTTGTAATCAAGGGTAAAATGTGTCAGGATCTGGAGCAAAAGTAAAGGTGTAAATAGCAGTGTCATTTTAGGGCCTAATGTGAAACTCTAGTCTACCTTGTATAATTCTGCTCAAGCAGACAAAGACCTAGATATTTAAAGAGGATCTGTAATGTATACTAATAAATAAATGAATAATTGTGCCTTCCCCTTCTCTTTTTCTCTTCAGCTAAAAATTCAAGCATGTAAGTAAACATAAAAATAAATTGTCAAAGAAATAAAAAGTTCAACTAAATCATGAAGATGTCTCTACCTTCTAGAGCAAGATTTTCCACTATTTTTGTGCTGCTTTTGTAGTGGCCAAGGCAGCTGTTCTAGGCTCCTTTAACTCAGGCATTCACCATGATGTGAGTAAGGAATGTTTCTCATTCTTTCAGCTTTCCTCCCTCCCATCCCCCCAAAAGGTTTCTATTAATATTTCTTTGCTTTGTTTCAGAATTGAAGTGTATCTTGAATGGCTTTGTTCCAAAAGTTCAGGAAGTAATTTTTCATTTGTCAATTTAACTATAGCACAAGGTAATAGTACTTAAATTCGTAATTTGAAAAAAAATCTTCTCTGCTGACCTACCTCAAACATGCAGAGAAAAACAATTCCTGTCTAACAATGTCGTCACTGATGGAATATGGAGAAGGGAAGGAAACCAACCACTTTCTGAGCATCTTCTATGGGCTTCACACAATCTTGACAATTATTTCTAGATGTAGGTATTATCTTAATTTTTATAGATGTGGAAATGGAGACTAATAGAGGTTAAGAGATTGTCTGAAACTCTTCTATCTTTTAGGAATATAGTAATCTGTATAAGGTTTGGAAAGTAAGGTCTTTGAAGCCTAAGTTCTGTTATCCTATATCATGTTAGTTAATAGCATGAACATGAATATTTATTTCTCAACCATATTCATACAACAAATGTCTTAAAGAAGAAAAAGCTGTAAGATTTTAAGAAATGGGTAATATATATACACATACACATATATACATACACATACACACTATATATGCACATATATGTACTGTGTAAACATGGATATGTGTGTGTAAATTATATATATGTAAAATTTACAATGTGATAACATTGTGTGATTTCAGTAACTTTATATTACTCATCCAAAATATTATATTGTAGTCTTAGCAAAGTTTTTTCCTCTTCGTTTTTAAAGCATCTACAATGGTATATAGTAACCTATAGATTTTTTTTGACCTT
>NW_012154173.1:6856492-6856934 GCF_000956105.1 Propithecus coquereli | reverse complement strand
GAGAGTAGAGATCACCTTCTTTCTAACTTGTAGGTCTATGGGCAAGCTGAAGACATCTTTTCTTGTTCATGTTTTATTTCCCAGGACCAGCCCTGTCTTGCAGTATATTTTGCACAAAGTAATTTCTCAATAAACATCTGTTAGAGTGTTGGGCCAATTTCTGAACTCATTTCCCTCCTCCATTGGAACAAAACCAGATAAAAACCTGAACTATAACTGAGTTGATGCCTTTGTTTTTATAATTGTGTTGTGGATGTTGATAAAACAATACTTAAATAAAATATTTTGGACAAATGAGTGCCTACCCTTATCCCAGTATATTGCCATGAATTAAAAAATAAATAAGTTGGCAACATTTTATATAGGTTAAATTATGTTTTTTATGCTTACTTACAAATAATTATCATCCTAACATTTAGTAAAAAGATGGCTTGGCATTTTC
>NW_012154173.1:6852297-6854993 GCF_000956105.1 Propithecus coquereli | reverse complement strand
AGCTCCTTCCTCATAATGAAGCATAGGAACTTATTTGGGAAATGGTCATAATTTTTATATGAATGATAAATAGGAATGTTTTAAAATTCTTGAAGCAAATTTCAGGAAAAATTCTGATTCAAGGCTTTAGCGTTTTGGTGTTTCGGTATTATTTATACAAGTTATTCTACCTGGCCTGAAAATGTACCGTGAGAAAATATGAGAGAGAGACCTATATAGAGGTAAATGACACACAGTGTGGCAAATTCTAAACAAATATGAACCCTAGCCCAGGAGACAGATGCTCTGATAATTTTCAATACATCGAATATACGAGACATTCACAAATATTTTCTGCAAGTCTAGTGAATGAAGAAGATTATGCCCTAATAATTTCCATAGAAAATCTGGTAAATCAAAACTTAATAGATTTTTAAATAGAGTATATATTTGAAAAGAGCTAAGTTGAAAGTAGATTAAAAATACTTACTTTTAAAATACATGAATATTCAAGAGCTTGGGGCTGGCGGGAAGAAATGGATAAGAACGTATTTAATGGCAAATAACAGAATAACATAATCTTGCTTTCATTTTGAATCTATACCCTAAGCCTAAAATGTGACAGGATGTGATTTGCCTTATATTTGACATATTTTAATTAAGTTTCTCTTGATATATTTTTGATGTCTTCTGAATAAAAGAGAACTTTGAATTTTCCAGCTGAAGAGAACAAGGTATTTGGAGAAGGGTAGGGGAAATTGTCATGATCATGTTCACTAGCCAAAAATATTTGCCAAAAAATTTTAAAAAAATACTTCTTGTCTAAGGATTAATTAATCACTTCTCTATGTTACAATTTCAGAAAGCATTTAAAAATGAATATTTCACTGGGAACAGTCTAAGTGATCCAATTCCACCTGTATGCTAATAATGTTTGCTAATATTGCTTCTCTTGATGGCACATGACTTGAGTAATTCGCTGAACGTATCTCATCTATTTAGTGCTACCCAATGTATAATGGCATGTAGATATAAATACTAATGGAGAAAGTGCACTGCCTTAGGGAACACCCATCATGACAAGTAACTAATTGCTTTATGTACATTAGTACCAAGTGAAGCGTTTTACATCTTCTGAAAGGCACCAGCACCCTCTACTTTCTCATTTACCAAAATGTCATGTCCCCTCCTGAAAGACAGGATTAGAAGATTTTTTTTAAAGCATCTCACTAACTCCCTTCAATTCACTATTCCCTGCAAGCTGGGTTGAGAATTGTTCTAAGTCAGAGAATGTCTACTCTTATATACCAAATCACTCATGGTTGGGTGATTTTATTTCATTCTTTTATATGTATGTGTGTGTGTGTGTGTGTGTGTGTGTGTATTTTTCAGCTGTGCACTCTTGATTCTTAAATAAATTAAGATATGAACAAAGACCACTTGGATTTAATTTATATGGAATCAAGTGTTAAAATATTACTCTCTCATTCTACACCAAATTGCTAGTCATACAAAGAGGGAATGAAGGAAACATACACACGCACACACACACACACGCGTGCACACACCCTCCTTTGAAAACAAAACTGAAAAATACATTTTGGAAAAAAAATAAGTCTCAAGCATTAATGACATTACTAACATGGCATGGAGTATTATACTTTGATGAATGTATCTTTAATGTGTGTACTTGGTGCTGATACACCATTATCAGAGAGTTAACATATGTGATGTGAAATGCAGAATTGCTTACTTTGATGAATTGAAGTTTTCTGTCATGAAACCCAAAGATTTCAATGAGACAATTTGCTACTGCTGTTGTCAAAGCGGTTCTAATGCTAATTACCTAAAATTAATAAATACAATTGCAAACAGAAGAAGGCAAGTTAGAGCAAGTCTTTTCGATCTTCCTTTCCACTGTTATGTCCACACTCTCATCCGATATTTTTACCCCTCTCAAATCTGAAAGTAGCCCTACCTATAAACATAAGCTGTTACAAAATAGGCCGTTTATTCCAACCTCTCAGAATGGTATTTTCTCATTTTGTGGTATTTCTTTTTTATGGGGAAAAACATTTTAAAAAATCTTTCTTATGCAGCACAAATGTAGTCTCCCCATAATGAAAAGAAGTCCAATGTTGTACAACACAGAAGAAAAATAGGGAGGTAAGGAAGAATACAAAGAAGGAATTTCCTGTATTATTGAAGAAACTTTGTTTTATCTTGTAAGATGGATGTGTTAAATGGTGGGCATTGCCCATCTAGTTGTGGGTGCCTGTGGAAAGATGGTAGGGGATTTATGACGCATGTGAAAAGAGCAATATTCAGATAGAAAGGTGCTGTTGCACAGTGGGTCAGTCCGACAGGCTGCCGCACTAGATCTGGGTTAGCTACACACAGGTTTGAATCCTAGTTCCTCACTATGTCCATGGACGAGTTTAAACTTCTAACAATTGAATCACATTATTTATAACATTGGTCATTAAAATATGGTTTCAATGCGACTATTGTGAGAATTATAGGAAATAATGCACATAAGATGCTGGTCATAATGCAGGTAAAAGCTTAAAAATAGCTGCTAATTTTCTTTTTGTAGTAATTATTGATTATGGTGAAAATAGGCTTTTTTTTTACACATTCCAGTTGCTTGTCCGATTTGTTTAAATGAATATACAAAAGGCAGATTTATATATATCAGGAAGCAGCACTTATTTATA
>NW_012154173.1:6829906-6851696 GCF_000956105.1 Propithecus coquereli | reverse complement strand
AAACTTGTTATTTAAAATTATCCCATGGTTTATTTTTATTTAAGCAAAAAAAGAAATGTGTCCTTGACTAAGTTTGAATTTCCTTAGTTTTGAAACTTCAGATTGAAAATACAGATGTTTGCATTTTAAGTATACTTAGAACCTTGGATAAGGTGATTGTTAGGACTTTGTTTAGTCCTCTTCTTTTTTTTCTTTCCAGGTTTAATATTTATCTACCTTCTTTGATTCTTCCAATAAGCAGTGAGCTCTTTCCTCATGGAATCTATCTTTTTTCTCTAAGGAATTTTCTCAAGAGGCAGCAAGTTCTCTGTCCTGGAGACACTAATCCGTGTTTCTTAAATCACTTTATGTTTTGTTTGCTGTCCCTGAAATTGTACAATGTCCTGATTATTACCCCAAAAGGGGACTTTTGACAAATAACATATGCACAGGTGCTAGCAAATATGTATAGCAGGGAGTGGAGAGAAAGGACATCCTGTCTCAAAAGATGTTCCAAGTAAGATTAGTTCTGAAGACCAGATTGATTCTAAACAGCTTTAAAGACAATCGCAGGTTAAAATATTCTCTTGGCTGGTATGAGGAAAAGTGTTCTTTCTTTCTTTCTCTACTGCCTTACTTTCATGTGCATCCTGGATTGTCTGGGCTTTACTATGGAAAGGAAGACCATAGCAAAAATAATTTATTATACATAGGCTTTGATGACTATGCTGAAGACTAGCTTTATTTATGTGTAGATTGAGAAGGGCTGCCCTGAATACCTCATTCAAAGAAACCTACCCAGTCAACCCATGGGCCTTTGAAATTCCCAGGTATCACTTTTGCAGACTTCTATTAAAATGCAAACAGATTCCCTCATCTGAAATGAATAACATATTGAGTTCTCAGATTTTAATCTGCAGTCTTTCATTCATTTATTCAACAATCATTAATTAAGTCATTAACTGCCTCTGGATTTAGCAGTGAGTAGGATTCCAAGGTAAGCAGACAATCAAGAGTAGAAACAAAAGTAAAAAACAAAAAAGGTAGAAAAAGTCCTTCATATGAGGTGCTGCAGGGGTTGTAGCGCTGGAGATAGACTAGATTAGGATACCGTGCAGGAGTTTTGTGGGTTAAAGCCTTTGCAAAAGAAGTGAAAAAACTGGAACGTTAAAGGAAGAAAGAGAAAAGCTCAAAAAAATGCCTAAAACAAATGTTGCTAGGTACGACAAATGTTTGAGGTATGACAAATCCTAGTTTCTACAATAATATCATAACATCATGCCTGCAAATGTTGATATCTTGAACATCAGTGATCAATTCATTACTATTAGTAATGTATCTGATGCAAATATTTATACTTTCCTAATTCCAAATGTTGAATATTGACCCTTACATGGTCACCCTAACAAAAATAATTGAGATCCCAGCTTGAAATGCTGCCACTATTGGAATACATGACTGGGAATTTCTAAGGAAGGACCACTGTCAGTCAATTTGCATGTGTCCTTTTGTTGAGGCTGCTGAGGAAAACAGAGATGAGAGATACATGCGATGGAGAGGAAAGGCAATGAGAATGACAACATGGTAGTTGTCTCAGACACCATGAACTTGTGGCAGTGCCTTATGGAGGGAAATTCTAAATGCAGAAAACAAAGAGTCTTTTCTTATGGGGTGTTATTTTATGGAGCAAAAGCAAGGCTGCAAGAAGTCAGTTGACAAAATGTAAGGTAGTGCATGAAAGTGCTTCTTCCATTTTTATGTGCATGTAAATTTCCCTAGGCTTGCTGAAGACCCAGAGTAACTGGTACCACTTTGGCATCTTGCTTGTGGCTTTTTGGAACATTGTGAGACTGTATCCTTGGAACAAATATCATCCTTATCTCAGTGGGGCTTAGAAGCAAGAGGAAAACCAAGGAACTCTCAAACGGCTTCTTGGGCAGGAAAAGTCAGCCTGGAAGGCTAGAGCTTAATGTAATATAGAAGATCATTGTGTGTTCCCCAAGAACTCCTAGAAATAACTACTTTGTGAGGAATTTGGACACCCATTGAAAAATGGGTTGTACTAATATTAAAATAACCAATTAACACTGGTCCTTTGTTTGTAAATGGCCTGAAAAAGGGATCATCCTTTAACTTGGTTACAAGGCAAATGTAAGGGTTCCAAACAAATTCTCCACAAAGATTTTTTTTATTATTTTTCTTCATCAAATAATTCTAATTTTTTAATATTTAACATCAAATATACCTTAATAATATATCCAAATGTGGCAAACTTGATATGGCTTTAAAATTTAGTAAGCACTTTTTTTATTGTGAGAAATGAAATTTAGTATTAATTAACATACTTATTTTTTTATAAATAGATCTGCTTATTGTCCCAAGAAATTTGATATTCTAGACTTAGTTTTCAAAGTTATAGGGAAAATGTACAATTTTAATATTATCAGAGGATGTTTATGTGCAGATATGTGTATATATGGGTACATATATATTATTTAGATAGATAAGACCTATTACTGATGATACTAATTATGTGAGAAAACTCCAGTGCCTTGCATACTTTTATATGTATTAGGTACTAATATGTCAGCTTTCAGTCTGAAATGTTGGTTCTTAGTGTGTTCATGGCTGAAGAATGAGCAGACACACCAAAGTAGGGTAAGCATGAGGCGAAGTTTTTTGAGGGGGAGCAAGATAGGATTGCAAGGATAGCAGCAAGATAGAACAAGATAAAGACATAGGTTTACAAAGCACGATACATACACCACGGATGATGAATGGACCCTTTGTCGCAGCAGAAAAAGAGAGTTTGGTTATAGTCTGGGTCTTGTTTTATGGTGTCCAGATAGGGATCTCCCAGTGGTTCAAATGTCACTGTGGAACCACTTTGATTGGACAGTTGGGAGCTACATGACCTGAGTTTTACTGCTCATGTAGGTTCTAGATCACTTTCTGGACTTTATGGTACCTATGCTGTTTGGCTTGTGGGCTAGAGAGTCCTCTGCATTCTTTTTCTGCTGGTGCTCCAAGTTCTGATTGGCAGATTCATAGGGTATTCCCTCCTCCCCCAGGTATGGACAGAATCAGGGAGGGGCAATTACACCAAGGCAAAGCACCCACTTTCGGCCCTAGGAGACCCGAAATCCCTCATTATCTACCTAACAATAATACTTTGTTTTATATTTTGCTATAATTAAACCTTCCCTTTTTTGTACATCTTACACTGAAAAAAGTATGTTTAGCCTCCTCCTTTCTGAATTATGTCACTTGAGTTGCCCACACATTATCTCCTTTTGGAAACCCTGACACCAGGAATTTAACTCATCAGAGGGTAAGTTAATCATCTTCTGTTACCAACAGTCAAGTCTCCCTTTCCCAATTTCACCACTAACGTTAAAGGTCCCCTCCCAGTTCCCTGGGGTAAATATTTCCTAATCATTTTGACTTTCCCTTTCTCTTTTCTTCACTAGATCAAATCCATCACCAAGCCTTGACATTATTTTCCTTTTTGGATCTGTTATGTTTCCTTAGCCTCCCTTTCTATCTTAACAGCCAATACTTTATTCCAGGCATCCAGGGTCCCTCATCTGCATGATTGTACAAGAGACCTAGTCACTTTCTTGCCTCCAGGGTTTCTCCACTGCACTTAATTCCCTGTATCCTCTAAAATAATTTTCTTCCAATGTATTCTTTTTTCATTACTTTTTATTACTCTAGCTCTGGTTATCTTATGCTTTCAAGATAATTGCATTCCCTAGCTTACCATTCTCCCTCTTTAGAATATCTGTGTGTGTCAAGTTAAATATGCAATCGATTGCTACACTTGCCCATTTTACTTCCCAGCTTTAATGTTAGAGTCTTTGTTGCCCACAGCTCTTCTCTATCTCCAACTCTAAACTCCTTATCCTATAATAAAAGTTCATTAATAGGGAATGGTTAGGTAAAATATGGTATGTTCATAGGATAAAAGACCATGGAGTCACTGAAAATATTTTACAAGCAGTTTTAAATTCTTAATTCTATGTCTACAATAAATATTTTCAAGTGGGGGAAAAAATTAAAACATCACTTGAAATGTATATTAGGTGAGGTTTCCTGGGAAACAGGTTAAGACAGAGATTCCCTCACAGGAAGTTTTTTGAGGACTGCCCTTGGGATCAACACCTTAGGGGAACAGAGGAAGGACTGTGTAGAGGGAGGTATTGAACTATATGTTGTTGGAACAAGGTATTCAGCCAATCCTAAAAGAATCTCTTCAGTTAAGGATGATTCTCAAAGAACCACTCAGCTGAGAGCCAATAGATCTAACACTCATCATCAGATAAAAGTAATACATGATATTTAAAGAACTCACTTTCGACTTCTCCACCATGACAACGTTCCCGCTCATTCCTCTCATCAAACAAGGGCAGTTTTGCAAGAGTTTGATGGGAAATCATTAGGCATAAACCTTATAGTCCTGATTTGGCTCTTTCTGACTTCTTTTTGTTTCCTCATCTTAAAATGTCTTTAAAAGGAACCCATTTTTCTTTCGTTGATAACGTCAAAAAGACTGCATTGACATGGTTAAATACCCAGGACCTTCAGTTCTTTCTGGATAACTAAATGGCTGGTATTATCACCTATAAAAGTGTCTTGACCTTGGTGGAGGTTATGTTGAGAAATAAAGTTTATATTTTTTATTTTTATATTTTAATTCCATTTTTCCACAAGCTTTCTGAAGTTCTCTTGTATAAACATCTACTTCTCTGAAGAGCCCTAATACACATATCCAAATATGAGTAACTCTTGTTTTACATGCTCTTTGAAGACATTGACTAAGTTTTTTAATTTTCATATTTCTAAAACTTAACTTATTGCCTAACATAAAATCAAGCCTTAATAAATGCTGAAAAAATGCAAAAAAAAAAAAACACCCCTCATTTATGGTATTTTTTCTTAATTTGTCTAATTTTTATTGATTAATCAAATGATTACTCTGTCCTTCATAAGCACTTTTTTCAAATTTTTTTATCAATTTTCATTTGTTACTACACTTCAGCTATTCTATATATTTGTTTTGTCTTCAACTGGATAATAAACTTCTCAATAGTAGGTGTCTTGTCCCCACGTCCTATCTGGATTCTGTTTTATTATGATTTTTAAATATATAAAAATTTAAATATAGGTATATATGCTTATATATTTATATATATGTTTATATATGCATGCCTATAAATACATATGTAAATGTATTTAAATATATTTGAATATACATATTTAAATATATGCATGAACACACACACACACACATACATCTTACTTGCAGCTGCTACCATGGAGTTCTTTGCAGAGCAGTGGCTATGTTGTTGAGCAACTAGAGGAAAGGAAATTCAGAGCTATATTAGGGCTCCTTTTAACCAACAGATACAAGTTACTAGCAGATCCTGGCTCAGAGGCAATTTTGTGTTCAAAACCAGGGTTTTCAGACACAGTCTATATAATCCCCTCATTCTGTCGTAGGAGTTGAGTGCAAAGTAATAGCTAAAGAAACATAAGAACCTACAATTAAAAGGTAATTTTGGATATTCTTAGAAATGGCCTGTCAATGTTACCATAGAAGACGTGTTTCTTATTTAGGGATTTAAGCTTATCCAATTCTATATTTGCCCCAAACATAGAATGATAAACCCCATAAAGTAGAGTCAAAAAGCTTCTGAAAGGTTGAAATGGGCCCTGATGTTTTACAAGTTTCATAGGCCATAGCCTTTTCAGTTACTTTTAGAGTAGCAGTTGCTCTATTAAGTACATGTAAGGAATTATTAAATATTATGAGAACTTTTTTAAACTAAGCATGATACCTGACACTCTGATAGCCTTTTCTCCAACTTCACTTTAGAGGAGAAAAGACAGAAATATCTCTTTTTGTTTATCTATCAAGAGAGCAAACTTGGGTGAGAATCACCTAAACATAGCTGTTAGGGTCATTTAATGCAGTAATATCTAAGATATTACATAAAAAATAGCTTCAAATCCCAAGGTTATTTTGAGCCTGAAATTCTTATATTCCAAATAACTAAAAATTCACCCTTTTAACAGAAGACACTTGCAAACCTATACTGGCCACTGAAGATTCATCAAAACTCAGTAGTGTTACCTGGTGTACATGTTTCAGAAAAAAACATGATTTCAAAATATATCCAGGAGTTCTGAGAAGGAATTCACAGCATTAGCCAATCAGTAATATAATTTTTAAAAAGTTTGGAGCAATAATAAAGCTAATTTGATTGAGAATTTTATTTAAATATTTGTTTAAATTTATGATATCATGCTTAGTCATGTCCTACTATACATATTATTAATAATCATAATATTTAAAGAGGATTTTTTGATTAAAACATTGTTTTAATGTTTTTATACTGTTTAATAAAAATATATAAAAATAAATTTAGTGTCTTTCACATTAAACTACAGATCCTTGTCTAAAGATGTAACTCATTATCCACCTATTTTCCCTAGTCTTCAAGTAAGTTACTTTTTTTTTTATTACTTGTATTACTGTTCTCTAATTACGTTGTCGCTATTAACCCAAAGTTCGTCAACCTAGAAAACTTGATGTGATCTTATATTCTGCTTCCTCATTCAGTTGACAACATTTGTAGATTCTATAGCTTCCCTGGCCTCAGAAATTATTGTTGAATTTTGCTTCTTCTCATTCTTTTTTTCCATTGTCTTTGTCTAATTCTTCATGATGCAATGAGTTTCAAACATTTCTCCCTTCATCAGTCTCCAGACTGTCCTCTGTGTTGTCACCAGTTGACCTCTTCATCTTTTACAAACTTGATTTAAAACTCATGTTGCTTTCTTATTGCCTGAAGAATAAAACCTAAATTACCTCAGGAAGTCAAAAACAAGCCTTCATAATCTGGCTCTCCCTCCTTTTCCAGACTGGCCCCTTATCACTTCTCCTCAGGCATCCTCCAACCTTCTTTGACCAAGAAGGTAGCTTTGGGGAGAATACTCATGGAGCCATGTGGAAAGATGAAGGTGCCTGTTTAGTCAGCCTAAAGAACCTCTGGCCATGAATGTGATGTCAGATGTCGTAGCCACATCTCCTTCCCTTCCCTCATTAACCCAACGTTATTCCCAATGTTCTAAACTTCTCACAATTTTTCAGACTACTAGCAATATGTTGAACTCAAGGACTGCCCCATTGGATCAAAGACATTTAGTTGGACATTGGATATTAATTTTTTTTTTTTTTTTTTTTGAGGCAGAGTCTCACTATGTTGCCAGGGCTAGAGTGCCGTGGCGTCAGCCTAGCTCACAGCAACCTCAAACTCCTGGGCTCAAGCGATCCTCCTGCCTCAGCCTCCCGAGTAGCTGGGACTACAGGCATGCGCCACCATGCCCAGCTAGTTTTTTCTATGTATTTTTAGTTGTCCAATTAATTTCTTTCTATTTTTAGTAGAGATGGGGTCTCGCTCTTGCTCAGGCTGGTTTCAAACTCCTGAGCTCAAACAATCCGCCCACCTCGGCCTCCCAGAGAGCTAGGATTACAGGCGTGAGCCACCGCGCCTGGCCTGGATATTAATTTTGAACTGAGATATTTTTGCTCTATTGACTACTTAGTTGGTTTCTGGTTTTTTTTTTTTAATGTGAACCCTTTATATGAACATGCATAAAACTAGTAGGGGTGAAGATCTAGTGAATTCTATGTAGCAAATAGTTTATAACCTGATTTCATCGGTAAAATAGTTCTGCAAGGCAAATATCATTATCTTCATTTTAGGCAATGAGAAACCGAGGTTAAGAAAATTTACATCATTTGCTCAAAGGCACAAATTTAGTAAGTGACTGAATCTGGATTTGAGCCCAGATCTGTCAGTGTACCAAATCTGTGTGTTTTTTGGGTCAGAAACTTGCCTCCAGGTTTCTAACTGAATGTCTGTATCACTTTAATTTGTGCAGCCATGTAATATTTAAACTAATGGATGTAATGAAAAAAGGCACATAAACAAATGGTGTAGATGTTTGATGACCATTAAAGCATACATAAAGCAAATCAAAATCCTTCTTACCCAATAAGCTTTCAAGATTAGTGGTATCTGGTTTACCATTTATTAGTATTTTAAATCATTTTTATAATGTAAATTGGTTTTAATTATCAATTTTTGTCCAATATTAAAGATTATATACTGCTGACTACAGAAGCCACAGCTATGTCTTTCTTATTTTCTTAGCTGGCTCAAATGAAACTGGATAATTCCATCTATTTAATTCCCTTTGACCCAATTCACAGTCACCCCTAAATGGATTCCAGAAATACCAGTTCTGCAGCTTGCAGAGTTTTCTTAAAGCAAGCCTAATGGATCAAAGTGTGTCATTCTATCTAGCATCAATTTATTCATCATACAATAAATGCACACTTTGTATAGGCTTAACACAGTGCTTAGAAAAGATAAAGAGTCTTGACTTCAAAGACCTCTATATACACACACCATCCACATATAGACACAAATATAGATATGCAAACATACAGAAACATATAAGCATATGTGTATAAGTAAATATATAATATATACACACCATGTAGTTTCTTTAATAATGCAAAGTATCAAATTATAACCATGGGATTGTTATACATTATAATAGATTTACCCCATGAGAATTCAGATGAAGGAAAGATGAGTATGGTACATAGTATTAGCAATACAATCAGCAGTTAACATTTTACTAAGCTCTTTATATGAATTATCTCATTTAAGCCTTCTATTAGTCATCTATTACCGTATAAGAAATTTTGCCCAAAATTAGCGGTTCAAAACAACAGATATGTATCATCTCACAGTTTCTGTGCATCAGGAACCTAGGTGCATCTTAGCTGGGTGCTGTTGGCTCCAGTTGTCTCATAAGGCTGTATTCAAGCTGTCAGTTGGTCCACACATGCTTACAGTAATTTTAAGGCTCAACTGGGGTTTAATAGCATACTTCCAAGCTCACTTGGTTGTAGCCAGGCCTAAGAAGATCTTCCAAGTTCACTCATGTGAGCCTCTCCATAGCACTGCCTCATGACGTGGAAGCTGGCTTTCTCCAGGGTGAATAATCCAAGGGAGAACTAGATAAACATCCAAAATGGAAGTCACAGTCACTTGTATCTTAGCCATAAAGTGGCATCCATCACTTCTGTCATACTCTGTTCATTAGAAACTAAGTCTAAAAGCTCAGCCCATTAACAAGGGGATGACTTTACACAAGGGCATGAATACCAGGAAGCCAAGAGTCACTGGAGTTCATATTACAGGCTGCCTACCACAATCTTAAAATAAAATATTTTACGAGGTAAGCACTATTTTATGTAGGTAAGAAAATTGAAGTACAAATTGTTTAAATAACTTTTCTAATGTTATATAGTTGAAAAATGAGTACACTAGGATTCAAACTCAGCAAGTATTATTGCAGAGTCTAGAAAGATTCCCGGAAGTTAAAATTCAAACAGAGAAGAAGGACATTCTAGGAAAAAAATAGAGTATAAGCACAAACCAGAGATGCAAGTGTGAAATTGTATACAATACGAATAATGTAGAGCCATTGATTTAGAAGTTGATAGGTAATCCAGATGGAAAATCGGGCTGTTAGCTTTTGCTACATGGCTAAGTAGTGTGGATATGGATAATGAGAAGTCATCAATTTTTAAAAACAAGGAATAACATGGTCAAAGTCTGGCTCTTTGGAGTTTGTCTGGAAGTTTGTAGGAGAGTTTGGAGTGGTGTGATCCCTAAGATACGCAGAGTTATTTCAATAGGAGTATATACTGCCATGAGGATCAGGCCAAGAGGAGAGTCAGTGGGAAGAATAGACAATGTCTACAAGTAAGAATTCCCATTAGCTGGATAAGAAATTTAAAATACTAAGTGTAAAAAATTACTCCAAGATCTTGAGAAGGGATATTGCGACAGAGGGAGTGAAATGACAACATCGACAGGCAGGGATTTTTCCTGATTCCTTCACTGTTGCTCTTTAGAGCCTAGACTAGATTATCACAAGTTCTTGTTGAATGAATAAATAGCAGAAGTTATCATTTATTAGACAAATATTCCACTTAGCTCAAACGAAAAAGAACAAACAAAGATGTAAGGGCGGGTTAAGATTATAATGTTTAATGCCATTAAAACACAGCCAGGTTTCATGGGAACTGGAGAACATCAAAAACCAGGGCACTGCTCACTTAGTGTGCTTGTGTGCTCTCCATCTTCTCTCTCTCTCTCCCTCTCTCTCTCTCTCTGTTTTTATATCTCTGTCTCTCTCTACCTTTCCATCTCTTCCTCACTTCCCACCATTAGGTACCTTAAACTTTTCAGATGTTTCCCGTAATTTCAGCTTGCATGTACCTTTGTTTTGTAACTGACTTAGACTTTATAAGCTACAGGGTCCATTGCCAAGTGCTGATAAGCTCTTCTTGTGTTAGTTCAAATGAAAGAGAGAGAGAGAGAGAATCAGAAAGAAGAGAGAGAGAGAATTTCTGTGTAGTTCAAACTTAGATCAGATATTGCCTCTGATCTAATTAGCATTGACAGTGGGTAGGTGGATAGAAGTTTATGAAATGTATTTCTTTCAAAGCAGGTTGGTAGAAACATACTATCTGGGAATATTACATAAGTGCATAAATGAAGCAGGCAATTTTATGGTCATGTGTAGTACAACATACATTATTTCTAATTTTTGACAACGGAAAGCCCTTGTTGAGTTCTAAATATCAGATGAGGAAATTCAGGCTCAGAATAATTTAGGTAATTGACCTGTTACACGGTTTTAGACAAAACTCCCAATCCTCCATTTTCTGACTCTAAAACTACTATCTTACTCTTTCCCCTTCTCACTGCAAGATACCAATAAGAAAAATAAGGAAGTTAAAATCAGAATGGCTATTTGTTTAATCAGAGTCTGCAGGCTGGACTATAATGGCCAGGTGCTGGTAATTGTAGGCAACCAATAGCCCTGAATTTTGTCATCCCCCTGACCCTATCTCAGTCTCACCCATGCCCTCAACATAGGGTGAGGCTCCAGGATGGGTGAGGTCTGTCTTACTGCTCTTCTTGTAATTAAATACTCTGGAAGTTAAACAGTTTATTTATAGCCTTTATCCACAGACCTTTTCTTTAAAATCCCATATGCCTTACTGTGGGAGCCATAGTTGTCAAACTTTGGTTGCAGAACTTTGGCAAAAAAATGGATGACATTGTAGAGTTATGTAAAATTAGCATCAAATATAGATTGGGATGGCTAGTTAATTGTTAGTTTTTTGTTACAGGGAGTGGGTGACCTGCTTATGTTACAAAGAAAAAAGAGTCAGTAGAAAGAGAGCAATTATAAAAAGGAAAGGTAAAATTAATTCACTGAGATAAGTGAGGGGGTGGGAATAAAACAATTGCTGAGAAAATAAGTAGAGACATACGTCTCTTCCTAAGTGACAAAAGGGAAAAGATGTGGCCAAATAAGAAAAATATCACTAGATACTACATTCTAAATAAAGAAGGATATGATGTCTTTTGTTAGGAACAAGGAGTAAAAAACAATTTGTACTTGAAGAATGCAGGGAAAATTAGCAATAGAATTTATCCATAAGTTTTTCTCAGATAAATTGGGATGACATTGGCATTGATACTCCAACACTATTAATTTATACATTTATAATATTATAGAAGAGTACTCTAAAGCAGGAAGTAATATTCAGTGTTCAATGATTATTGTATGATTCACAGGTTCTTCCATGGTACTATTCACATAGTAGATGCCTAATAAAATTTTGTTGAGTAAATAAATCAACTAAAGAATAATGAGCAATACTTGCATACTTTATTTCATTTAACAGATTCCATAGTTGGATTTGGAAACCACAAATATTATGGACTTATTTGAACAATTATTTGGTAATTTTGGAAATCTGTTTATGCATTTGTAAGTCAAGTATTTTTAACAGCAATTCTATATAATCAGAAATGTTTACACTTTGTGATATGTTACACAGATAGGAAGAATGATTTTACTGGGAAATATTATTGTTGAGATAAATTCTCAAATTTATTTTCATAAAAGGAGAGAAAATTATTGATAAACACATCTAAATTTGCAGATTGGTTATTTTTCAGAGGTTATTTGGGGTCATAATTGTAAATCTCATTACCGTGCTTGAAGGAGGTTTCTTTCATTATTATGGTGCTGAGGTCCATATCCCTGAAGCTAATTGCAAGGTAGAGCTGCAGAGTTCTAATTGTTTGCCATCAAAATAGCTGTGTAAGCTTGATTAACAGTGTTCAGCAACATTCATAATAGTCCAAGCCTGGCCCTGCATAAAATAGAAACTGTGAAAAAATCAATAAGATTTAATAAGATCAGGAACAATCACTTACAATAGTACATCAATCACACAAAGTAATAGGTGCAGGATTTGATAGGGTCCTGAACTGCCTGAGAGATTCATAACCAGTACTCGTTAATAATTTGTTCATTTGCATTTTATCAATCCAGCTACAGCTGACAAGCAGAAGGAGCAGGAAAGAAATATGTTGACTTAAACTCATCAGCTTTGCAATTAAAAAAATAACATATAATAGCAAATGTCTTGTCACATGGAAATCTGATGTTATTACAAAGATGTGTGCAATCATTGGTTCTTCAGACTAAGCTGCTGTTAGACTTGCAGAATAGCTAGGATAACAGTGTCCCTGTGGTCACCAGGAAGTCTCAAAAGGTTAGCGAGAATATACATGTGAATATAAATTTCCTCTCCACCTCTCATAGAGCTCGGTGGCATAATAATATTTAATGCAAACGTGCATATTTTCTTGTTTTTATCTCTTAGAAATAAATGAAGCTCCTGGCTTTGCCTTAGGCAAAACCTCTATCAAATGCTAAAACAATCATAATGAGATGGCTTTCTGGTGATTATTGCTTATCATTATATTCTCTTTCAGTTGATGTTATGAGTTTATAAAGTAATCATGCTATATTTACTATCTTTATTAAAACACATTTTTACAAAGAAAGGTAAATGGATAAAATAAAATTGAGTAAACAAACTTCTGATTCTAAATAAATGATAGTCAGTAATATGAAAAAAATAATCCCCCTATAAACATCAGAGGCATAATGAAAAGTCTGAGCTATTTCTGAGAAATTCATGTGGATTCCTGCTTAGAAAATTTCATACAGGTTTTCCATGGAGGGAATTATGTGAGTGGTGGGATGCAGAGCACATTGTCAGAAACCAGCAGTGGTAGCATCCAAAATGTGGATTAATTAGTCTCTGTCCAAAACTTCAGTAAATAATGTGCTCTTTCAGAAAAAAAGCGTTAAGATTTAGGTCTTTGTAGATGATGTTTAAATAGCTGATTTCTATATGGGATGCTTTAATTCAATCAAAGTACAGGTAGAATCCCAGTATGATAAGCTCCATGGGGCCTCTAAATTGTTTTGTTGTGGTAGAATTTTGTTAAAATGAATAAATACATTTATCACACTCCCAGTGTGTAGTATGTACTAGAGACACAGACTTGGTGCCCAGTCTCTTTTCTATCGAATTAGCACATGAAAAAAATGCTTTGAATTGAAAGGGGGATCCAAGAGCAAAGTAGTATGCTCACACACCTTTTAGGCTTTCCCTAAATCCTGGATAACTTTCAGAATGGTTTCATTATTAAGATAAACTTTTTATTATTTTTCTTTCCTTTTTTTTTTTTTTTTTTTTTAGACAGAGTCTCACTCTTTTGCCTGGGCTAGAGTGAGTGCCGTGGCGTCAGCCTAGCTCACAGCAACCTCAAACTCCTGGGCTCAAGCGATCCTACTGCCTCAGCCTCCCGAGTAGCTGGGACTACAGGCATGCGCCACCATGCCCGACTAGTTTTTTCTATATATTTTTAGTTGTCCGGATTAATTTCTTTCTATTTTTAGTAGAGACGGGGTCTCGCTCTTGCTCAGGCTGGTCTCGAACTCCTGAGCTCAAACAATCCGCCTGCCTCGGCCTCCCAGAGTGCGAGGATTACAGGCGTGAGCCACCGCGCTCGGCCCTATTTTTCTTTCCTTTTAAAAAGTAGGATTGATAGGTTGATCAGACTTTTGAAATCTAAAAGTGTGAGGAAAAAAACCCAAGTAATTATTATTTGTTATCTTGACAAAACAATAACTGTAAAGAACTCAATTATGGGCAGCTTAATTTGCTTTTCCTACAAAGCAAACCATCAAGAATCAAGTGCTTCAATTATATAGGTTGACTTTTCTAAGGCCATTAAGCAGAGAAAACGTTAGTAAATTTACCAAGAATCAATTCATAGAATGCCAATTTGCCTAAAAGCAAATTGATAAATGTCCAATTTATTGAAAGATCAATTTACACTAATTTTCAGTATTCAGTGATGTCTTTTTGGTGAATTGGTGAATATACAGTTATCATTTATATGGAAATCATTGTTACCAGTTTTGCTGGACTATGGAAATGGATTTATTATTCTGAGTACTCTTACCTTTCATTAACTGAAGAAATATTTTTAGCACTGGCATAATAACAGGCTTGAGAGAGATAGTAATAAAAGGTATATTCAAACAGTTTACATTGTAGCAAAACAAGAGCAACATATATCTTAACAAATATTCTAATAAATATATTAATGTGCTCTCAGATTCAGAAGAAGGTGTGATGAATTATGGGTTGGTAGAGTGTCTACCTAATTCATCATTTTCAAACTATGGCACTCTTGAGAGTTGAAAATGGGCTATTAATAGTTATACTGAAACAACAGGAGTAAACGAGGACTATTTCGAGCAAACCAAAATATATGGTCACCTTAGCTGTAAGAGAAGAGGGGAAGGTGTGGGTTGTTCAGGGAACTGGTGATATTTGAGTTGAGATATTAGAAGTAAGTAGAGTTTCCCCACTCCACGTGAAGAAAATCCATTGAATGGACAAATAGGCATGAGCAATAGTGTAGACTCAAAGAAGTGCCCGTGTGCCTGTTGAATGGGGGAAGACATTAGAAAGTGGAACTGCAGCTTAATATGGAAGACTTTGAATATGGATTTTGTTCTGTAAGACAGAGTTATCTGAGAAGGAAATAGCAAAAAAGAAGCAAAACATATGGCATTATTTAAGTAGTTAATATTTTGTGGTCTAAAAACAAAGACACCTAGATTTGCACCTCAGCCCCTGTATTGCTAACTTTGTGAAGTTGTTTCATCTCATAAATTTCATTTTTCTCACCATTTGTGATGCATGTAAATCATTTACCATGGTATTTGGCACATAATAAGCACTCAATGCTTATTAGTTGTTATTATTAATACAAAATAATACTAGATGTGGTATAATTGAAAACACTTATTTCCTATATATTTACTTATGATAAAATTAATTTATCTGAAGCTTAAAATTTATATTTTATAAGAATATTTACATAAACAACTCTTCAAACTATAATATACTGTTCAAATTATATGGTTTGCATAGCATCTCTATTTTATAAAGATGAAAAATAAACACTGGTAGGAACCTTAAGAATGAATAAGGAAGGCAAGACTGTAAGCAAAAAATTGTTTAAAAAATTTGGGACAGACACTGATTTGATGACCCCTAATCCACTGAACATCCTAGAATTTACACATTTGTATGCTCTTCTCCCCTGTTGATTCTGGGCTTGATCATGTGACTAGATGTAATTAGCTTTGACTAACGGAACATGAGAAAGCATGATGAAAGTAGAAGCTCAACAAGCACTGGACATTAGTTCTTGTCTTCATGGAATATTTTTTCTTGGAGCCCAGTTACTAAGACTTGAGGGGGACATGGAAAGGCCATGTGGAGGGGGAGAGAGAGATGCCCAGTAGGGATCCCGTTGTTCTAGCCATCCCAGCTAAGACACTAGCTATGTGAGGAAAGAAACCCCCGTGTACATCCAACACACGAAGGTACCAAGTAGAACACAGACAAACTGTCCCAATTAATCCTAGTCAATATTGCAGAATCATGGACAAATATTTATTGTTTTAAGCCCTTCAATTTTAAGGCCGTTTCTTATACAGCAATTGATTACTGTAACAGAAATTGAAACCCAAAAGTAGGGTTCCATCAAAATAAAATAGTAAAATACGTGACATTTACTTTTGTACCAGGTGACAATCAAAGACCTAAGGATCACAAAGGGACTTGCTATTAAAGTAAAGAGAACCGAAGTTCTGTATGTATGACAAAATGATCAGTGATACTGCCACATGCAGAGATATGAAGGTATTAGTAGCTCTGGCTAAGATTTCTTGGAAAAATATCAAAAGTGCCATCTAGATACCATTATCTTCCTATCATAAAATATGGTAAAAGTTAGATGAGCTAAAGAAATATTGGTTCAATATTAAAGCAAAATTTAAAGAAAATATAAAGGAGGTATGATTTGCTGTGTTAAAAAGCAAAATAGTTTTCTATCCCCAGGGCTTTTTGGCAAAAGATTCTTAAAGTTAGGAATTAACTCAGGTAAAGGTCAATTTCTGAATGCTGCCAGTAACACATGATCTCATCGTAAACATCAAGCCTAGGTTTAAGAGTGAAGGATACTTCATGAGATCTCAGAAATGTTTACAGATGTGACTCAGAGAGTGAGACAAAGGACGTTCTAAGCATCTTAAAGATATTGTTCACAGCACCCTCAATCATTAGATTTTAAGAGAATCGTGCTGGTGGAACTACTGCTAGCTTGGACTAAAAGTATTGAGACAGTCAAAAAAGAAAAGTCTCTTCCATGAGAAGGAAAAGATTGAAAAGCTACTCAGTCTAAAATATGGGCCATTTCTTATAAACAATAAAAAAGTAAGAAAGCTCAGAGAGTAAATCCAAGGCCAACGCAATTGAGCCAAAGCTGTGAAGGAGCAAAACCAGGCCCTAAGCAGACAGCTAGTGACATGTGCCCACCAAAATTTCAAAATTGCTATGGACCAGTGACTGCTATTTGGTACCCATTCTCTTGCTTTTTGAGTGGGAATGTCTACTGTGGATTTTCTGTCCCTAAATTACCAATGTATTTTAGGCACCTGAAGTATATAATTTACCTTTAATTTAAAACTCTTTGGATTGAGGAGATCCATATTTAAGGATCCTCATCCACACCTGGACCTGATCTAGATGACAAGATTCTATTCTTTGAGCCAAAGCCTGGTGCCATAATTAGATGAGATTTTGTATATATTTTGGAAGGGTGGGGAGGAGATTATAATTTATATGTGAAAAAAAAATAAATCACTAGGGGCTATAAAACATATTGTAATGTTAATATATTTTTTCTTTTGTGTGCCTTCCTTTCTAATGAATAATTCCTCCTATCAGTCATGCACTTAAACATTTCTCTCCTCCATTAACTCTGAGCTTGACCATGTGACTAGGTTTGGCCAAAGATATAATACCAATTCTCATGTAAATAAGAGCTTGGTAAGTGCTTTCCATTGAGGCTTCTTTTCTTGAAATGCTTGTTCTTTGTACCAAAACACCAAGCAATGAGGAAGTTCATGCTAATTCTAATGATGTAGAGAGATCACATGGAGGGAAAAAGATGCCCATCTAGGTTCTAGTTGTTTCAACCATCCAAGCTGAAGTGCTAGGCAAATAAAGAAGCCCTCTTATGCATTCTCACCTCAACAGATGTCAGTTGGAGCAGATAAAAGCCACCTCCTCCAAGTCTTGCCCTAATTGCATCACTATGGCAAAAATGTGATTGTTGTTTTAAGACACCAAGTTTTGGGTTGATATTGAATACATTATACAACAAGTAGGTAACAGTAGCAAAACTATTTCAATTTTTCAAGTTAGAAATCATGGAAGAGCCATGTTACGAAAAGAAATAATACGATTTGTTGGATTACTATTTGTGGGAATGTAAGGGAAGAAGGTAACAAAGAGAATTACAAGGTGTTTAATCTGGAGTGAGTGGATTGTTATGTTTTTAATTGAAATAGGAAAACACAAAGGGAAAGAACTGGGGTAAGGAAAATGACTTTAGTTTTATAGGTAAATTTCAAATAACTTCTTATGCATTCTGGGCCCTTGAAAAGAAGTTTTCAGATTCATGCCCCAACTGGCACATGAAAGCCAGCTTGAAGACATTTAGAGACATTCCTTTGAATTTTTTCTATTTTCTGCCTTTGTTCAGTGGTTTTTGTCCAAGACTCTGCACAGTAGTCAGAATAATGCCTCCCATCAAAGATATCCATGCCCTAAATTCTTGGAACCTGTGACAATGCCATGTTATATGGCAAGTGGAGTTGGCAGATGTAATAATTAATGTAATAAACCTTTAGAATAGAGCGATCATCCTGGATTATCTGCTTGGGCCCAATCTAATCATATGAATCCTTAAAAGCAGAGCACTTTTTTCCAGCTGGGGTTAGAGACATGTGGAGGAAGAAAAAGAAAAAGTAGATGCAGCAGAAGGGGGAAGTAAGATATTCCAAGTGTGAGAAGGTTTTAGTTTACCTTTGCTGGTTCTGAGATGTAGAGGTCTGTGCAAGGAGTGGAGAGAGGATTTGAAGGAGGTGAGAGCAACCTTAGCTGACAGCCATCAAGAAAACATAGATCAAAGTCTTAAGACTGCATGAAATTGAAGTATAACAAAAATCTGTGTAAGGTAGGAAGCAGATTCTTCTCTAGAGGATCTGAAAAGGAAGATAGACCTTTATTTTGATCTTGTGAGACCCAGAACAGAACTAGCTGAACCACAGTGTGCTCAGACTTCTAACTTATGGGAATTATGAGATAATAAATAAATGGGGCTTGTTTTAAGTCACTACATTTTTCTTTATTTTTAGAGACAGAGTTCTCACCCTATTGCCTAGGCTAAAGTGCAGTGGCATGATCATAACTTACTGGAGTGTCAAACTACTGGACTCAAATGATCCTCCTGCCTCAGCCTCCCAAGTAGTTGGAGCTACAGGCATATGTCACCACATCTAGCTAATTTTTTTAACCTTTGTAGAGATGGTGTCTGCCTGTGTTGCCCAGGCTGGTATTGAACTCCTGGCCTCAAGCAATCCCCCCCGTCTCAGCCTCCTACAGTGCTGGAATTACAGGCAGAAGCCACTGCACCCAGCCCTAAGCCACTACATTTTGTGGTCACTTTTTATGGCACCAATAGAAATCCTAGATATTCTGTTCTCCAGGTTCTGTTATTTGCTTTTAGCTTATTTTGTACATCAAGTATGTATCACTTCAGAACCTGTTGGCCCTATCTGCATTTTATTTCATTTACTAATGTAGTGACCAGTTCTGCAAAGGCTCTGATAAAGAGAATTATCTCGACCTTTTGCAGATGTCATGCTGTCATGCTGGTTCACAATATTGATAACATTATTTCAATTGCATCAGGTGAGCAAGGATTGGGAAATATGCTTGATATCCTAGCAAACCACATTTCTGTGAGGGGATAGAAGACCAAACTTCAAGAAAAAACAAGGGAACATTTTAGCAGTTTAAGGGTATAAAGCATTCTGTGTCTGTGACATCTCTCTCTCTCTCTTTTTTTTTTTTTTACAATTTCTTTTGTAATTTACAACTTCCCCTTTAAGAGACACAACGGGTTGTGGAATTCTCTGCATTTTGAAGGCAACTTATACTTCGGTTAGAGCTAGTGATCCAACCCATTTCTTTGGTGACTCAGAAGACTACCATTTTCAAATAGGGCCCGGGCTAAAGTGCAATCTTCCCTGCCACCGGGACTATGCAATCAAGCCGATTCAATGGTGCTAGTACTAACTCTGTTGGATAAGAACACAATGCGACTTCTTGATAAAGGCCATTCTCACTGGAGATAAGTGATAACTCATTGTGGTTTTGATTTGCATTTCCCTGATGATTAGAGATGTTGAGCATTTTTTCATGTGTTTGTTAGGCATTAGTCTATCTTCTTTTGAAATGTTTCTGTTCATGTCCTTTGCCCAGTTTTTGACAGGGTTGTTTGATTTTTTCTTGCTGATTTTCCTGAGTTCTATACAGATTCTAGTTATCAGCGCTTTATTGGATGCATCTACCACAACTTTTCCAACTAGTTCCCTAAGACCCATCTTTATGTGAAAGTGTTTCCCTATGAAAGCCACTTTGTAAAGTTTGGAAAAGGTGACTATCTGACCAGATGCATAGACATCCACACAAGAAACATGAAAAAGCAAGGAAATATGACACTACCAAAGGAATACATTAACTCTCCAGTTGCCTGAAAAGTAATTCAAAATAATAATCTTAAGAAAACTCAATGAGATACAAGGGAATACAGGGAAACAATTCAACAAAATCAGAAAAAACAATTCCTGATCTGAATGAGAAATTCAACAAAGATAGACATAATAAAAAAAGAACCAAACATAAATCATGAAGCTGAAGAATTCAATGAATGAAATAAAAATATCCAATAGATAGCCAATAGATATCTTCAACAGCAGAATAAATCACAGTAGGTAGGATCTGTGAACTTGAATATAGATCTTTTGAAATTACCCAACCAGAGGGGAAAAAAAGAAAGAAAAGAATGAAGGCAGCCTATGAGACCTATGAGACACCATTAAATGAAAAAAAGTTCACATTATAGGTGTCTCAGAAGGATAAGCGACAGAGAAAAGGACAAAATCTTACTTAATAACAATGGCTGAAAACTTCCCAAATCTTGAGAGAAATATGGACAGCTAGACCTATGAAGCTCAAAAGTTCCCAAACAAATTCAACCTAAGGTCCTCTCCAAGGCACAATATAATCAAACTGTTAAAAATAAAAGACAAATAGAATTTTAAAAGCAGCAAAAGTGTGAAGTTACTTATAAGGGAATTACACTATCAGCATATTTCTCTCCTTGTAAGCCAAGAGAGAATGGGATGACACATTCAAAGTGCTGAAAGAAAAAATTGGAAGTGAAGATGTTGCAACACATATCTCAGAAATTAAAAGGATTAAAAGGGAATATTATGAGCAATTATATGCCAACAAATTTGATAACCTAGAGGAAATGGATAAATTCTTGGAAAATACAACCTACAAGTTTGTATCAGGGAGAAATATAAAGCCAGGACAGACCAACAACAAACAAAGATATTGAAGTAGTAATTTAAATCCTCTCATCAAAGAAAATCCCAGAATCAGATGGCTTTATGGCCGAATTCTACCAAACTTTCAAAAACTAATTAATACCAATACTTCTTTTTTAAAAATTTAAAGTATTACGGGGGTACAAATATTTTTGGTCCCAAGGATCGCTTCTGTCACTCTTGAGCCAGGGTTACAAGTGTGCCTGTTATCCAAATATTGTTCATTGTATCTGTTAGATAAGTTTTTACCCATCCCCTCCTCCTCCCTCCCTGCTGATTTTCATTGAGTTATACTTCCCTCTATGCTCATGTTAGTTCCATTTCAATAGTGAGTACGTGTGATGTTCGTTTTTCCATTCTTGAGATATTTCACTTAGGAGAATAGTCTTCAGTTCCACCCATCCTGTTCCAAAAGGCACTAAGTCATCCTTATTCATGGCTGAGTAATATTCCATGGTATACATATACCACACTTTCATAATCCACTGATGAATTGATGGGCACATGGATTGATTCCACAACTTTGCAATTGTGAATTGTGCTACAATAAACATTGAAGTGCAGGTGTCTTTTCGATAAAATTATTCCTTTTCCTTTGTGTAAATACCCAAGAGTGGGATTGCTGGATCAAATGGATGGTCTACTTTTTGTTCATTGAGGTATCTTCACACTGTTTTCCGTAGAGGTTGTACTAATTTGCAGTCCCACCAACAGTGTATAAGAATTTCTTTCT